>NC_138376.1:1655949-1678461 GCF_054177405.1 Leptonychotes weddellii | reverse complement strand
ACGTTCTCCAGGAACACCTTGAGCACCCCGCGGGTCTCCTCGTAGATGAGGCCGGAGATGCGCTTGACGCCGCCGCGCCGGGCCAGCCGCCGGATGGCGGGCTTGGTGATGCCCTGGATGTTGTCGCGCAGCACCTTGCGGTGGCGCTTGGCGCCGCCCTTGCCCAGGCCCTTCCCGCCCTTGCCGCGGCCAGACATGGTGGTGGTGCTAGTGGAAATGACTGGGTCGTCTTCGCGCAGCCCTTTAAATAGCATTTCTGCGGACCTGATTGAGAACACCGTGCCCTGGTGTTCTTTCCAAATTAGGTCGGTAAGGGGGTGGGGCAAGGAGGCCTCATTAACATTTGGATGTTTTGATTGGCCAGTGAAACCTCGCTCTTCGTCGGGCGGGCTGGAGGGGGAGGTACGGCTCTCACTCGATTGAAAAGCTTGTTTCTCTTTTGTCCTTAGCTGTTTTTTCAGGGCGCGTTTGCAAATGGAATGTGTTGTTTTTTTTTTAACCAGGTAAAGCCGCTGACCAAAGAGAACCACTCAACGTTTCTTATTTCCACTTAATAACTAATAAATTATGTAATGATTCCTTGAGGGGAATGTAGAGGAAATAATGTGAAGGACGGTGGATTTATAGGTCAAGGGACTTTCCCTCCGGCTTCTTTAGTATTCCTATTAAACTGACGCATTTAGAAGGCCTTCTTTATGCTGGACAAAGTGTAAGCCTGGCCATCTAAAAGCTCTGGCCCTATGTTTGGAAACAGAAAAACCGAACAATTGCAAATTAAAACTTCTTGTTCCCTTTCGAACATTTGTTGAGTGATTCCTGTTTCTACAAAATCTGTGCGAGAGTTAGGGAACCTAAAGCTAAGCTTGTACAATCAGTTGCCCCTGGACCCTCTTCCTAGCCTGGTGGGCCTGTCTGATCTGCCTGCAGTTCCTAATAAACTCCCCTTTCCTCCTTAACTGATGCCTTTTCAACCTTCTCCAGGATTAGAGACAAGAACAAACGTTTTGTTGAGTGGGGGATTAATTGTAGGGCAGGGCTAATACTTGATTAAGGTCATAACAAAGCCTACAGGGCCCTCCCCTGGAGGGCTTTTGATGAGATTATTGGTGTTTTAAACAAGGCTAATCCCATTAAGGGAAAAAAAAATAAAAAGCAGAATAGAGCAGAATTGGATCTGAATGTGGTTGGGAGAGGGCCTTCTCAAATAAAAAATTTCTCCTTAGCCTCCTGCTGCAGCTTTTGAAAATTTCCGTGATCAGACTTACTGGCACCCCCTCTCTCCAAAAAGTTTTTTGGACAGAGAATTTCTAACAATATCCTTCCTTATTTATTTAATAAATAAATGCCTGTTGTGGATACTTAAAAAAAGACTATGTCCTGAGAGTGATCACACACATATATATATAAAACCTCATACTTTCTCAGGTGAAAAGAGAAGAGTTCCAGGAGAGAGTTGAAAAGCTCTGAATGGCGTATGATTTGTAACACTTCTGGAATTATTAAGTAGTTACATTCTTCTGCCCCAAATTGAGGGTTTTTAGGTTCCTGACTTTTACTCCCCTCATCCCCACCACAAACACATACTTTATAAGGGGGACTTAGCTAGGAAGAAATGTCAAACACTACAGAGAAAAAGTGTAGAGTCTGAGGTTATAAGTAAAACTGAAATCTCAACATGCTTTTTAATTCATGGAAATAAATAAAAATAGCATGTATATAATATGGTAATTTCATGCAAAAATCCATGGCGTGAGCCCCCCTTTGTGCACATCCCAGCAGGTGCCCTCTGCATTTCAAGAAGAGATCTAGGCCAGCTTCCCCCCAATTTTATTTTGCCCATTCGATCATTAATAAAACTTCACTTTTATTTTGACATCTTAGTCCTTTTTTCTATTCCCTTCTCCTAATGTCCTCTTTTATCAGTTTTTCTCAATGACGTTGACTCAAAAATCATGAATGTCAGAACAGAAATATTTAAAACGTATACACATATAGATGTATATTAAAAATAGATCCTTCCACTCGGGGAAGAGTGCAGGTCCTACTTGGTCATGAGGCTCGGGAGAGGGGCGTGGCTCACTCTGGAACCTGTATTGCTGGCTTTCTTTTCACCCCACCCTCCCATCCTCAGAGAGAACCTGGCTTCAGAGAACCCTGTTCATTCAACATGTGAGGAAAGCCCTTCACCTAAAAACCCTACAAACAAGTTGTGGCTAATAAGTCACATCACACATTTGAACGAATAACACCATGAAGTTAATCAAAGGTTTTATAAAAACATGAGATGCCTACAACCACCCTCTGCAGCAGATTAACTCGATCAAAGTATCAGAGCTGAGGACTGGTGTGTATACTATATATATAAATATAAATATACATAGTCAACTGTATATATATAGTCAACAAACAATTCTGATACTTGCCCAGGGTTG
This sequence comes from Leptonychotes weddellii, assembly GCF_054177405.1. NCBI lineage: Eukaryota > Metazoa > Chordata > Mammalia > Carnivora > Phocidae > Leptonychotes > Leptonychotes weddellii. The sequence continues at coordinate 1,676,029 of NC_138376.1, read as the reverse complement.
AGAACTACCACTATATATCGTCACTTTTAAGTGTGTAATTGTTCTTTAGTGAGACAAAATCCTAGGGTAGAAATGCTTTTGACCTATATTACAGCTGAAGAAAGGTATACGTTCAACCTGACCCAACATAGTTTTCCAGGGCTTTACAACATTAGTTATCTCCAGGAGTTTGGGGACATCCCTCCTGGTCTGGGGCAGACAGCTCTTCCAGCCACTGGCTGACAGTTCTTACTGCAGTTTAAGGCTTCAGTGCATTTCTCTTTTCCAGCCACCTAACCTTTACCCTGGTATGAATACCCATTGTCTTATTCACTTTCCCTAAATTCAATTTTCATTCCCATTGGCTTATCTGTTGTCTATAATATATACTGGGTTTTTCCCTAGTTTCCTTACTTCCTCTCCTTCCTGTTCTAGAAAATGTTCTACTTTTTCTTTTCAGTCCAAACATTCTACTGAAAGTTTTGTCCTGTCCACTTCCTCAGCCTGCTGTCTTTGTGTGGGTTTGCTCCTATAAACATTCTTAATGTATTTTGACCTACTAAAAAAAAGTTCTTTGGACAGAGAATTTCTAACAATATCCTTCCTTATACATTTATTTGTTTCAAAATTTTTATATAAATGTCTGTAATTAAATTGATTTTCAGATTTCCTTGAATACTTTCTTAATTGCATACACAAAGCACAAAAAGTATTTTGCACTTGTTTTAATGGTGAAACTGTGATTCCAAACATATACAAAGGAAAGACCACTAACTGTTACCTTCATATTTAAAACAGATGCTCTCTTTGCACACATTGTCACGATGTTTTGGCAGTATCAAAGTTGGTTATTCCCTGTTTTATGACAATGCCATTGTGGTAACTGTTTAAGAAATAAAATTCAGGGCATTTAATCAACCCTAGAGTAAGGTTAACTGAGACTTAACCCTGGGGTTTACACAGATACTGGTACTTACCTGCCCCACCCCCACCCTGTCCCACCCCAAGTACACAGAAGACTCCAAAACTCTTTTTTAGACTCTTTAGATCAAAAGCTAGAATCTTATATGTAAAAAATAACAATACATAAAAAAAAAACCAAACCCACAAACAAACAGCAACAACAGTTTCTACCCCAATCTGGTGAATAAAATGATTCACAGGTGTTTCAAGGTTACTCATACCTAAATTTCTCCCTTAATGAGAAAGAGAATAAATAGAAATGTAAATTTATTCATTAGAAATTTGTTTATTAACAGAAAAAAATCCTTAAATTAAAAAAAATACACGCAAAGAAAATGTTTCCAAATATTTATGGAAAAGTTATAGAGATAAGGCAAATTCTGAAATGTTAAAACAGATTCCCTCCTCACTGCAGCAAACATCAGAGGCGTTGCCACCAGGAGCATCCCAAAGAGATAATAACAATACCACACCACATGTTTTCTTGACACAGAAACAGGTTTTTTATAGCGGTTATGAGCTTGACTCCGAGCCAGACGAGGTAGAATAAAAATCGAGCACAATAATTTTCTAGCTGTGTAACCTTCAGCAAGTTATGTAACCTCTCTGTGCTTTGGTTTCCATACAACAAAATAAGGGTAATGAAATAACCATGGTTCCTACTTCACCGGATTCTTCAGAAACAATATCCCGAACAAGGCTTGGCATCTAGTAAGTACATAATCATTGTTAGCTGAAAAAAAAAAGTTTTAGAAAATAGTCATGCAATGGAAGGCATGCGTGCGGGATGTCAAGTCAACCCAGGCTTTGTAATGAAATCGTCACACAAGATCATTAATAGAGTTGACATTCTACCTTTTCACACTGATTCCAAAAGAGAAACGAAAAAAAGATGACCCAAAGTCTACAGAAAGAAATCAAAACCCCAAATACCCGTCCATCGATGTGAAAATCTTAAATGTTTAAAGTCATGCATTCTTGAGTTCTAGTCATTATTAGATTGGAGTGCGATTAGAAAAAAAATTATAGTTTAAAAATGGTAGCTTATAAGAATTTTCCAGCATTTTAGAGAAGGCGTTATGTTTTCGAAGGCGTATGTGTGTGGACATGAAGAATGTTTCGTAGTGCATCAAGCCCACTCAGCCCTGTAAGACCATATTACTCAGACACAGCGAGAAAGTCTGCCTCCACCTCCCAGCGGGTCTTAACCAACGGCTGCACCTGAACTACAAGGATTTCCAAAGGTCTTCCTCTGTTCCGTTCTCTGTTCAGGCAGGTCAACTGTGCCCTGTGATCAAACCAGCTGGTGACTCGTTTCTTACTTCCTCAAGTTCTCAGGGGCTTTTCTCCACAAAAATCTCCAGCGCCCACCTCTTCTCTCTCTCTCCCTAGCCCTGCAGGAACCTCCCCGCCCCAGGGCTAGACAGTCACATGACCACTGTGACACTTCCGACCGTAGCCACCAGGTGGCACCCTTCTCCACACGACTGCGCTTTGTTTGTGGGTGGTTTTGCCAGAGGCCAAATAGGATCCAGAATTTAAAATGTAGGTCTTGATTTTTCAAATGTAGTTGATCTTAAGTATTGATGAACAAGGGAAGAAAAATTAAGCTAAGAAACACTGAAAGAAAATAGAGGTTTATTACTTCCATTATAAAAAGAATGGGTGGCTCAGTAGGTTAAGGGTCTGCCTTGGGCTCAGGTCATGATCCCAGGGTCCTGGGATCCATCGAGCCCTGCGCCAGGCTTCCTGGTCAGTGGAGAGCCTGCTTCTCCCTCTCCCTCTGTTTCTCCCTCTCCCTCTGCTTCTCCCTCTCCCTCTGCTTCTCCCCCTGGCATATACTCTCTCTCTCTCACTCTCTGTCTCTCAAATAAATAAATAAAATCTTTAAAAAAATATATATAAAAAGAAAAGTAAGAGGCCACAATCGCCAATGGTTAGTGAAAGTCCCACTGTGAAGACAGGTGTTTCTTGAAATCTCAGTCTGTGTGAAAGAAAACCAATATAACACACACCATTCCCTAATTAGTTGTATCCTTAATGAGCTGGAAGAGCAAGGGAACCTTTTGGGCAGTATGTTCTGAGTACAGAATAATATCCAGAGAGAATCTGTCGGTGTGCTTTCAATATGGTTTGGAAGTAAAATAACCAACACGTAACAGCTTAGATGATAATGTTTCTAGAGTGAGGAAAAACAACTAATTCAGCTACCAGAGTTTAATGAAGATATTCCATAAAACAAAATGTAAAAAAATCAGAAGCATATCAATGTCCCACAAATGACCCAATGATTAAGTTGATTAATCCATAACATTGATAAGTACCTAAGAAAAATCATACCGTGGTGCCTGGGTGGCTCAGTCAGTTAAGCATCTGACTCTGAATTTTGGCTGAAGTTGTGACTGAGATTGAGGCCCACGCTGGGCTCTGCACTGGGCGTGGAGCCTGCTTAAGGTTCTCTCTCTCTCCCTCTACCCCTTGGCCCCTAAAAAAAAATCATACAGTATACAACACAATTAATTGTATGCTTATTTAAGTGTATTTGTTGATTTTATATATTTTAATATAGCAATACTGAGAGGAAATACACAGATCATTCATAGGGTTTATCACTAGCTAATGGAATGATAGTTTCAATTCATTCAATTCAAACTCATTTTCAGCTTTTTGACAATAAGCACAAATTACATGTACTTTTATCCACCTAACTTTCGTAACCAGAAAAAAAAGTTAAAAAAAAAATTGTCGAGATCTCTTTGCCCAAATTCAGTAACTACCAAACAAACCATAGAGCTTTATTTGGTCTTCTGAGGCACCTGCCATGGGAGACAGAATGCCTTGTTGCCAGTAAAGTGGCCAAACATACATAGCAACAGAAAGGAAACACCGGCCATCCGGGTGTCTGTGTTAGTATTCTTTTGAACATGGTCCGATGAATTACTTGCCCAGAATGGAGTAATTCCTGATGAGTTTCTTTTCTTAATGTGCACAGTTGGGGAAGAGAACCAGACTCCCAGGAGCCCCGGGAACACGCCAGGGTACCCCCAGGCCACTCGGTGGCATCTGTTTTACCATCTTTAATACGACAGACAGTCGCTCCGGTTCCTGGAGGGAAATGCCACCCGGCTTCTGACTCTGGAGGCGTGGGCAGAACAAAAACACTGTGGGGTCCAACACATCCACTGAGGGACACCGCCGATGCCCGTCCGGACCCAGGGCCCGAGAGACGCGCCAGACAGAGCCGACTGGGGTGGCAGCAGAGTAAGCCGGCCACACGCTGGATTTCTTTCCGCAGAGACTTCGAAAGGAAATGGCTGAGGTTATTTTCTGCTGTTTTCCCTTCGCTTTGGTCAAGCTCGCTGAGAATGAAGACACTGGGGCCACAGAAGAGCCGTGCCACCCCCCCATTTCCTGGCACATCTAAAGCATCTAATGCCATGGCATGTGAGATGGACCAGAGTCAGACTGACTGAGCTGAAACCTCTCTAGCCCTGGAAGGCTGTGAGATACTCCCTACTTCATTTTGTTCACCTAAACAACCCATGAGGATAATAGTTCTTATATCAGAGAATTATGGTAAGAATCATAAGGTAAGCAGGTGCTCAGAACTCAGTCTGGCAGCAAGTGCTTTTTTTTATAAGTGTCAGCCACCTTATCATCACCATCATCATCCTTAGGATCACTTTCCTTATCATTTCATTAGCAGAATCCAAGTAGGAAATGACTGCGTTACTTCAAGCCTGGCATGCCAGAGAGGCACTGTGAACGCATTCGTGTAAATCGTGACTCTGGGGAAACCTGTTTGACACCTTGCTGTCAGTTAGAAAAACATACCCCTCCTCAAGACGTTTCCTGCCCACTTTCTGGAAAACTATCATGAATAAACACAGGCATCCACAATGGCTCTTCCGAGGGTACCTCCATGGGTTGTACAGTGCACGGCCTTCACCGCTGTACAATGACCCACTTCACCCTCTGGTGGAAGAGACCACAGGGCTTGGTGACAGTTGAACTACTGGGTAACAGAGAGAGAGAGGATCAAAAGGCAATTGGATGGGCCTAGGAAATGCCTGGATGTGTGTGCAAAATTCTGGTAAGGGCATGAGAGTGTTATGTCCCGGGGAGAAAGTTCATCGTTTTTCTCAGATGTTGAAAGGAACCGTGAGTCTCCCAAATTTCAGGAGCGTTATTCCAGAGGTAGGAGATGAGATGACATGGGCATACGGAGTGGGAAGTGATGCAGAAATGAAGGCAGGCCCTAGAGGCAGCTTGAGATTCAAGGCAGCTGGTTCTGCCCAGAGGCCGGCGCTGGGGCTCATAGGCATGCAGGAACTCAAAAACCAAAATGGGAGAAACTTCTCAAAAATGAACATGGCAGGCCACAAGCAGAGAGTTCCTGGGGCAGTTCCTGTTCGTTCAGTCCAATTCTGCCCTGGAACATGAAGAAGGCCACAGGGGTACCCCCTCTCTTTGAGTCTCCACGTCTCCTCCCCACGAGGGGTCTGCAGGCTGTCACGTACATTCAGCCAAGACGTAGTCCCCCAAGGCTCCTCCTGCAGAGACAAGAGACAGAAAAGGGGCATCGCAGACCCGAGCACCCTGCTGCCTAGTCCCTGGTCCTCACCTCCCACATCCATTCACCTCAACTGGGACCACCCCCTTCCCCGAGCACCATCATCTCTCACCTGGAGTTGCTTACCAGCTCTCTAGCTGGCTCCTTGCCTCCCATCTCACCTCCTGACACTCATTCTCCAACTGCCCAGACCGTGTCCCCCATACTGTCCCTGCACTGACTTCCCAGGGCTTCCTGGCTAGCATCCTTGAGGCCCCCAGAGCTCCGCCTGGCTGGCTTCCATCGGCCCCCCCCCCCCCGATGCTCAGGAGGCAGGCGTGCACCCTGGTGATGGACAGGCGGAGACACAATCATTTCTCACCTCCCACTATGCCTCATGCTCTGCCATGTGCACGGCTGCCCCATCTGGGTAGACCCCCCTTGTCCTCAACCTTTCCTAAAGCCATCTACCTCAAGGCCCAGAATCCTTGGTCAATCCTCAGCAGGTCATGGCCATTCCTTCTTTTGACACCCAGAGAATGGTCTGTCTTAGGACCTTAAGGGCTCTCCTTTAACTGTGTTTGCTTGTGCTACAGATTTCATTCCCTTCTAGATGTGGGTTCTGAGAATAGCAACAGCGATGAACCCAACTGCAAAGCCCATGTACTACTTTAGGGAGCATCTCGCAAAACAGTAGGTGCTCAAAAGAAGTTTGTTGAATTTGGAGCTTTCATTCTAGGAAAACAATTCATTCCTGCTCCCGCGGCGGAAGCTGTGTCCCCAAAGAGAAAAAGAGGAACAGGCTTCTTTCGGATGGACACCAAATCCCCTTCGCCCTCCCTCAGCCCGCTTCCTGATGCATTAGTGTGTCCTGGGGTCAGAGGAACTGAGAGACTTCCTCCTTCTTCCTACTCACGTGAAGCCTGCCTTTTCCTTAAGATTCTGAACAGAATTCCAATAAAAACGAGGATGACGCAGACAGCGATCCCACCGATGACTCCAGTGAGCAGGATGCCAGGCACCGGGGGTTCTAAAACAGCAAAAGCAAGTGAAAGCTGGAACTGCGGCCCCAGCCCGGCTCAGACCCTCCCCTCACTGCCATGCTGACCCCTCTGGTTCCGCCCACAAGGGACTTTTCCCACCGCCCTCCCCAGCTCCCATCCGTACCCCAGGAGGCAGTGAGGGGCTGATCCAGGCCTGGGTGCTCCACCTGGCAGGTGTATCTCCACTCTTCCCCAGGGGGCACGGCCAGCGCCACCCAGCCCTGGTAGGTCCCATCCCCATTGGGCAGCACGTCTTTCAGCTCAACGTCCTTGGCATCCAGGGGCTGCCTGTCCTTCAGCCACTTCATGGTGATGTTCCGCGGGTAGAAGTTCAGAGCCTGACACTGTAGGGTGCTCACCGCCGAGGCCACGTGATGGGTCACCTTCACCAAAGGAGGCACTGGACAGGAAGGAGGAAGGATCTGGAGAGGGGAGCTTTCTACCCTTGCCAAGAAGACTGGAACTTTCACTTCCCTTTCTCTACGGGCTGGAGGAAGAAGCCAACCCTAGGCCGATGCTGCTGCGTGAGTCACCATACTGTGTCCTAAACCATGTCGCAGGACTCAGCTGCGATGGGGTGCTGCATGGTAGATAGTCAAGCCCGTGCTCCTGTCCCGTATATAAATATGCATACCTGCATCTCGCGGCTTCTGTCCTTTGTCAATACAGTAAATGGAATCGGACGAAATTCCCCTGTATGTGGATTTGATTGACTAAGCCCTATTGGTTCATTCTACCTGGCTCAGCCCAGTAAGGATTCTTGTAAGAAGGGGCCCTGGAAGATTGGAAGCCCTCAGGGACTCTCTCTCTGTTCTGTGAAAGTAACCTTTAACCTCCAAACGATTCTGCTACTCTGCCTGGTTGCCTCCTTTGGTAATTGCTTGGCTTGGCATTCCTGTGATAATTGACATCTCTGAAATTCCTAAAAGGTATAAATATACACAGGGTTCTCAGTTAAATCAAAAGATCACAGATACGTCTTTGGCCACATGTAGGGAGAAAAAAAAAAACACCCTAAAACCATGCCCCTGGGCTGGGTCCTACATCTCAGTTATAAGGTGGAGACCTCAGACCTCAGCGCCTTCCCCGAGAGTCACGTGACCCTGGCCCCCTGGGAAAGTGCAGCCCGGACCTCGCCCGGCACCTGCAGACGCTGCTGCATCGGGAGAGTCTGCGGGCAGACGGAGCGCTCCCACCATACCTTGCCGGTCCAGGGCCCCTCTCCCCAGCTCCAGCAAGCGCTGCAGCTGCTCCGGGCAGTCCCTCTCGAGGTAGGCCCTGTTCTGTTTGGCTCGAATCTTGTTCACTTCCCACTCCAGCTTGGTGGCCTGGGCCTTGGGCTCTGCTGCTCTCCAGTCCAGCGTCTCAGGGCAGAATTCCAGATGGTTCTGCCCATCGTACCCGTACTTCCAGAATCCCCTGGTGCTGTTGTCCTCTTGCACCTCGCAACCCAGGATCACTTGCAGGGTGTGGGACTCTGACAACACCCCGAGCTTCGTTACTGAAACCAAAGCAGTAAGTCCCTGTCTCAGCATCCATCCCCAGGGACCCCAGGACCTCAGACTCCTGCCCTCCTCCCCCAGGACCTCGGACTCCCTGCTTGCTCACCCAGAGCCATCTTCGAGCTACAGGAATGCGCTCTGCCCACCTCGGAAAGGAGAGCGCCCTCTCCACGTACCCTTGCTATGGTTGTGATTGTCCATGATGGTCCAGAAGTCAACGATGAACATGTGATCCCACCCTTTCAGGCTCTGACTCAGCTGCAGCCACAGCGGGCTGGCGGTCCCGCCCCGGACCCACTGGGCGCGGGGCTCTGCACGGCGACTCTCGTGACTGTAGGACACGAATAGCTGGTCGTCCACGTAGCCCAAGGCCTCAAACAGGGGCAGCCCAAGGTCCGGCACCGAGGCGCCCATGAAGAGGTAGCGCAGGGAATGGGACCCTGGGGGGAAGGCAAGAGGACAGCTCCGTGAGCTGCAAGCGGGGTGGGGGGGCGGACGGGCCACAGCCCTGCAGGATCAAACTCACAGCACCAGCTGTGTCTGGGCCCACCCCACTGCACGTGCGCTGCAGGGCCTCTCCGCCCTCCGCCACAGGCCTGGGTGCTCTCGCCCCCCCGGGGGGCTGCCACCACCCCCCTCGGAGCTCCCAGCCTCTGCCCCACTTCCCACATTTAGGGCAATCTCCCCTGCAGCCCACAAACTCTCAGATCCCAAGGGTCTCTCGCTGGGGCAGCCGAGCTCAGGGGTTGATGCTCAGGGCGAATTGGATCCAAGTGCTGAGGAATTCACTGTTGGGTTTTTTCCACGACTCCCGTCTCTAAACCCTTTCCTGTGTAAATGTTTGCCGTGAAATGCTGGCAGATCTGCTGATCCATAACTAAGACACTTTCAGAGCAAACACGGAAGAAGCCCCGGTAAGAGCAAGTGAGAGTTTCCCTTCCTTCCGCTGATGAACGCCCAAGGCCTAGAACAGCTCCTGGCATGTACTAGGGGCTCAGTACATGCTTGTTAGATGGATCGATGACGACTCCTTGGTTTTCATCTCTGGCCCTGAACTCCAGATTCTTACGCCCAACTGCCGACAGGACACGACCAGTTGGATGAGGAATTGGAAAAATCAAACTTAAGTCTAACTCTTGATTTCCCCCAAGCTGCTCTTTCTTCTGCCTTCCCCATCTCAGAAATGGCATCACCTATCACCCCATTGCTCAGGCCAATAAAACGTTTAAAATAATAAAATAATTTTTAAAGAACAGAGTCGCCTTTGACTTTTCTCTGTCTCTCACACGGCACCGGGGTCCTTCGGCAACTTCCTCTTGAATACATCCAGGATGCTGCTCTTCTCCTCGTCTGCCCGCCCCCAGGCCCAGCCGGCACCCAGCACCAGTTTCCCGGCTGCTCCCGGCTCTGACTGCGACTTCCTTCACCCCTGCCTCCTGCAGACCAGCGAGAGCAACCCTTCCCAAAGCTGTGCCAGATCAGGTCCGTCCTCGGCTGGAACCCACACGGCAGCCCGTGAGGTCCTAGGAGGCCTGGCCTGTGGCCCGTGGCTGAGCCCCTGACGAGTCCCGGCCTCTGGTCCCTATGCTTCTGCTGTACCCCAGACGCTCCTAACTGGGGAGCTGTGTCTCCCAGCAGACGCTTGGCAACGTCTGGAGACACTTGTGACCGTCATAACCGGGGGATTGCTACTAACACCCCGTGAGTAAAGCACATCCTACGATGCACACAACGGTCCTCACCACAGACAGGGGTCAGTTTCCCCGAGGGTGCAGTCCCTGCTTCCACTCCACTTGCGGGGTCCACTCAGCTCGTCTGGGAAGCTTTCAGCCGGCACCAGCCCTGTTTCCTTCAGCTCTCGGCTCCACCGCCAGCCTGAGAGGAGCCTGCCCCCGGCCTCCCCACCTCACCGGTCTCCACAGCTCCCGCCGCTACCTGGGGCGCTGGGTCCTCTTGTTAGTTTATTGTCATCTCCCCAAGAGAACGCAAAATGCCAGAGGGCAACGACTTGGCTCCCTGCTACCTCCCTGGGGTCCAGAACAGTGCAACTCATGCTCTGTTACTCCCTTTCTACGCGTGAACAACGAGTATCTCTGTTCCACATCAAATTGAGGATTCAACCTCTACTGTGGTGTGACATTTAAGAATCACAGCTATGGAGGCGCTGGTTCTGCCTCAAAAGCCCAGGGTAACGTGGAACAAAATTACCCATGAGCAGGTCATGCCTCATTCTTGTCATCTTTGTAACGTGGATACACATACAACCTTCCCTCCAAGCGTTGTTCTCAGACCGTGTAGAAGGTGTGCAAAGAGTCACGGTCACCTGAGATTAGGAACAGTGGTGGTACTTCATTTTTCATCAGAGAACCAGATCCCACGTTCTTTCTAACCTGGGGAAGGATAACCCGAGGGCCAGTTAACGCTAGTAAAATCGCCCTATGACTGGTTCCTACCTCCCAATGCTGGGTGGAGTCAAACCACATCACAGAGACGAAGGTGATTTAAAACTGAGTTAAATGTTAGTCATCGCGTTGGCATCCTTTAGTAAAAACCCATTAGTTATGTACAGTACGATTAACGTTGCAAATCAACCCCCCCCCCCACCCGGCTGAAAAAGAGAACTCTTCCGTTCAGTTCAAAAGTCCAGAAATCACCGTTATGATGAAAACCTACAGTTTTTCCAGGCAAAAGAATAACCGGCCGCCAAGAGTCAGTAAGGCCGGGGTCAGATCAGTCTCGGGAGCCTCCCCTGACCCCGAGTTGGAAAGGGGTGGGAGGAGGGGCGCGGGAAGCCTAGCCCCCCGCTCGCTCCAGCAGCGCCCCCCACGTGCCGGCGAGACCGGGTGCGGGGGGGCGGGGAGGGACCCCGCTCAGCCGAGGCCTGCTGCCCTCCGCCAGCCCTGAGCCTCAACACCCCGGCCGGGCCCACGTCGTCTTTGGGGAGAAGAACTTCCTGTTTGGGGACGACAGGAGAAAACACGACATGGCCCAAAGCAGAACGAGGGCACCCAGCTCGGAGTCCGAGGGCCCGGGGACCCTAGCTCAGCCCGGATGAGAAACGCACAGATTTGGAGTTAAAAGTAGTTAAAAGCGTCACAGTCGGCGGAGGGGGCGGGTGGCTCCGAGCGCCACCCTGGGGAGCTGCGGCGGGGGCGGGGGGACCCGCAAACCCGCCCGCACCCGGCGGCGGAGCCCCTCCCGGGAGAGTCGGGGACAGGCTGCGCTCGGGGCCGAGCCGTCCCCCGCCCCCCGCACTTGGCCACCCCAGGGGCTCAGCGAAGCTGGTTTCGGTCTCGTCCCCCGGAGGCCCGGACTCACGCGGCGGCCGCCCGAGCGCGGCCACGGTCCGCAGCAGGAGCAGCGCGAGCAGCGCGAGCAGCGCGCGCCGCGCTCCCGGGTCCATCTCGGCGCTGCGACCGCGCGTCTCCCCGGCTCGCGCCGCGCGTCCCGGAGCTTCACCCGCCTCCGAGCCGCGGCGACGTGGGCATGGCCAGCAAGTCACCCTGGAGTCGCTGCCCGGGCTGCGGGGATTCCAGACAAAACTTCCTGGCCAGTGCCATCCCTTTCCGGGCAGTGGCTGAAAAGAAACGCGCCTGCCGAACTTGAACTCTCCGGCAGCCTGAGCACGGGCTTGTGAAACACTCAGTGACCCAGCTGTCCCTGCGGGTTTCCAGGCCTAAGGGGACGTTGCTGATGGGGGGAAGGTATGCTTAACAATGGTCCGACCTGAACAGCTTAATTTCTGATTTCGATATTTAAATAGTAATTTAAGAATTAGCGATACATGTTCAAAGTGTTTATCTGAAGTTCAGCTTGCCGATCTTGTTAATGAACTTAAAAATACAGTGTTTGTGTAAAACTTCCATTTTATCCGCACAGTAGAAATAATTAAATCCTAAGTTTAATAAATTAGAACCTACTGAAACATCTTTCACAATTTACATAGTTAAATTAAATTTCACGAAATTTACAAAACACTTGAATCACCTAGAAAATCATTAAACCCATTGATGCCCTGCTTTTACCGTCAGCTACTAATTTAATTGGTGTGCCGTGCTACCTGGGGATTGGAATTTTAACCCCCACCCCCCACAACCCACCCACACACACACCCAAAGTTTGGGAACTACTGCTTTAGATATTTCAAAACATAGTAACAAATTTAATACAGCTGATTTTCCTAAAAACCTTTAAATACCTAATAAATCCAATGAGCAATACCTTTTTTAGCACGTATGCCAATTTTGGCCATCTAAGAAAAAAAATCAAACTTGGAAATTGGGGCCTAACTGTAGGGGGATTTGAAATGTTGAATACAGTTGATGAGTACATTGGGGTTGACTGTAATATTCTTTTTCTTGGTAACAGCTTGATTATCGAGATTTAATTCACTCGCCATATGATTCATCCACTTAAGGTGTAAAATTCAGTGAGTTTTTGTATTTTCACAAAGGCATGTAGCTAACTATTACCTTGGTTTTAGAACATTTTTCATCCTCTCCACAAAGAAACCTTGTACCTTTTAGACAGCACCTCCAAATCCCTCCATGCCTCCCACCCCACCCAAGGCAGTCACTAACCTACCTTCTGTCTCAATAGACTTACCTCTTCTGAACATTTTATACCATGGAAGCCTAGAATATGTGGTTCCTCACGACTGGTTTCTTTTATTTAGCATGATGCTTTCACGTTGCTTTTTCGTGGACGAACAGTATTCCATTAGACCCCATATCCATTCGTCAGTTGATGAAAACTAGATTATTTCAACTTTGTGCCTATTAGGAATAATGCTGCTCTGAACACTTGTGTACCCATTTTTGTGTGGACTTATATTTTATTTTCTTTTGGGTGTACACCTAGGGGTGGAATTGCTGGGTCATATGATGACTCCATGTTTAATTAACCTTTTGAGGAACCGCCAGACTGTCTTCCAAAGTGGCTACACCATTTTGCGCTCTCATCAGCAGTGAATGACAGTTCTGATTTCTCTACACCTTTGCCAACACTTCCTATGGTTCATCTTTATAATGCTAGCCATCCTAGTCAGTGAGAAGTAGTGCTTCGTTGTGCTTTGGATTTGCATTTCCCTGATGACTGGTGATATTGAACATCTTTTTTTTTTTTTTTTTTTACTAGATTAGCGGCCATCTGCAAACCCTCTTTGGAGAAATGTCTATTCAGATCCTTTGTCATTTTAAAATCTGGGTTATTTGCTTTTTCTCATTGAGTTGTAAATGTCCTTTATGTATTCTAGATAAAATCCTGTACCAGATGTATGATTTGGAATTTCCGATTCAGTGTGTTGTCTTTTTACTTGCTTGATGGTATGCTTGCTAATGTTGGTGAAGTGCAATTTATCTATTTTTTTCTTTAGTTATTTGTACTTTGGGTGTCATAACTAAGAGATCATTGCCAAATCCAAGGTCACAAAGATTTATACCTATGGTTTTTTTCTAAGTATTTGTAGTTTTAGTTCTTACATTTACGTCTTTGATCCATTTTGAGTTAATTTTTGGATATGGTATGAGGTTGAGGTCCAACGTCATTCTTTTTCATGTGTGTAAAGGAAAAATCTCAGCTTTTCCTTCGTGTATGGGGGAAAAAACCAGTTCTTCTGCATTGTGTTTTCTATCCTGTGTGTCTCCTTTACTCCTCACACAAAACACTTGACTTCTGACTCTTCTGGTCAGCAAATGGTTGGAGTTCCCCATAACGATAAGCAATTCTCTACAACATCAGCTGGGTGTCCTACAATTTAACTCAATCCTGATACTCTCTACTTGGAGGTGGCGTCGGATCCCACAGGTAAGGGCCCGGCCCCATGAAACTGCCCCCCCTTCAGATGCCATTCTCAAGGCCACATTGTCACCTGTGCTTCTGACCAATGGGTCATCAGTCAGAAGTTCCAGTGACCCCCTTCTCAAGTTCCATTAGTTGGCTAGAACGGATGGCTCACAGAACTCAGGGAAACATGTAGGTTTACCTGTTTATTAAAGGATATGATAAAGGACACAGATGAACAGCCAGGTGAAGAGATACATAAAGAGAGATGTGGGAGGGTCCTGAGCACAGGGGCATCTGTCCCTGCGGAGCCGGGGTGCGTCACTCCCTTGGCGTGGATGCCTTTCCCCAGCCTGGAAACTCCCCAAAACCCATCCTATTGGGATTTTATAGAGGCTTCTCACACAGGCATGATCAATTATTAACTCCGTTTCCAGCCCCTCTCCCCTCTCTGGAGGATGGTGGCGGGGGGAGGGGGGACATTGAGTATTCGAAGCTTCTATTCCTGGCTTGGTCTTTCTGGTAACCCTCATCCAAGAGCCACCAGGAACCCACCAGAGTTGCCTCATTAGAACAAAAGAACAATTTCCTATTACCCAGGAAATTACAAGGATTTTAGGAGCCCTGTGTTAGGAACTGAGGGGAAGTCCAACATATATTTCCTATCATCTCACAGTGTGGATATTCAGTTGTCCCAGCACCATCTGTGAACAGACTATTCTTTCTTTACTGAATTATTTTGGCACCCTTGTCAAAAATCAATTGACTGTGTATGTGAGGATTTATTTCTGGACTCTTGGTTCTATTTCATTGATCTAGTTCCTGAAAGTGCATATATCAAAATTAAAGATTCTTGTTCAGTGAAGGGTACTGTGGATTAAGTTAATAAATAGCTGACGGAATGGCGGAAAGTTTTATACGATGTTGGAAACAGACAGAAGGGTTAGTAATTAGAAGACAAAAGAAACTCCTCTAAATCAAAAAGACTAAGACAGAAACCCCAAATCAGAAATGAGTGAAAAAAAATGAACAAGAAACTTACATGAGAAAAATCCAAAGCACTTGGTAAAAAAGGTAATGAAAAGGGATATATAATTTTGTCTCTTAGGGCATTAACAAATTACAAAGTTGAGTACTGCCCAGTGTTTGTGTGGATATAGGAGTGCAGACTGGGGCTTCAATTCCCTTCCCGGGCACCCTTTGTTAAGATTTTCTCAAACGTATCCTTCAACATACATGTCTGTGTGTGACCAGAAGGTGCAGACACACAGGGTATACCCTTCCCTGAGAGAGTAAAATGAGTAAAATGTGACAGCTGCACCATAGGGTATTGTAAGAAACCAAAGACATTAGTTTAGTAAATTAAAAATACATGCAATGCAAAACAAGGACATTTTCCCTCTGACGGACACTTTCAACCAAAAATACCCATTTAACGCACTAGAAAGGCAGTCTGCAAAGGTGAATAGGAGTGGGCCATGGTGGCAGAGAGGGATACGGAGAGTAAGCCCACACGCACACTCCCTTGTGTATGCGTTCTCTGGCAGAAACGGGGGGGCCTGGAGGATGGAGGGCCTTCTCCACCCCACCTGCTGGACAGCAAACGGCCAGGGATGAGCTCTCACTCTGCACGAAGTGATATGGCGACAGTAAATGCTGTCTGATCTGCGGCTCCAGACTCTGGCCGTGCGGAAGACACTGACGGCAAGCCCCACTGTGCTTCTTCTTAGCTTTCCTACCTGATTAGAACAGCTTTTTCCAAAGAACTCCAATGGCAGCCGTGGCCAAAATGCTTGCTAACATGGGCATCCGAGCAGCGGTGTTGCCGGAGTCCGACGAAGGCTCTGTTTGAGGCTCCACAGGACTTAACTGCCGGCTTCTTTCCGCCCCTCCCCAGGGTGAGAGTCTGGGTCCTCTGCCCCAACCATCCGCTTCGGTGAATATGCCAGACCCACCCAGGGCGACCAACGCTGACAGGCTCGCTCCTCACTCCACGTGCTAATGGTGGCCCCGTTCAGGCCTCGGTATTCAGTGTGGCAGGGGTAGGTGGCTTCTTCTCCCCAAGGGACGGTCACCCAGCGCTGCCAGGTTCCATTCTTGCTGGGCTGGCCCCCTCCGTGGTCTGAGCGCAGGCCTCCCTGACCCCTTAGCGAGAACCAGTATCAGTTTGATAGCGCAGAGGAGGAAACACAGGGCTGGGCACCACACCACTGCTTCCTGCCAAGAGGTCCCATGGCTGGTCACATATATTGAAGGAGGTTCTGAGGGGCAGCGGTGGGAGGGAGAATGGGCCCTGGGCCCTCCCTTCTGAGATACTAGCTCACTCCACGAGACCAGCAACCACTTGTAGGCTGGCCTCAGCCCCTCAGCTGGTGCTTCAGCCTCAGCCCCTCACGTCTCTGGAAACCCTTGTGGATGGGCAGGTGTTATGGGTTGAAATGCGTCCCCCACTAAAATGATTGTTGCAGTCCTAACTCCCAGCACCTGTAAATGTGACCTTATTTGAAAACAAAGTTGTTTTTTTTTTTTTCCAAATGATCAAACTAAGCTAAGGCCATTAGGGTGGGACCTAATCCAATAGGACTGATTCTGACCCAGAGAAGTTCACAGAGGGAGGATGTGAAGACACAGGGGGTAACCCACTGCAGGCTAGATGCCAGGAGAGGGACCTGGAACAGATTTTCTCTTGCCTTGCTCAGAAGGAACCAAGCTTGTCAACACTTTAATTTCAGAATTAACCCCAGAACAGTAATTTCAAATTGTCCAAGTCCTGCTTGTTACCCGAGGAGAGGAAAGGAAAGGGAAATGCAATTTGCAGAATGCTAGCCCTGTACTAAGGATCATGCTAGCCTATTTATATAGGAGAAACTTACTCTCAATATCTTCTTTTTTTTTTAAAGATTTTATTTATTTATTTAAAAGAGAGAATGAGATAGAGAGAGCATGAGAGGGGGGGAGGGTCAGAGGGAGAAGCAGCCTCCCTGCTCGGCAGGGAGCCCGATGCAGGACTCGATCCCAGGACTCCAGGATCATGACCTGAGCCGAGGGCGGTCGCTTAACCAACTGAGCCACCCAGGCGCCCTATCTTACTCTCAATATCTTCTTAAAAATATATTATCCTGGGACGCCTGGGTGGCTCGGTTGGTTAAGCTCCTGACTCTTGATTTCAGCTCAGGTCATGCTCTCAGGGTTGTGAGATCACATCCAGCTCCATGCTGTTTGTCCCTCTCTCTCTGCTCCTTCCCCCACCCTCTCAAATAAATAAATAAATAAAATCCTTAATAGATATATTATCCCTATTTGCAGATTGGGAGTTGAGGGTCTTGCCCAAGTTCATGGAGGCGAATAACTCTGTGAACTCACAGAAATGAATAACTTTCTGCCTTAATGACTTCAATAGAATCAGAGAGGAACCAGGCCAGGTTCTACAGAAGCTGTGTTTCATTCCACCTGGTTCCTGATTGTTTCTCTGTCTTCCTCTGAAGCAGGTGGTCTAAACCCAGGATGAGTTCCTAGGAATGCCAGAACTTGTCAGGAAAGCTTAGTTTCCTGTCTTCATGTATACATTCACACAAGGAAACATGCCTTGTGCCCATGTAGGCTCCCTTCCGCCTGGTTGCTCCCCTGACTTCTCTCCCTCCCCCAGAAACCTTTTCAAGCTCCGTCCACGGGAACAGTAACTTTCTAGGCCAAGAATGTTTGTTCCTCTCTCTCTCTTCTCTTTCCCTTGAACTCCTGCTTCACAGTGAGCCCGGTGACCTCGATCTATACCGTTTGGCACTGTTGCCTCATATAAGTACTCAATAAATACGTGTGGATTGAGTAAATAAATGAGCAAATGAATGAATGTCCAACATCAGACCATGAAGCCAACGGAAACCCACTTGGGAAGACTTCCTGGCTCTCTATATTCCTGGGGCCCCTGGTACTCATGAACACTAGGGAACACATTGCATGAACTTACATATATACATTAGTATATTGCCTCTCTACTAGATTCGTCACTGCCTGACACCTTCTCTTTTCTTCTTGATAATCCTGATGCTTTGTGGAGTAACCGCACAGAGCTACACAGTTGCTTCTACCATAACCCAGTGTATATATTCCTGAAAAACCTCACAGTCTTAAAAAAAAGACACTCACATTAACAGGGGTCATGGAAAACTGGGATGGGGCAGAAAACTCAAAACTCTTTTAACAGGTGTGCAAAGGGAAGGTGTACCTGTTTTCCCCCCATGTGCTTAGAGTGGATCTTTCATTAACTCAGAACCTTGCTCTGATGTTCTGTTGATTGATGGATGATCATTAGATAGACACTTCGATACATTTCTTTTTTTGAAAGACTTTATTTATTTATTTGAGAGAGAGAGAGCGCGCGCATGAGCCTGTGTGAGAAAAAGAAAGAGGGGGCGCCTGGGTGACTCAGTGGGTTGAGCATCTGCCTTTGGCTCAGGTCATGATCTCAGGGTCCTGGGATCAAGCCCCCCCCCCAACCTTGGGCTCCTTGCTCCGCAGGGAGTCTGCTTCTCCCTCCCCCTCTGTCCCTCTCCCCACCCCATCTCCCGCTCATGCTCTCTCTCTCTCAAATATAATTAAAAAAAAAAAGAAAGAAAGAAAGAAAGAAAGAGAGCAGGAGCAGGGGGACCAGAGAGAGAAGCAGGCTCCCTGCTGATCAAGGAGTCCGATGCGGGGGCTCAATCCCAAGACCCTCTGGGATCATGACCTGAGCCAAAGGCAGATGCTTAACCAACTGAGCCACCCAGGCACCCCCACTTAAATACATTTCAAGATAGAACACTGAGACACCTCTTAAGCATTACTTTAAGTTCATATGCTTTTGCTTTTTATTTGTATATGCCCTAGAGAGACTGTATCTTTGGGTCTGTTAATGAACATGTTTACTTTTGTCACTTTGAGTAGCTCTACACACATGACCTAACATTCATATAATCAGCTCCCAGACAAGAGAAAGAATGCGGGGCTGACAGAGTATTTGAAGAAATAATGTCTGAAAATCTCAAACTTTGGTGAAAAGACACAAACTGCATAAACCCTAAGTAAAATATAACCAAAGAAACTCATGCCAATCACTTTGTAATTAAAATTCTAGAAACTAAAGACAGATTAAAAATCTTAAAAGCATTCAGAAAGAAACAAGCGATGTGGGGACAACTCAGAGGACAGTGGGTTGTTCCTCTGAAGGAACGGGGGCCAGAAGGAAAGGGCACACGCTTTTGGGGCAGTGAAAGAAAAGAATTGTTAGCTGCTAATTCTATATCCTTTAGGTAAAACTACCTTCAGGAATGAAGGGGAGATAAAGACATTCTCAGATGCAGGAAACCTGAAAGAACTTTTTGCTAACAGATCTATCTCTAAAGAATGACTAGAGAAAGTTCTTGAAAGAGAAAAGAAATGATAAAAGAAGGCGTCTTAGGATACCAGGAAGAACTTACAATGGCAAGACCAGATATATGGGTAAACACATAGGCAAACATTAGATTGCCTTTCTAGTGAGTTTTCTAAATCGTATTTGGTGATTGATACAAAAATTGTAACACAGTTTGATACTCAAGACAATATTTTTAAATAGGGAGGATAAAAATGAAGGGTCCTTGATTAACTTGAGGTGATAAAACTTGATCCTAGTAGACTATGAGAAGTCATATGCATTGTAAGACCCAAGAGTAACCACTGACAAAACTGTACAAAGCAATACACTCAAAAAATATTATAAATAAATCAAGATGGAATTATTTTTAAAAAACCTGTTCAAATAACCTACAGAAAGACGAGAAAAGAAAAACAGGAAAAACACAGAAAACAAGTAATAACATGGCAGACCTAGACCCTCACATGTCAAAAATCATCTTAAATGTAAATGGTCTAAATACCTAAATCAAAAACAGAAATTGGCAGAGTGGCAAAAAAAAAACAAAAACAAAAAAAACCCCTAGAATCTTAATTTCTTCTCTATCCTCCATTCAAATCTGCATTTCGCATCTCAGGAAACGTCTCTGCCATTCACTCTACAGCTAAGGCCGAAATAGCCAAGGTTACTCCTAGGGTCTCGTCCACCGGAATGTAAGCTCTGTGCAAGCTTTTGTTTGATTCATAGGTACAGTTATTATTCTGGGTTGAATCATGCCCGGTCTAAAAAAAAAAGCTATGTTGTTTGGGTCCTAATTCCTAGCACCTCTGAATGCAACCTTATTTGGAAATAGGGTCTTCATGGAGGTCGTCAGGTTAAAATGAGGTCATTA
>NC_138376.1:1633365-1655449 GCF_054177405.1 Leptonychotes weddellii | reverse complement strand
GGAGGGTTGGGAGGGTCAGAGGGAGAAGCAGACTCCCCGCCGAGCAGGGAGCCCGATGCGGGACTCGATCCAGGGACTCCAGGATCATGACCTGAGCCGAAGGCAGTCGCTTAACCAACTGAGCCACCCAGGCGCCCCAAAGGCTCTACTTTATACTATTGATCTGCCACCTTGGCCAGCTATATTTCAACCACCTGGGGAGTATACACTCCCCACAGCATAGATAGTATACATATGCATAGATAGTATACATAGATAGTATTGCATAGATAGTATACAATCTATGCATGACTGCATAGATTGATGTCCCAGGGGTCCCAAATCTAACCCCAAATGGGCAATAATTTGTTTGGCATTAAACTATACCAGTTTGATGAACTCAAATGCCCTCGGCTCAATAGGCAGGACTCTCCGAGGAGCCTGTGTTACTTCCCTCACTTAAGCGCAATGACTTAACCTGCATAATTCCTCAAAGATGGAAATTGAACATGTGTGCTTATATTTTAAATACAGATTCCAAAGTCTTGCTCCAGATGATTCTGAACCAATAACTCTAGTGAGTCTCAGAATCTGAATATTTAACAAGTCCTCAGTTCCCTCTGATGCCCAGCCTAGCCTGGAAACTACCACTCTCACTGGAGGTGACCAACGGGACAAAAATGTTTTCCCTCATGTGTGTGTTCCTGTGGAACAAGAACACCCATGCTGGGCATGACCTCGGGTTGAGAGGATGGGGCCAGCAGCAGTCCAACCCTGACTTCCTTGGATTGGCACCCGACTGGGCACTAGTGTGGCCTCTAGAAGGAGAAAGGATAGTGATGGCAAAGGTTCCTGGGCTTCTTGATTTTCCGTCCACATAGGGTGGACTGGGTCTCGGCCACCTGTGGACTCCCAGAATCACCTAGCACAGCATCTCCACTTCTCATCCCATTTTATCATTCTTAATAAAGACTACCCTTTCCATTTACTGGTTATTGTACTCTGTGCTACCTACCTTCTGACTTAGTCAAGGCAACAATCCCTAGTTTGGGATATTGTCCCTATTTTACATAGGAGGACATGGGCTTACACAGGCTAAGGGCTTCTGAGTCTGCTATGAGGTACATCTAGGATGCCAGCTCACATCTGCCTGGCTTCAAAGCATGTGCTCTGAAAGTGTGTTCCAGACTGCAGGTGTGAATAATCATTAGAGGTTGTGAAATCAGTTGAGTAGCATGGACCCAAATGTTTCTTTCTTTTAATGAACTAGAATAGGATATCAAATACCAGAGCCCAATTCATTTGGTTTCAGTTATCCACTTAGCTCTTTGACTGTGTGTTGATGCCACCCTGTGTGAAATGGATTTCTTCTGTGCAGGACCATAGGGCCAGACTGGGAGGAGTCGTCCTCATGCAATTTCTTGAACTCATGAAATATTCTCAAGTGTATTAATCTCTAATGAGCTAAAAAGGAAATTTCCTGATATTGACCTTTTTTAAGCCTCTAGGAAAAACCCTGAGTAATGGAAAGTGGGGAGCACTCGGCGAACACTTCCATTTTGGACACGATAACAATTATGCTAGAGGAACAGCAGTATGATTTGCACAAAGTTGAAGGGAATGGGAGGCTTGTATTTGGTTCCTTTTACTCAACAATTCTGGGTTCCAAGTACTTAATTCTGGACTTGGCTATTTTAATGTTACCATGATTGCTTTTTTGAAGATAGAGTTTGGGAAAGAGGTGTTTTTTGTAAGACAAATGAGTGCCCCCTCCCCGGCTTCTTCAGGGGAGCTGTTTTGTGCTCAGGGACATGGCAGCATTGTGAAGACCACCCGTAGAACTCTATCTGTTGGGACAGACTTCCCCTTTGTGGACTTTTAATAGGTACTCTCTCTTAGCTTTTGGTGTAGAACATTCCTGGAGAATTTTTCTTAAAAGGAGCTATATGTTCCTTTAAAAACTACTATTCTTTTTTATCTAATTCATCCATCAGAAGTATGTTTGCATACCCTATGCTATTTGTTACTGCCTGTTTGAAACTGTGAAATATTGGGAAGAACTTTAATATCCACATAGAAGAGAGTGGTTGAGTAACCTAGGGCAGATTTGCAGAATTGAGGAATATGCAGCTACAAAAGTGAGTCAGAAAGATCTCTATGAAGTAATAAGGAGTAAATTCCAGAATGTGTGACTAAATGAAAAAGCCAAGTGCAAAGGAGTGTCCATAGTATGCTTCCCTGTATAAGAGAAAGAAGGGGCCATAAAAAAACACATTTTCTGATTATTTATGCAGAAGATATACAGGATGGATAAACCAAAAACAAAGGAGATGAGTTTTCTATGGGGGGAAGTTTAGAAAGGAGTAGAAAGAAGGGAGACAGGGGAACAGAGTAGCAAGGGTGAGGAGGGAGGAATGTTTTATTGAGTACGTCTATTTGTGTAACTCTGACTCTTACAACTATAGTAAGGTTTCACGTACCAGCAAAAGACACTATTAAAAGCGATAGGGTTGGGGAAGGAACCCACATGGAATGTAAGCACTAACAAATGAACCAAGCTGTCTTAACTGAGTAACATAATAACCCTGAAGGGTTGTAATCTAATAAAAGTATTTCAGGGACATGGCTTAACCATTCTGAAACTACCCATGTGTCTATTAGAATTGACCAACGAAGTAAATATGTTGTAGACAATGAGATGTAGTGTTCTTATGGTTGGAAAAAGAAGTATTTGGTTGAAATGAACCTTGTGGGCCTGATTAGAAGCAGAAGTGTATCTACAGTTACATAGGTACAGAGACATAGATGTGTGTGTGTGCGTGGGTTGATATACACATATATTTCCTTGGTCTGTCCCCTGAGAGGACCTACCAATAGTGACGCTCGCAGCAATGAACACACCTGGCACACAGTCTTTGGTTGCTAAACATCATTCTCCAATAAAAAGAACCAGGGCTCCTTGGATAAGTGGTTGATTCCAAGGATGGGGCAAGGAGAATACAGGATGGGCCTGGGACATCTCGTGGTACCAGAAGATAGGACATGTTTTTAAAAAGATGGAGATGTTGAAAAAACATGCCAGCCAGTCTCAAGGAGCGACTCATGGCCAAAGCTGGTGCCATTTGCTCAACAAAATAAAAATGGATAATATTGGATTTTTTAACGCCTCGAGTAAAATATGTACTCATAAATAAATACATACATGAAGAGAGGGACAACTCTGTCGTATTGCCGATGCTCACATCACTTGGTGAGAGTTTAAGGAGCAGCGGGATTTTCAGACTCAGAGTATCTTCCTATCTTCCCTAAGATATCTATCAACTATGAAGCAAAGATAGTAAGTGTACAGTGGCTAATCTCAGCAGACATCACCTTCACTAAGTGAGCAAGTAAAGGTGACACGTAATAGGACATATTGACATGGTGAACTCCTTGCGTTGAGAAGACATTCCCTCATTGTTGTGATATTTGCTGGCAGAAATGCATAAACTCACTCCATTGAGAAGAAAACATCAGACAAATTCCAATCGAGTGGCATTCTTTAAAATAACGGATCAGTGCTCCTCGAAAGTGTGAAGGTCATGACAGACAAGGACAGACTACAGAACTATTACAGACCTGAAAATACCGAGGAAAAACAATAAGTTAATTCAATGTGGGATCCTGAATAAGATCCAGGAACAGAAAAAGGACAGTGGTGGAAAAGTTTGTCAAATTTGAAAAGAGTCTGAATGTCCATTTCCTGTTCTTTTGTTTGCTTGCTTTTGTTTTGTTGCATTTCCTGAATTGTCATTTATACAATGGTTATGCAAGAGATTACCATTAGGGGAAGCCAGTTGAAGGATATAAGGGAATTTTTGTACTAGTTTTGCAACTTCCTTGTAAATCTAAAATTAGTTCAAAATAAAAAGTTTTCTAAAAATGGTTTCTCTTCACATCTCACCATGATATAACACTTTTCATAGAAACGGAAAATATACCTGACTGTGACAGAGATTCTCCATAACAGTGGAAATGTAGATGATTTTTATTCTTGTGTCCAAGCTTTTATGTTTTTCAAAGTTTCTACCATAAGCATGGATTACTTTATTATTAGCAAACAACATGCTTCTCTTAAAAATATGATAAAACTTATTTTTTAATGTGTACCAAGTTTCCCTAGACACCCGAGTAGTATAGTCTGTGCCCTCTTTCTGCTCTTTATCTGGACTTTTCACTGAAATTATTTCTTTGTTTTTTTATCTAAGATTTATCATATATATATATATATATATATATATGTCCATGAACATTATGCTTTAGTTTGTCCTGGTTTTGAAATGTATATATGTGAGATCACAGTGTACTTACTCTTTTGTGTCTTGCTTTTTTCCCTCAATAAGAACCATCCCTCTGTATTATACTGGGACAGAGAGCTTTAGCTTGTTGATTTGCACTGTTTTCTATTTCATTTTATAAATGTGGCCCAATGTATTCACTTGTCTAGTTTACTGCTCATGGACATTCTCCTGGTTGTATGATGAGGCAAATTTAATTTTCCAAAGATGATTGCAGCAATTTCTCCTGACCCCCACTCCCTTCTTCCGTGTGTCTTGCCTCTCGCGCTTTCATCAAATCTAATTCTTGTCCCATTGAATCTGGGTGAGCTGTGACAGCTTGCACCAAGAGAGTGTGGAGGAAGTGAGGCTGTGTGACTTGCAAGGCCATGCCCTTGCTCTTTAGAGGGCTTGTGCCTTATTTTCTGGAACCCTCGGACTTCCATCTCTGAGCTCTCTCTCTCATGAGAATTTTGGTGATTCTGCAGCCACCAGGCCGTGAGAAAGCCCAGCTGTGTTGGAGACCTTGTCTGGGTGCCCTGGTTGGCTGTCCTAATATTGGAAACATCCTAGTTCAAGGACCAGAAATATGAGAGGAGTCTCCATGTTATTCCAGCTGGCAGTGGTCAAGTCTTTTCAGCTGAAATCCCAAACATCATGGCATAGCGACAAGCCAACTCCATTCTGCTCTATCTAAATTCCTGATCCAAAGAATCTGTGAGCATAATAAAATGGTCGTTGTTTTAAGCAATTAAGTTTGGGGTACTTTGTAATTTAAACAGTAATGGTTTCAGTTTATGTTCATCTGTTTATTAGCTGATCAGTTTTTTTTAAAACCCTTTTTGGTTATAATCTGCATTAAGAAACACATTTTACATCATCATGCTCACACTCACAAACCCGCATGCCTGCCCTAACTGCAAAACAAAACAAAGTAGTAGATAGGCCTTTTTGATGTAATTTGCTCTGCTACCTTCTCTCCTCCCCTCCCCTGTCCTCCCCTCTCCTTCCCTTCCCTACACTGCCCTTCTAGTCCCTTCCCTTCTTTCCTCTCTTTATTCAATTTCAACAAAGCTGATCACAACCAACTAAACTGATTTTATAAATAATGTCTCAATCAGCAGACTGAAGGAAACCAGTGTTAGAGGCTGCAGTTTAAGAGGTGACCTTAAACTCATTTTTATACCTTATAGAGTATGTATATATTATGTATATATTTCTATATCTTATATATTTACATTATATATACACACATATTTTAAGTTCTAAACTTAGTCAAATTGTTCGACATTGGCCCAAGGCTAAATAAATCGATAAAATAAAAACAAAAAGTATGGAAAGTGTAAATCTCATAAATCTAAACTTAATTTGGATGTTGAAGCATACCGAGACTCCAAGAATCCATCCTGTTTCAAGATGAAAGCCTGAGAGAGGTTAGTGATTTGCCCTTTGGGTTGCCAGCAAAGGAATCTTACAGAATCTGGATGAAGGAAGGATCCTTGCAAAAGGTACAGGTGGAGAGCAGTTTGGATCTGGGGATGAGATGGAGGATTGGGATGTCCTTTCTTGGCCTAGAAGAGCTTAAGAATATAAAACCTAAGTGTCTATATATACACTCTTAAGAGTCAAAACACAGATCCCTTAATCATGGCAAGATCCCAGCAAATACTCTCTTCTGTCTGGAAAGAAAGCCCCTAGAGAAACTATGACTTCAGAGATATTAACTACCTCTTCATTAACCTTGATATTGAACTCATAATCATTTTCATAGTCAATCTCCTCAGCATCTATTTATTCCATGATCTTGCTGGTGTCTTTGGAAGAGACGGTTCAATGAACAAGAACAGATTGCATTTGGCCTCCTTGTGTATCTCTACTCTGTTCTTCACTTTCTCTCTTTATCCATGATACTTCCAATTATTATTTCCTCAACATCCCTTTACTTTCCCTCTTCACTCCCCCTGAATTATATGCATTTGCTGTTTGTAAATCTAAAACCTATGCATTTACACCAATGGTTAATTCATACGTGGGGGCAGTTTGGCATAATGGTTAAACAGATAGACTCTTATAAATTATCCCAACATTTAGTGGCTTAAAATAATAATAAGCATTTATTATCTCACAGAGTTTCCATGGGTCAGAAATTTGGGGGTGACTTATCTGGGTAGTGTGGGTTTGGGATATCTGATGAGATTGGAGTCAAGATATTACCTGGGAGTGGAGTCATCTGAAGACTTGACTGGGGCTGGAAGACCCAATTCCCAGATGGTTTGTATGGCTCACCTGGCTGTCAAGTCAGTGCTGGCTATTGGTAGAAGGCCTCAGTTCCTTGGCCTCTCCATAGGGCTACTCTAGGACTGTCTACATTGCATCTGACCTCCCCAAGAATGAGTGCTCCTGGGAGCAAAACTGAAGTCACAATATCTTTTATGACCTAACTTTAATAGTCACAATATTATATTAGTTACATAGGTCAGCCTTTCCAGTTTGGGAAGGGAACAATCCAAGTGTTTGCCCACCAGAAGGTGAGATTACCAGGGCCATCTTGGAATCTTACTATCACAGTTCTGGAGACAGATGACTCCATTTCAAATCCCAAGCCTATCACTAACTGGGTTTATGACTTTATTAGACTCGGGTACCTGGGTAGCTCAGTCAGTTAAGCATCTGCCTTTGGCTCAGGTCATGATCCTGGGGTCTTGAGATTGAGCCCCACAACTGGCTTCCTGCTCAGAGGGGAGTCTGCTTCTCCCTCTCCCTCTGCCCCTCCCCCCCACCACTCCCACTTGTGCTCTCTCACTTTCTCTCTCTCAACAAATAAATAAAATCTTTAAAAAAAAAGAAATTTATTAGACTCTATTTCTCAATTTTCTCATGTTTAAAATTGGGCTGAGAATAGTATGGTAGACTGTACTATTACTCCCAAATTTTTGCTGCACATTTGGGAGGATTATATATCCCTGCCCATCAACATGGATTTATAATACACCTCCCCATGTGAAGAGTACACTTTCCCACCACATCGACATCAGTCATCATCGCATGAGTTGCTTTGGTTGATACAATATGAGAAATGACATGTGCCCACTTTTCAGCAGAAACATTAATAGCAATAAGATCCCTTTATGTCATGTTCAGCCTGGGTCCCTCTATGAAGAGAACACAGAACAGATCCATGACTGATCCACAAAGAAATGCAATGTGAGTCTGAAATAACCTTTACTATTGTTATTAACTAAGATTTGGGGGTTGTTTATTGTATAATTTGGCAAAAATCTAATTGATACAACTACAAATGAGATCATTTTTTTGAAGTGCTTTCACACTGTTTGACACATAGTAAGTACCCTTCCATGTTATTATTACTATGATTATACAATCCTAAATTCACATGAGCTCAGTTTATAAGCTGTGCCATTAACTAATTTATAATGAGATACACTTGATATTAAAAGTAAATATCAGATGTGTGCTTACTTTCTTGTCAGGAGACCAAAATACAGATTAGAGGATATTTTTTGAGCATAGAGTTATAATAAGGGATCTTTTTATCGTGCAATGGTCTCCAAATCAATCAGCATCTCCAGCTTGGGGACACTCGGGTACTGCGTTCTCATCTGTAGAAGAGACACACTGAACAAGTTATCATTCTTGAACTCTTCTTTTTCTAACTGACCACAAACCTTCCTTTTCTCATAGTTGCTCTTACATGAACTCTCTGGACTTATAGGAACCATATAAGTAACTTACATAACTTATAGTAACCCAGGGTCTTAACCTACAAGAGCTTACCTGTACTGTCTCTCTTTCTGGGAAAATTATTCCAGGGACTAACTCTGTCACCTTTTGTAAATTATTATTATTATCCCTAGTACAGTGAAAAGTTATTTTCATACTTTTAAAATCTATTCCTAAGCTGTCTTCTTTGATTTAGGGGTGGGGCAGAAAGCAGGGGGTGGAGTAGGAAACAGAAAGCAGTTTATAGGACAACATACTTAGTTTATGAAGCCTTAGCATAATCCCTGTCAGCTCCCCCATGGCCTCCGCCAGGAACACCCCCTTCTGTGATGTGGACAATTCAGGGTTTGGGGTTTTGTTTGTTTTCTTCCCCTGCCCTCCCCCCCAACCAAACATACACTTTGGCTTCATATAAAGTGCTCCCAATTCATTTTCCAATTAGAATGTGGTTCCTAAACTTTCCCTATGGAGAAATTCTGGAGCCCCCAATATTCAGAGATTTAAGAGATCACAGATGTCACAAAGCCTCCCATGTTCTCAAATAGAAAACATGAGCCCAGAGTAGTAAAACTCTCTCCTCAAGAAGCAGTCGCCCTCGGGACTTCCAGCAGCATGAGGCCCAGGGCAGGTATTTAGCACTAGACAACGTGGAAACACTATTCTGTACATTAGTTGTTCAAGAACGAGCAATGTTCATCAGTTGTGTTTGGTCCCACGGCTTATCAGGGTATTAGTACAGTCCAGTTAAAAAGGAGAAACACCATTCTAGGAATTTCATATAGAAGGAATTTAATTGAGATAAGTATATAAATAGATGATGAAAGAGAAACCAAAAGAGGGGTGAGGAGTAACCCAAAGATAAGCAGCGGCAAGAAGGTGCCACCTCTCTAAGGCTACAGGGACAAAGGGAAGAAGAGGGGATAACTATCACCTAGGGAGGAGTTGGGGCTGGAACGCCCAGTGTAGCTAGAGCTGAGACCACCAAGAGAAGGGCCATTTGATGAGACTGAGCCAGAGCACCAAGAGGCTGGAGAAACCCCAGGAAGTGAAGAGGGAAGGGGAGATGTGCCCTGGTCCCACCAACTTGTCCCACGAGAGTCTCCCATTGCTCAAATCTACTGGAAACCGGACAGCAAAGGAGCCTGGGAAATGATGTTTCCAGTGACACTCAGCCGCAGCAGAGGACAAGCAGAAATGCAAATATTTCTGCAATTTTTGAAGCCTGAGCATATGACCCAGCCTGCGCACAACCAGGCCCCCTGTGTGCGAAAACACAGAGATACACTTCCATTTTTAAAGACATGGGATCACGAAGACAGTTTCCCCTCGTTTTAAACAGGTTGTGATATATTCCTTGTGGTAGGTATCCTCTAAGATGACCCCCAACGATCCTTGCCTCTGAAGGTTCTTACCCTTGGGTTATCCTTTTCCCTGAGTATGTGCTACTCTTAGTGACTTGTTTCCAACAAGTAGAATGTATCAGAAGTGATGGTGTGTCACTTTTCAGATTAGGTTACAGAAGGTTGTGGCTTCTGTCTTGGGCCCTGACTTGCACTCTTACTCATGCTCACTCCCTCAGAAGAAAGCCATGTAGTAAGCTTTCTTGTTGGAAGGCCCACAAGATGAGAAACAACGAACAAGGACTTGAGGCCCCCCCAGCCTAATAACCCTTCAGAAACTGAATCCTGCCAACAGCCACGTGCATGGGTTGGAAGTGGACTGACCCCACACTGGGCCTCGAGGTGACTACAGTCCTAGCCACGTCTTAAAATCAGCATGTGGAAGATCCGGAGGGCCCAGCATGGACCAGCTTCAATCCTGAAGCTGCCAAGTTTGGGGATAATTTGTGACGTGGCAATAGATAATAGATACATCCAGAGATGAACCGAACACATAGATAAAGGGAGAAGAGGGTATGGTTTCCAGTGTCTACTATGGACCAAGCACATTATCCCCCCTTAATCTTGACATCCATCCTCTGAGGTGGGGATATGACGGGTTCCATTTCCAGAGAAAGCAACTGAGGATAAGAAGGGAAAACACTTGCTCAAGGTTTTGCAAAAATATTTTGCCACACAGTTTGCAAAAAGTAGGGCCTGATGCATGGCCACACCTGCGCTTTTATGTCCATTATCCCACAGTGTCCCAGAAATCACAGTGACCAGCCCTTATGGTTGCCGCCATCTTGTTTGGGTTGGGGACAAAGAAAAAGAACAAATTGATTAAAATCAAATATCTTCTTGCTTTCTTAAAATTGAATGCATCTCTCAGAAATTCTCTCTCTCTCAGAATGACATAAACCACCAAAAATAAGAAATGAGCAGGGCTTTGTTTCTGGTGTTCCTTAGTTAAAGACAAAGCTACTGAGGTCATTATGAAATTGGAGTCACGACCAAGTCAAATCAAACAAACCTCCAAAGAGACAGACAGTTCTTAGCTCCTTGGGCTACTAGACCACTGGTATCATTGTGTAATAAAATAATGTGACCTGGGCAAGTTACCTAAGTCTCTGTGTCTCGGGCTCCTAGCCTACAAAGTGGGATAATAATAACATGTACCTCATAGACTCCTTATGAAGATAAAATAAGGTAGTGCTCGAGCCCATCGTGAACATTATAAGCTAATTAATGAAATGAGGTAGGAGCTACATTCCTCACCATCCAACTTTAGTTTGGAGAGCAGTAAATGTGGGTACCAGGAGCCTGTGTCTGATTCTGAGGCACACTTCCGAGCTCCCAGCAGCGTGGCTCCTGATGATGGAGCCAGAGGACCGCTTGGCACTGCTGTCCCACGACGCGGGCGCTGAGCGCGCGGAGCTCAAGCCGAGCTCCCTGGAGACTGGGTCCCCCTGGAGCATCCACGGAGGCCCTGATAGGGGGTCTCTGCATATTTCAACACAGACCACCCGGTGCAAAAACAAAAAGGTCCTTTTCACAGATGCTAAGTGGAGAGGAAAGAGGGATTTTGGGCAGCAGGGGGGCAGTAGAAAGGGGGCCTACAGGAGAGAAATAGAAACTTATAGAAACACCTGTTGGAGTGTAGCTTTCATGAAGAACATTCGAGAAGATGGACACAAGGAGATTTAAATAATGTTTAAGAAGTTAGATCCCAGCCCCTTAGAGAAAGCTCTCCACTCCTGTCCACTGACTAAAACCCCTAGAGGTCATGTGACTTCTACCGGGCTTTCCTATTTGGGGCTTCCATTGGTCTCGTGTCGCTGGAACTGGGGGGCAGAAGGCTGCCTGCGGGGTGTTCTCCTGCCCCCGCCTAGGGGACTCGGGCGGGGCGGGGCGGGGGGGCGCTCATTCCCCGGGAAGGAGGCCCCTGATGCCCAGGGGGGCGCCCACTGTCTGTGTTGTTCCCTCCGTAGAGAAAGCAAGAAAGCAGACTCGAATAGGGAGAAGAAACCTTTTCTGTGTGGGTGTCCGCTGGGAACGCCAGCCTCCCAGCACTCGCGAACGTGGGCCGATCCTCCCGCAGGGAGAGAAGCACCTATTGTTCTCAGTTCAGCGCTGGGCAGTCTCCAGAGGAGGTCCCCCGGGTCACGGCTGCACAGCCGGGCTGCGGCCTCGCACCGCCTTGCTCACGGCATTCCTGGGCTTCGGCGCGCACAGTCCGCGCTCCAGGCGTCACTACCCGCCAGACCACGGCCACTCGCAAAGAGCGTGAGGGAAGTGAGCGGCGAGGCAGGTGAGTATCTGTCTGAAGGGTGTTCTAGGTTTCCTCATAGAATTTGGAAGGTAGCTATGAAACCACCGGCTGGTGAGAAACAATACAGAAATAGACGTGGTAGGTACAGATCG
The DNA here is from genome assembly GCF_054177405.1 of Leptonychotes weddellii. Lineage (NCBI taxonomy): Eukaryota > Metazoa > Chordata > Mammalia > Carnivora > Phocidae > Leptonychotes > Leptonychotes weddellii. The sequence continues at coordinate 1,643,610 of NC_138376.1, read as the reverse complement.
CTCGAGCGAGGGACAGAAATCAGCCCACGAGCACGGCAGGGGAGGCAGGACCCTTCCAGGTAGGAACATAGCGTGAGCCAACACGCGGTCCTTCCCGGGCAGGCGCAACGAGTGTTCCAGGCAGTGGTGTGCTGGTCTTCAACGACTGCCTCCGCAGAAGTAAACAGAACACCCTGATTCGGAGCATTTACTAATTCCCATTAGTAAATAGTGCCGCTATGACCACCTTCAGGCTACCAGGGATACACTCTCCGCAGAGTAGAAAGGAGGGAAGGAAGGATTCCAAACGGCATGCAGATTGTCCATGGGAGGCTTGAGAGAGTGAAGACGTCAAGGGCAGAAACACAAGTCAGCGTGTGGACACGTACAAACCACCGAGCTCTTCAGTGACGGCGCACGAGACCAGCAGATGGGGCCCTCCACTCTTCATCCGCAACCTGAAGGGACTAAGCTACAGGGAATGGAAGGTTCCTCTGTGTGCCTCCCTCTGTCCTCCCACAGGGCCCACCTACCCAAGACCCCCCTTTTTTTTTTAAGATTTTATTTATTTATTTATTTATTTGAGAGCGAGCACAAGCAGGGGGAGGAGCAGAGGGAGAGGGAGAAGCAGGCTCCATGCTGAGCACAGAGCCTGATGTGGGGCTGGATCCCAGGACCCTGAGATCATGACCCGAGCCGAAACCAAGAGTCGGACGCTTAACAGGCTGAGCCACCCAGGCGCCCCTGAAACCTTCTTTTTAATAGCCTGCTGCATTTTTCTTTTCTCTGCCAAGGTTGCTCAGATACCAGGTCATGGTGAGTTCTCCATAGCCAGGCAGTCGAGTTGAGCCCAAACAGAGTGGGCAGCGTGTGGGGCATCCCTGTCTTGGGTGCCTCTGTTCCTGGAAGGCTGCTCAGCTGAGTTTTGAAAGGCCCACCCAGGCCACCGGGGCTGTTGCTTCGAAGGTGGGAGAGTCCTGCTGGGAGGGGGTGCGGGCCTTCCCCACCACTTACCACTGCGTGTCTGCCCGACTCTCTCCTTGAGGAGCTTCCTCCTGCCATCGGCCCGGCTTCCATCAGAACAGGTAGTTCCCGCTTAGCATAACCCAGGGACTTCGGTCCTGCAGGGGAAGCCGGCAAACCCCTGAGGGCAATCCCAGTACCCTCTCCTACTTTTGCTTTCCTGCATTTGGAGATGGCCAGATGGATCCATAGATAATAGGTAGATAGAAGATCTCTATCGACATAGTTTTGCACATGTTTATATTAGGCTTTACCGGGAACAATGTGCTTTAAAAAAAAAAAAAAAGATTGATTTATTTATTTAAGAGAGAACACGTGCCCGCCAGCGTGTGTGCAGGCAAGTGGGGGGGAGGGGGAGAGGGAGAATCTCCCACATGGGGCTCGATCCCCCAAGTCTGAGATCATGACCTGAGCCAAAATCAAGAGTTAGTCGCTTAACGGACTGTGCCCCCCACCCTGGGCGCCCCAGAACAAGGTACTTTCTCCTGTGCCTCCTCTTTTGATTCGTTCTCAGAACTCTGGGAGGCGCTGTTCCATTTCACAGAAGAAAAGTCTAACCTTCAGGGAGGGCAGGTGACTTAGCCCCAGTCAGACCCTCGGTAAATGGCACAGCGGGAACACGAACCCAAGGAATTCAGCCCCAGATTCCCACGCCTTTCCAGAAGGTCTCCCTGCACGTCCGCTGTGTGTAGACGTATTTGTGTCAGCGCACATGCACCAACCACTTTGCATAGACTTGTGATATAGACTAACCTGACCTTGATTGAAGAAAAAAAAAAGCAATAAGGAGACAGAGGCGGGGAAATTGGGAGAGTGTGTTTTCTGACTCCTGTGAGGAGGGCGGCAAATGGCCATCTCACCGGGGAGATGTCGTAAGCAGGTAACTGATCAAACTGCCGTCCTGCCTCCATGCGCCAGCCTTCACTTCCTCGCAACAGGCTGGGATTTGGGGAATCTCTTGCTATTACAATGTATCATCTATAACTCTCACTAAACAAATGGTGTTGAAAGTTAGACAATCTTATTTGGGTTGTTCTTTTGAGCTTCAAACAGTCCATACACGTGATCTTTTTTCAGTCTCATAGTGACTTTTTTTTTTTTTAAAGATTTTATTTTATTTATTTGACAGAGAGAGAGAGAGACAGCTAGAGAGGGAACACAAGCAGGCGGAATGGGAGAGGGAGAAGCAGGCTCCCGGCCGAGCAGGGAGCCCGATGCGGGGCTCGATCCCAGGACCCTGGGATCATGACCCGAGCCGAAGGCAGACACTTAATGACTGAGCCACCCAGGCGCCCCTCAGTCTCATAGTGACTTAAGCTAAGTATCCCCTCCATTTTACAGAGGCTCAAAATGACTAACTTGGCTAAGGCCATATCGTTTCCAAGGCAAAGAACCAGAGTCCAACCTGAGGGTGACTGGTTGCTGTTCATGGTCCACAATCCCAGCAGAATAGAAGGACGCTTTCAATTGTGCCGTAAATCAGAGTTTATCGCTCTAGAATTGTTTATGTGCCCACCAACAGGGAACGGGTTCCAGAACCAAGATGCATCGACACGGTACAACCACACAGGACAGTGTACAGAAAGCTCCCTGCTTGCACATCTGGAAAGTTCTCCAAGATAATTGTTATGGAAAAGAACAAGTGCAGAATAGTGCCTACAGTCTGCCGTCTTTTACCAGTGAAGGCAGGGGTTTGACTCACATCTGTATGAACTAGCAATGGGCAGATGCATAAGAAAATGAATGATTGCCTAGTGGAGTAATCCAGCAGGGGAGTGGAGTCTCAATATAGACCTTGTTATCGTGATTTGTTTGAACCCTCTGAATATATTACTTATTCAAGACGTTAGACATATTTTGTACTAAAGAGAGCTTTCCTTCAGTAATGTTTTCTCTCCCTTTACTGTCCTTATCCCCAAGGCATACAGGTGCACACAGAGAAATAGACCCAGAGTAAGTTTTCAAAAGGCAAACAGTTGCAGGTGCAGAATCAATCAGTGATGTCAGAATCCTGGCATCCGTCCATTTATTTCTGAGAACTGATGAGTTTGACAGACACTCTGGACCCAGACATCTTTGCAGGGAGAAGCTTTTGAAACCTAAGGCAAGAGTAGAAACCAAAGTAAATGTAGTTAAGAACTTCTTTCTCAGCCATCTTCAACACATGCAGAAAAACTTACAGGCTCATTTGTGGTATCAGCCCTTCTCAGTTCCTCACAGAGAAACTCCCCAGGGTCAGAGGACCCAGGCTCCCAGGGAAAATCCTCTCATTTTGCTCTTGAGGTTGGGTTGCCAGATTTGGCAAATAAAAATGCGAGACGCTTAGTTAAATCTGAATTTCAGATAAATCACCATTTTTCATTTAGTATAGTATGTTTCATGCAATATTTTGGAGCATATTTAGTCGAAAACAATTATTTGTTGCTTATCTGACATTCAAATTTAACCAATCATCCTATATTTTATTTTATTATTTTATTTTTTAAAAAGAGTTTATTTTAAAGAGCGAGTGAGTGGGGGCGGGGCAGAGGGCGAGGGCGAGGCAGAGAATCTGCACTGAGCGCAGACCCTGAGATCACCACCTGAGCCAAACCAAGAGTCGGACACTCAACTGACCGAGCCACCCAGGCGCCCAGGAATCCTATATTTTATCTGGCAACCCTATATCATCAGGTGCCACCTGGAGGAAGTTGATTAAGTGCTCTTGAACACATTAGCCCCGAAGGACAGGGAGTACCTAACTCAGTGCTCCCGATAGAACTTTCTGGGATGACGGAGGTGTTCTGTATCTTTGTTACCCAATACAGTAGCTATTGGCAACTTGAAATGTACTTCGTGCAACTGAGGCCTGAATTTTTCACTTGATTATTTTATTTAAATTTAAAATGTGACCTGTGGCTGGTGGCTACTGTATTGGACAGAGCAGCTTTAGAACCAGTCATGTATCTCCCTCTAAACTGAGCCACTGGAATTGAAGACAAGTGGTGGCTAGCAGGGTACATAACCCAGGAATCAGTGCTCAAGTCCCTGCAGCTTAGTGATTATTCCATTTCTGTGCAGATATAAGTTTTGTTGTCAACACATTCGTTCTGAGTATTTACTGAAGATCTATTATGGGGGGAGGAGGTGAAGTGCTAGGTTATAGAGACAAGGAGGGTAGAATTCTTCAACAAACACCCTGGAGGTGAGCGTGTTAACTGGATAATCCTGGCATTAGAATGTAAAAACCAGCGAGGCCTTCTGTGCAGAGCAGACATTGTGAGTGGATGAAAAAGCACTGATTTTGTCACACACACCAGCTGTGGGATTCTTTTCTTTCCTTGATTCTAAGCAAACATTTAGTAACCACAGACCTGGTAGCATATTAAAGAGGATTCTTTTATGCATGACATCAGCCAGCGGAAAACAGGCCCTTAAAAGAATTAAGGGCTTCCTGAGGGTTATCATGAGACATCAAGCCTGGAGAGATGAGTCCACAGAGCTGGGAAAAGGTAAAGTGCAAAGGCAAGTGGGCATACTTCCCCATTTCACTGCATGCCTGGTAACTGCGGAAGGCGGGCAGGAGAGGTATGGACAATGGTTAGTGGGCAGACATCTTTCCACGGAAATTCAGATAACCATGTGTTCGGCTCAGAGAGGGCTTTCTGGGCTACAATATCCATTCCCTGTTCATGTGGCAGAGTTGAGTGGCCACCTCTGCTGGATGCTGGGAAGTCACAGTGAGTAGACAGACCAGGTCCCTACCTCATGGAGCAGAGGATGTAACGGGGAGAGGCACACAGCAAGGGATCCAATCAATAAAATCTTGGGCTGTATTTTAAAGGATCTAAATAGGGCGATTGACAGAAAGTGATCTGAGGTGGGTGGGAAATGAGCAGAGAGAGGTTACTTTTTTATTTTACTTTTTATACTTTAAGTTACAAACTTAATACATGCTCATTTTAACGCTTTACACTCAGAAATTTATGAAGGTTAACCATTTCTCCTCATATAACCTTACATCGTGGGGCTTTTGTTTCTAGATGGCAGACACCCTCTTTTTCCAAGTGTCTAATTTTTTTTTCCTGTTTGGTTTACTTCTTTATTTATCTAGTACTAATTTGTTGTATAAAAGGCCAAGTGTCTAATAATACATTTAAATAGATATTGCCAGAGAATTTTTCAAAAGATTATAGGCAGTGGCAAATCTTCCTCACCCTTACTAGCCCCGTGTATTACTGGTTTTGGTATCGCATTGTTACTGTGGTATACAAAACTGACTTCACTACTAGAAAGGTTAACTTTTTGTATCCCCCTCATAAGCATTGGCCATTTGAATTCAATACAAGATACAAAATATCCTGTTTAGTCATTTTTGTCTATTATATTGTGTCTTAAATTTCCTTTTGGCTTATGTGGTTTATGTCTTTTCTTATATGGTTTTGTGTTTCCTGCCTTGCTTGATAACGACACTTCCCCCTCAAAACACACACACACACAACTGAGGTTAAAGGGTTTCCTGAAATTTAATCTAATGTTTGTGTTTTGTATTCAGACCTGTAGTCTGTCTGGGTAGGTCTATTTCAGAGGGGCTGTCTGAAGAAGAGCTGAGGCCTGAAGGGGGAGAAGGAGCTTGCCAGAAGACGCGTCGGAGAATAGGTATTTTCAGAGAAAAAGAGTGCCAATGGAAGTGTCTTGAAGCAGCAAAGAGCTTGGCAGGAGGAAAGAGACCAGTGTGGCTGGAACAGAGAAACGGAAGATGAAATCCGAGAGGTGGGCAGAAACCAGGGGTGGTCATGGGGGGCCCTTTCAGGTCATGGTAGAGAATTGTGGAGAATACATCAAGACACACGTTGGGGTGTAGGTGACATGATCTACAGATAGTTTGGATGTGTAGAGATGAAGGGAAGGGAGCAAGGCTCACTCCTAAAATTTAGGCTGGAGCAAATGGATTTATGGCCGTGTCACTTCCTGAGTTGGAAGGACAGGAGGAAATAAGAGGCTTAGGGTGCACAGTGTCAATTCCTGTATCTTAGACATATTCTGGTTGAGAAGAGAGTTCCAAGTGAAGGTGTTAAGGAGAAATGTGTATACACACACATCTGCACGTCAGGGGAGAGGTCAGGGCTGCAGATGTAAACTTGGAAGTTTACTAGCTAGACTTTGAAACTGCACTATTGATGAAATCATCAGGAATAAGAACTAGTACCAAGCTCCAATTTTCTAAAATTTAGAGCACGTGATTGTCCGGCCTTGTTGAGATCAATCTTTAATGCAAGGACAATTTGTCGTGGTGTCAGGTCAAGCCAAGTCCTTCCAGCTGTGGCTATCACCAAAGGTAGGAGGACACGGACTTGCTCACCTGCCACTGCCTGGTGTCCCTGACGATGAGGAACGTGCTCAAGGTTGAAGCTCCAACTGGCAGACAAACAACATATGGCAAAGAGTCTGAAGCTTAGCACACTTGCTTCTTTCACAAGGAGCCCCAACTCTAGTGATGTGCATTAGTCCTAAGCCCTAAGGGATGCTGGTCCTTCACCCTGCCCAGAGTACAACTCAAGCAAATAGCTGCAATGTAATGCAGTCCAGTGAAATCTATTTTTAATGAGGACCACACCAATCCCATGCCTGCAACTTCACTTTATTTTCAAGTTCAGTATGCATGGCGAATCCTCAGTTAAATTCCTAACATCTTCTAATAGTACACATGCATTATATTTAACAGGAATATTTACATTAATAATATAACTTAGGATCAAAATGACAAACCCTTAGATGGTAATGCAATTGACTTGAAGATACATACAATTTTTTAGAACTAATTATAAAATGTCTCATCCTCATAAAAAAAGAGTTCCAATGATACATAAAAAACTGGTAAGTGACTATACGGTGGACAGAGGAAAGGAAAACTGCATAGATGGTTTGGAAATGTAAAAAGGGATTTTCTAATTGGTGATATTGTGTCATACTGATCTGCTTTGTTGAGAATGTCCTATATAACCAAATAATGATTCTGTCTTAGCCTCACACCTCAGTAAATCCCTGAGCTCAACTTCTGTCCCTGGTGTCCAGGTGCCTTCAGTAATTGGAAGGCCTGGGTTTATCATTCTCATGAACTTGTCCCAGTTGAAATGGTGCTCCCCGGGACCCTTGAGGCATGGCGGCTGGAGACCTGCTCAATGCCTGGAAACCAACTGAAGCTACTGAGAATTTATTGCTCACTGGAGAATTTTCCAAAGATGTAACTAGGGCTTTTGGATATAAACAGTGATGTTTCAAACTAGAAGGAAAAGAAGCATGTTGGAGAGGGGGAGCTAGGACACATCTGTTGAGGAATGTGCTCTCGAGAGCCTTTTGGCAGTAGCTCTTAGGTAAGAGCTGGTCAATTGGCACCTTCGGTATTTCTTTGAAGCTCTCCAAATAAGATGCTAGTGCAAATTAGATTTTCAGAAGGGATTTTCTACTGGAAAGAGAAGATGTTATTAGCAACCTGTTAGTCTGGTGTCTAATTAACGTCTCCTCTGGTAATAAACCAACCTCTAGGACAAAGTGCTTCCTGATGGCCACTGACTCACCTCAACATTTACACAATGCCCCATTTTCAAGTGTTTATGGTATGGCAGGGTCTATGCTGACTATTAACAATTTAACAAGATGGGATCTTTGACTTTAAGGAGGTCTAGCAGAAGATGAAACAAAATTAACACAAAGTATTATTCAGCAACCAAATACAAGGTTTTTTTACTGGAGCCCAGAGGGGAGAACTCAAAGTCAAATCTTCTCTAACTCCTTCATTCACCACGAGAAATTAGTTTATCAAGTCCTGTAGCTCTTGACCAAACCATCTCCTGATTTGTCCCCTTGTTTCAAAAGTGTATTTACTTCCCCCTGGGTTTACAGTGCTAACACAGGGCCAAGATTCACCTTCCTTCCTCCCTTTATGTAGATTCCAGGGAGAACACCTCTCCTCCTTCCCTTAAATTCTTTAGTTTAAGATGCAATTGGTAACGTTCTGGTATGTGGGCAAAGTTAACCCATTATGTCTTGAGTTTTTACTGGTTTCTTTGTTCTGACAATAATCTCTTAGGGAACAGTGTTCACAGAACAGCCAGAAGTCAAAAGTACTGGCTTCCTGACCTTGGGACTTAGACAAATTGTTATGCTGTGTTCCTGCTTCCTCCTCTTTAAAATCAGGAAAGGGATAGCACTTACCGATGGACTGTTGGGTTTAATGAATTTTCTAGAAGCACGTAGAACTGTGTCTGACACAGTAATGCTTAGTGCTAGCCATTACCCTTGAGTGCCCGTGCTCCAGTTTCAGAACCCACACTGCTGAGCCTACTCATTTCATCAGGAGATGAGCGGAGGTGAAGGAGTAATGAAGCAGGGGGAGGTTGAGCACCAAGCCCAAGATCACACACCTGGTCAGTGCTGGAGCGGGGTCCAAAGCAACCTTTGGAAGGTTAATGAAAAGGATTACTAGGCTCATATAAAGCAATCGGACCTAAGGATCCAAGTTCTCCAGCATACAAGAAATTCTGGGTGGAAAGAACGCGGTCCCCTGAGCGGACCGGTCTGGAACCCTGTGAGGCAGGACCTCCCCCGAGTGAAGATTCTCAGTCCTGCTGCCCATTAGAATCTTTAGCAACTCCTCTGGAAACTCTAACGTGTGGCCATCAAGGTGCTTACTTCTTTTTCCGCCACTTTGCCTTCGCCAAACTCCCAGACAGGAGCCACTTTTGTCCCTGCTGACAGCAAGTCCAAGGGAGGGGAGGCGGGGCTGGGGGAAGAGGGGAGGCGGAAGGGGGTGGAGGAGCAGGAAGGCGGGGAGAGGGTGGAGGCTCCTGCAGACCACTCCGCAAGCGTCAACATTTAGGAAGTGGGAGGCGCGTCCGCGAGAACCAGCTTCTGTTTAGATTCTCTCCCCACCGCACACGTTCGCATATGAATGCTCCAAATGAACGATCCCAGAAAATGCTTCAGTGGGAGCTCAAGGAGCGTTTGAAAAAGAGGTTGTTTTTGCTTGGGCCGCCCGAGTCTCTGCGCGCAGAGGCGTGGGCAAACCATGGCCCACTCATTCTCCGAAGCCTAAACCAAGTCATCCTGAAGAACCACTTGGGTGAGACTCGACCCTAGAAAGTAAGATCGTAGGGATTTTTGTACGGTCCCAGATTGCCACTTTTGGGGCTGGAGCAGCTAAGTTACCGGATCCTTAGTAGCAAATGCTTTGGGGAGGCCTGTGGCCGTACTTTTATCTTGCTTCCGGGCTGCCTTAGGAATCTAGGCATGTGAACCTCTTGAAATGTATTAATTCCTTTTCGTTTTATGTCAGGCACTAATCTAGGTTAGGGGCTTTAAGTGGTTTAGTTGGCACAAAAATCTGATGACACCATCAATCTAACTCCAGTTTACGGATGACAAAGTTAAAAACTAGCCCCAGAGATTAATTTGTAAACGGGAAGAAGCTGCAATTCGAATCTGAATTCAGCCAGTATTCTGAGCCACCTTATATTAACGCAGGGAAACCCACTTTTCAGAGGCCCCTTTCCAACGCTTCTTTCGGGTGATACTTTGAAAACTAACGGGAGCAGAGCCTAACTCCTTTACAGGATTAGTTAAGACCGGTTGCTTGCAACCTAAGACGAGGAGTCCAAGAGGGTTTGGCCAAGGAAGTTACCATGTTACTCGGTTAAGTTTGTCTTCCAGAACATCCGAGTTAAGTTTCCAAGACAAAATTCAGAGACGGTGGAGTTCTGCTTTTAGGCCGTTTAAGTTGGGCCTTACTCGACCGCCTGGTATGCATGGATTAATGAAGTCAGTAAGTACATGCAATTATTAGATCAAAATCAATTTGCAATTTCCCAGTGGTTGAGAACACCCTCAGCCTCCTAAAGCCTGAAAAGCCTCAATATCTTATTCTCGGAAAAAGTTAACTTACCTTTGCCTATTTATTTCTTTAACCTAAAAGAGTAGTATTAGCTCTTCCATTGAATTGGTGGGGGGCTCTGAAAAGAGCCTTTGGGTTTGAAATCGTTTCCGGAAACTAAGATGCTTGCCAAATCACTTTCCCTTGGCCTTGTGGTGGCTCTCGGTCTTCTTGGGCAGCAGCACGGCCTGGATGTTGGGCAGGACGCCGCCCTGCGCGATGGTGACGCGGCCCAGCAGCTTGTTGAGCTCCTCGTCGTTGCGGATGGCCAGCTGCAGGTGGCGCGGGATGATGCGCGTCTTCTTGTTGTCGCGCGCCGCGTTGCCCGCCAGCTC
>NC_138376.1:1605515-1632865 GCF_054177405.1 Leptonychotes weddellii | reverse complement strand
TATTTAAGTAGCCTACAGTCTAGCTTTCAAACAAATATGTATAATAGAATAAGATATTTCTTTTAAAAGATTATACACTAAATGCAGTTGGGAATAAGGAAAAATGATTGTTCCTGGTAGCTCCACGATCACCCAGTAACTGGATGAATTGCTAGAAGGACTCCCATAAATGAACATATACTCAAAGTTAAAATTTATTACAGCAAAGGGAAAAGTGCAGACACAGCAGGAAAAAGATATACACAAGCAAACACCAGAGAAGTCTTTCCGGTCCTCCATCTTCAGAGATGATCCACATTCTTTCTCTCCTGTTGTGAACTTGCAGGGACCAGTGAAGGCTGTGGTTTCCTTTAAATATGCTGACAACCTGGTTCATAGTGACCCACTGCTTCATGTACACAGGATAACATCATGACCTAGTAACATAGTGAACATTCCAGTATTTTAGTTCACAGAGTTTGACCAAGGGTCATCACCATGGCTACAGACATCTGTGAAAACTTGAGTAAAACAGATTTGCTGCCTTACCTTTGCCCTGGCAATGGCCCAATTTGGGAAAGGTGGCAGATTTGGAGTCCAAACTAGAATGAGTAAGAAGTTGGCAGGTAGCCAAGAAGAGGCTTCTAGATAGAAAAATAAATAAATAACTACAAGGAGGCATAACAGTTAAGGGTTTCTAGAGAACTACAAAACATTCAGTGTGCTCGAGCATGGAGGTGAGGGAGATTGGAGGAGGAGGATTTGAGGAGAAAGGTAAAATGGCCGTATCTGATCACCTCCCATTCACCCTATAGGTTAAGGAGGGATCCTCTGCCCTAAACACCAGATGGCCAGACACACCATGCTCAGCACTGGGCAGATGAGACGGGTAGCTGTTTACCATCACATATACTCACAGCCTGGAGGGGGAGGCCACCACGTGCCACGCAAGTTGGCTCAGGTCGCACTCCTGAGTAGAGTGACCAGCAAGGGCTATGGGAGGTAAGCTTTGTAGCAGACAGAGAAAAGGGTGACCCTGGTTTCCTCCAAAAGATGGAATTGTCTTATTTTAATAGCTTCCAGGACCAACAGGGAGGTGAACCCATTAGGTTGAGGGGCTGGGATGTACCTGGTCTGGTTGATAGGGGAATTAGCCAGATAGAGGGCATGTCCTGTGAGAACAGGTGAATTCACAGGACTGTTTGGGGGGTCCTGTGAGGCTCAAAGATGTCAAAGGAGCCCTTGAAATTTTAGGTCTTACAATATAATCCTGAGTTGTGGCAGAAGAGATAGGGAAAGGGACAGTCATAAGGAAGTGAGTATGCAGATTTTTCTATGGGCAGTAAAAAACCATCGCCAAGTTTGATCAAAGGAGTAATATGATCAAACTTCCTAGCCAGAAAAAAAATCTCTGGAGTCTTCAAGTTTGTGGTCTGGGCTTTGATCGTGTTTTTATTTTTGTTTTTTGTTTGTTTTTATTATAAGCTATACAATAATGTCTTTTATAATGTATAGGGCTTTTAAAAATTATTTCTTCAACCTCTCCATATACAGACAAAAGTAAGTGTACTAACATATTGGAAGTTGCAAATTTGATCATTGCCAAGAGAATAGAAAATTATCCCTACAGCATGCTAAACCAGGAGGCCAATTCATCTGCCCACCTCCAAAAACATGCCGATGAACATGATAGACGGATTGACTCCCCCCCAACTTTCATTCACCACCATTCCATAACCAGGCCCATATCAGCAGCACATTTCTCGTCAACAATCATTAACTGTCCAAGGCTCTCATCATGATCTTCTGCTACAGGTATCTGGGATATCTGTCTCTTAGGTATCACCAGAAAACATGTTGACACTTGAGGGGAAATGTCATGGACACCAAGACACCAGTCATCCTTAAAAATTCTTTTGGCTGGAGATCCTTGCCAGTGATCTTCCTGAAGATCGTGTCTCCCTCCACAGGGCTGGGTGACTGAGCCTTGAGGATCTCCTCTTACCACTTAACCCAACAGTACCCATGATGGTTTAACCACCATCTTCTTGCTTCCAGGGAGAGAGGAAGAGAACAAGTCCATATGCAGATTTTTTTGCAGGATAAAAGAATCTTTTAGTTAAATAATCCCCACATTAAAAACGATAGCAAAATTCAAAAATATATGTATTTGAGAAATTCAGCACATTTTTACTGAGCTCCTACTATTTGCCAGATGTAATTCTGTGGACAGGGAAAGAAAGACTATGTAAAAGACCCCATTTCTGTGCTCCAGAAGCTGCTAATTTAACCTATCACGAATGAACCAAGAGGGCCAAAGCTCCCAAGGTCTGGGATTTAAGAAAATTAAGGTACTGCGATATGTGTAGATAGTCGACATTATCCTCAAACAAGCTACACGAGGTCATACAGATTCACTGATAAACTCGAAAGAAGTCATCTAAAATATAAGTTGAAATCTCTATCACTTTATTGGGCCAAGTACTCTACAGAACATTATAAACTCTATAAATATCTTGTCCATAGAATGAGTATATTGCAACACATTTTTGTGTTGAATCATCTATTAACTGTAAGAATTGCTAACAGTCATAATTTTTGTAATCCTACTATAGTGTTTATTTCTTAAGATATGGAAGCTTCAGATAACATGAATGACCCTAGACCCCTCTATACACCTCCTGAAACGCCAACCAAAGATTGCTCTTCTTCTCCAAACAGAGACACACCGGGAAAAGTGCTCTGATGCCACATTACAACAATCGGAGAGAGTCCCAGACGAGTATGAAAAGGGGACCCTGCAGGTATCCATGCAGGACAGCGTGAAAGACAATCGTGGGATGCTAAGACTGCCTCTGGGCGTGGTTTGCATGATAACTGTCCAGGAGGACCTTCCAACTACCTAGAGTCTGAAAATAGTGAATGTGGATGAGTATTTACAGGGAAGAAGCTCTGAGTTAGCTTATTTAAAAAAAATATCCCCAGATGCAGACAATATGCAGTATTTGGGCATCTTTCAGGTGCCATACACGGCTTTTCTGCTCAGGAGTGGTAATGTCCATGACTTTTCTTCCCGTGGAGGACCCAAGACCGAAATTGCCAGTTCCTACCTTTCACGAGGCCCGACTCCGTGGCCCCAAATAACCCTGGTAAGCTCGTTTCCTTTTTTTCAATGACTAGAAGCGCGGGCGGCCGGGGCGCTATTTGACAACTCAGGACCGGCCAGAAAGCTCATTATACTTTCTAAGGGCTGCGGCGAAGACTCGTGCCCGGCGACCACGTGGCCTAACGGATAAGGCGTCTGACTTCGGATCAGAAGATTGAGGGTTCGAATCCCTTCGTGGTTAGTTCTGGTTTTTATGCGTTCCCCAAAATTGCCATATTTCACATGGTGGGAGGAATCACCTGGTATCTGTTTTCCAAACCCATCTCTTTTTTCCTACTCTAATTTTTTTTTTTTAATTTAAATCCAATTAGCCAACTTAGAGTACACCAGTGGTTTCAGATGTAGTGTTCAGTAATTGATCACTTACATGTAACACCCAGTGCCCATCACAGCAGGCAACCTTCTTAATGTCCATCACCCAGTTACCCCATCCCCCCATCCCCCTCCCCTCCAGCAGTCCTCAGTTTGTTTCCTAGAGTTAAGAGTCTCTCATGGTTTGTCTCCCTCTCTGATGACTTCCCACTCTGTTTTCCCTCCCTTCCCCTACGGTCCTCTGCACTATTTCTTATCGTCCACATATGAGTGAAACCATATGATAATTGTCTTTCTCTGAATGACTTATTTCCCTCAGCATAATACCCTCCAGTTCCAACTCTAAAGAGGTCCTTCTCAAAGGCCTGGAGAGGACCAGTGTCAGGACCCAGGAGAGGCAGAACTGGAACAAGGCCCTCCAATAATCTGGGGGCTCTCAAGCTCTCCTCAAATTTGGATTTTGAGTGCCTGAGTTTCATTTTCACAGTTTCAAGGGAACTCAGATCTGTAAACCGACCCCCCTCTAAGACTTGCTGAGTCTCAGACCAATGCCAGGCCCCAGGGGCCCGCACAGTGGGAGCCTGTTGCTTCTCCTTCCCCCCTCTTTTCTTCACTTTTCTCTTCTAGTCTGAGTCTGCCTGTCCTTGGAAGACGCAGCTGCTGGAGTCTGTGTTACTGGTTTTCACTCTTACCCTCCTTTTCCCTCTTAACTTCCCTTTTTCCTTTGTTTTTGTTGCCATCAAAAGGATGAGAACAGCGCAGATTCAAACCTAAATTACAGAATGGAAGAACATAAGGTCATGAAAAGATCCCAGCTGTTTACATTTACAGAGTGTGTAGGAAAGCAGGAAGACAGAGAAGACAGATGCACAATATACACAAAAACACATTTTTGTGTCTAAATAACTGAATTTCATAATTTAGGATGAAGAAAAAGTAATTTCCAATGCTTGACTTCATGGTGAAACACAGTTCCTTCAAATCACGTGGAGGATGCTTTTGCTAGGTGAAAGCAATGAATATTAAAACAAGGTAATAATTACCTCTTCCTTTGCCCAGCCTCTTTTTTAGATCTCTGGCATGACTCTGGTTTTCCCCAGTCAGCTGTAGAGTCCAAATTGTACAGAAAAGTTGGGGCTTGAGCGTTGGTTCCCAGGATTGAGATTTCTCAGACTAAAAAAAATTGCAGTGTGTTAATGTCATGTGAAGCCACTCACTGCTTCCTTCCTCACAAAACGTACCATGACACTAAGTATCCTTTTATCAACCAGGAAAAGGATATACTCTACTATATGGATATGTCTACTAAAAACTAAAAAGGATATATGTCTACTAATATCCCATTGATCGAAGTCATCCTCATGCCCCAGCCCATAGGCCAGGGACAACACTCCATCTCTTGAAGAGGGACTGAGAAGTTACTAGACAAAGGGCTTGGATACAGGAAGGAATGAAAAACTGAAGCCCATACTTTAATCATTTGAGGAGTCAATGCAGATTTACGAAGTTTAGAAATCATTCATCCTTTCTTATTATCTTACACCTTATTGCATTTCATCTTAAAAATGAGTTCCCGAGTGCATGAATTACACGCATTTTGAGAAAGAGAACAGCAGCCCCTGACACCAGGCCTGGGTCTGACATTCACAGCTCAGCCTTAGCATTGCTAGGAGCTGGCCTGGCCCTCACAGCTAAGCCCTGGTTAATTCCTGTGGAACATAAATAATTTCAAAGGATACCAACAACAGGCAAGGCCACTCTGTGACCCTCAGGAAGCAAGATAAAAACAAAAAAACTGTCTGTAATCATGTGTCCTACTTTGATCCTCTCACCTTTCAGACAAAAATTAAAATAACCAATCATAGAGTTACTGAGTCCCTTAATAGATCACCATGATATTTTGCCTCCCTCATTGCAACAAGACAATAATCCAACTTTGTTCAACTACAGTATGTCCCTCATAGTTTTTGGCAGGAGATCAATTATCTTGAATTTTGAAGCACTAAATACCACAGACATAAAGGCAATAAATTATTATGTGATATCGTCCCTTCATCCATCACTTAGCCAGGTTAACGGGAGATGGGTTAAAAAGTTGAAGACAATCTCTGTATGTCATAGGAGTGACAAAATTTTCCAGTTTGCTCTATCTTAACATGCTATGTTTTTATTGCGATATGGGGTGCCTTGGGCCATGTGACAGTTTTAAATTTTTATTTAGGAATTTTATCAATGTTTTCCATTGTGATTTTTTAACATGACTTAGTGGTCTGGTGGTCTTCTTTTATTTAGGAGTTTGTAAACCATCTTCAAACTACATATACCATATAAGCCAGATATTGTTAGATGAAATTCAAAATCAGATATTGCTTCAAATTTCATGCTTTGTAGGCCTCAATCCTCATGAGGCTTTGGCTCATGACAAATGTACTTCAGAAGAATTTTCTAGATATCAAAAGTCACAGTCAGTCGCAGGATTTGAACATGTTGGAAAGATTTCACCACCCTAACCACTTGCTCTGAAAGAATTTGGTTCCCATGAACCTTAATAAGGAAAGGCTCGTTATATGATTTTTTTAAACAATTAGTTTGGTTTCTACCTCAGTTTCCTCATCTGCAAAATAGAGCTAGGTGATAGAGGGGGGACGTTTTAGAGACATCATCTCTACAGTCCCTTCGAATCTTGTGATTCCACGCTGTGGATCCGACCCCTTGCTCTAGTTCTCAGTAAAGTGAAAAGAGGAGACAGGAGAGATTTTATGGGATAATGTGCTCAAATTAAGATGCAACTAGCAGAAGAGGACCAAAGAAGGGAGAAACCAATAGAGGTTGGAGCGCTCGCAAAAGATCTTTGATTTAAGTTAATTCAACTAAAACACAAAAAAAGGAAAATGGTGCCTTTCTGAGCGAATTCACGGGGAAGGTATATGGGATCTGGGCCTTGCAAAAGGATCTTTTGCCAGAAGGGGGCGCTAGCGTCACCCGCGCGCCCGCAACCGCTCGGACGGCTGGACCTCACCTGGGAGAGCTGAGGTCACCGACCCGGGGCCGGAGGCCCGAGGGGGCGGAGGGAAGGGCGTCGGAGAAGCTCCCGGGGGCGCGGTGCCTGCAGCCTCGAAGGTCCCGAACCAGAGTTTCAGGCCCCAGTGGAGACCCCGGGGGCGCGGGGGGCGGACGTGTGCCCCCGCCGCGTGAGCCGAGTCGGTGCAACACTCCCATCCACGCTTAGATAACCCCCGAAATCTCCGTAAAACGGTTAAGGAGGTACGTTATTAATAGTGAAAAGTGGCTGGTCTCGCCTGTTTCTGGTTTTTTCCCACAAGCACCTCCAGCAAGTACTAGCGAAGCGTCTCGCTCACCAAGAGCTAAAACCTCACCCCACCGGCGCAGCGGGGGAGCCGCCGACGAGGATGGGATTCGAACCCACGCGTGCAGAGCACAATGGATTAGCAGTCCATCGCCTTAACCACTCGGCCACCTCGTCACCTGCGACAGGCCCTTCACATAAGTACTATGTTGCTATACTGAGCACAGCTCTACGTTGCAATTTCCATTATTTGATTATATGCTTTTATTAATGAAGAAGACCTCCTTGCTTTCTGTAAGTGGCCCTCTTGTCTTGATAAAGGAAAAATAAATAAAGAACAGGCTATAGTCCCGGGAAGGAGTGGGTGGGGGGGAGTGGACCCGAATAAAAACCGAATACACTTTCTCAGGAAACCTGGCAGCCCCTGACGGAAGAATGGAGTTCATGACTGCTTTTGTCTTAAAAATCAAATTAGGTATCGTCATTCCTAATGTATATTGACCATATGTATATTGAAACCATCATGAAACGAGCCGTATTGTATCTGTTATTGCAGGATTCTCAGATGTCTACCATATGGAACATTAGCACTTCTTAGAGTCATCACCTCCCAGGAAGTGCGAGCAGGTGATTGCTGAGGAGCTGGGGCTGGGGGGCTGGTTCCCAATGTCAGACCAAAGATTTCAGACTTTATTAAAGAATTTTAGGACCATCGGAGGGAGTTTTGTTTTGTTTCGATTTGTTTTGTTTGTTTTGTACAGGTAAATTTGATTTAAAAAAGATAATTTACTACTGTCGTTTTTTTTTTTGTTTTTTTTTTTTACGGCCAGCTTCAATGCGCTCCAGCCAGAGATCACCAGGAACACACCTGCAGTTGGATAAGTTGTGACTTGCTGCCACAACTAGGAAGGGTACACACCTCGAGAGACCTTGGAGAATTAAATCAGTTAAAGGGGGAGTTTAAAGACCTTATTAAATACAAGCATCCTTTCATGTTTCACATGTCATGCCCTATTGTTGACAAAATACAACATTCTTTCATGATTAAAAAAACTCTCAACAAGTTGGGTGTAGAGAGAATGTACCTCTACATAATGAAGGTCATATACAACCTTCATACTGGATATAACTCAAATACTGGATTTATCCAAAATTGGATAACCACATGCAGAAAACTGAAATCGGACCTCTATCTCATACCACTCACAAAAACTAACTCGAAATGGATTAAAGACATAAATATAAGGCAAGAATCCATGAAACTCCTAGAAGAAAACATGAGGGGGAAAGTTCACTGACATTTATTTTGGCAATGATATTTTGGATTTGACACCAAAAGCACAAACTACAAAAGAAAAAAATTAACAAGTGGAAAGCCTATCAAACTAAAAAGCTTCAGCACAGCAAAAGAAATCAACAAAATGAAAAAGCAAACTGTGGAATGGGAGAAAATATTTACAAACCGTGTATTAGATAAGGAGTTAATATCCAAAATAAAGAGAGAGAGCTCATCCAACTCAGTAACAACAAAAACGTCCAACTTAAAAGTGGTCAGAGAACCGTGTAGACATTTGTGTGAACCAGACTAACACCATCTTAGGCAAATCTGCCATGGTGACCACTCTGTGGCTTGAAGCCTTCCTGAGCACAGCCCCCATACACACTCCAACCCCCCACACACACACACAGTCTTTCCATCTAACCCCACCCTTATAAGTACCCCGCAGGGCACGGTGTCCTCAGTCTGCTCTGGAGATACACCTGTGAGTCTCCAACATCTCCTCCAGGTGGGCCCCCCTGCAGGTGCTCCCAGCCTCCAAGGCTAGAAAAGGAGGTCAGTCACACGGGAGATGGAGTCATCCAAGGCACCCTTCTGTCCCTAAATCCCCTTGACAAACCGCTTCTCCTCAAACTGGACTTGTTGGCCTATTCCTTCAGTCTTCCAGCTCCTTCGGCTTTTAGGGGTCATTTTGTGTAGAACTCCCTTTCATGGAATAATGTCTCTCCAAAGACAACATCTAAATGGCCAGCATGCTCAACATCGCTAGTAATCAGGGAAATGCAAGTCAAAACCACAATGAGCTACCACCTCACATCTGTTAGAATGCCCATCACCAAAAAGTCAAGAGATAAGAAGTGTTAGCAACTCTGTGGAGAAAGGGGACCCCTCGTGCACTGTTGGTGGGAATGTAAATTGGTGCAGCCACTGTGGAAAACAGTATGGAGGGTCCGCAAAAAATTAAAAATAGAACTACCGTGTGACCCAGCAATCCCACTTCTGGGTTTTTATCCAGAAGAAATGAAAACAGGTTATCAAAGGGATATTTGCATGCCCATGCTCATTGCAACATTATTTACAATAGCCAAAATACGGAAACAACCGAAGTGTCAGTGCATAAATGGATAAAGAAAAGTTGTGTAGGGCGCCTGGGTGGCTCATTCGGTTAAGCATCTGTCTTTGGCTCAGGTCATGATCCCAGGGTCCTGGGATCGAGTCCCACATGGGGCTCCCTGCTCAGTGGGGAGCCTGGTTCTCCCGCTACCCCTCCCTACCTACTGGTGCTCTTTCTCTCTTGCAAAAATAAATAAATAAAATCTTAAAAGAAAAAGAAAAAGTTGTGTCTATATACATATATGTATATACAAAGATACACACAGGCAATGGAATCTTACTTAACCATGAGAAAGAAGGAAAATGCCGTTACTGACGACATGGATAGACCCTGAGGGCATTACGCTAAGTGAGACAAGTCAGACAGAGAAAGACAAATACCATGTAATCTCACTTCTATACGAAATCTTAAAAAGCTGAACACTGAACTTTTAGAAATACAGAGTAGAATGGTGGTTACCAGGGGTTGGGGTGGGGCGTGGAATTGGGGAGATGGGGGTCAAAGGACACAAAGCTTGCTGTGAGCAGATGAGTGACTTCTCGAGATCTAATGCACAAGTTCATGATTATAGTCAACAATACTATATTATATCCTTTAAAGTTTCTAAGATCTTAAATATTCTCATCACCCAAAAAAGAAATGGTAATTATGAGACATGATGACGGTGTTAGGTAATGCTATGTGGTAACCATATTGCAATATATAAACGCATCAACACGTTCACATCTTAAACGTCCACAATGTTATATGTCAATTATATCTCAAATTGAAAAAAAAAAAATGGGGGGGGCTTATTGTAACATTTGTCTTCTGTTGGGTGATTTGAGGGAGGGGACAAGGAAGCCAGGCTTTGTCCTGGGTTGGTTGCTGTCAGGAAGGGAGGGCATAATTCTGTGATTTCGTATCTTCATAAACTCTATCTAGAGAAAGGTAAGAATAGAATGAAGCTAAGTTTGGAAAACCAGTGGTCCCTTGTGTTAGCTGGCAGGAGACATTTGGTAATTTTGTAGTTCACACAGTGGCCTTCTTTGGCTGTCTGTTCTTAGACCAGACTATGAAATGTTCTGTCTCACGTCATCATGATCAGAGAAAGCCCTTGTCTGATGCTCCTGTTGTGTGCGATTGTTTATGTTCCACAGAAAATCCCCATGGCCTAGAGGTGAGTGCCAGGCCACCTCCTGACAGCGCCCGGGCCTACTGGACAATCAGGTCAGCTCCTGGATGCCTGATGTCAGCTCTTTCTCATCTACATCCAAGGTCATTACAAAAAAAGAATAACTCCGGGTGTGTGTGTGTGTGCACGTGCTCTACAACGTGATCAGAATGCAAACTGTGGGCTCTAAGGAGGTGTCAAGGACTGATTTAATACATAGCAAACATTAATTATCTGATACATAAACACCTATAAAACAGGTAAAAAAAATATGAAGTTGTAATTGTTTTAAGCTTAAGTGAGTGACAAATTCTAAAATGTTTCTGGGAAGAAAATAAAAATGTCTTTGGGTTTGGTTCTGTTAGGGCTGGGAATTGTCAAACACGATGACCAAGGCCGAACTGAAGAGTTCACTGATTCTTTCATTTATTCAATCTTTCCAAGAATATTTACCAAGCATCGCATCTGTGCCAGGTCCTGTTCTAAGTACAGGAGCATATACAACACAGAAGATTCCCTGCCCTGCTGAAACTGAAGTATGCAGAAATAGGCAATAAATAATTAAGAAAGCAAAACATACGATATGTCAGAAAGTAGTAAATGCCTTGGAGTGGTAGCCGGTTGAATAGGTGGTCAGGGAGAAATTAGCTCAGTGGGCCTCACCGCCTGCTGCACATTCAAATCCATGAGAAACTTTAGGAAAATAGCCTCGGGGCATTATACCAAGAGATTCTGATTCGCTTGTCAGGAGTGAGATTAGAAGAGTGATAGTCTAGCTCTTCAGTGCTAACTTAACTGTAAAGAAAGATAGATAAAGGAAAACTATAAAAGCTACAACCTAGAAGTAATTTTCCCAGTTGGGAGGTACCAGGAATTGCTCTCAATATAGCAACTGCTGACAAAGTATAAATAAATAAATAAATAAATAAATAAATAACCTGCTTGCAAAGTATCAGTCACAGCAGAAGACCAGAGCCAGACAGGGCTCATTCAGCTTCGGGATCTCTAGGGTCTTTGAAACCCAGTGTGGTAGACAGACTTTTTGTGAAATTCCTTCCCTTGAGTGCAGCCTGGACCTAGTGACTTACTCCTAACCTAAGGAACACAGTGAATGTGATAGGATCTCACTTGCATGATTAGATTACAATGGACTGTGATTTCTGACTTACCAAAACACTTGCACTCTTGCTTTCTCAGCTCACATGCTTTGACAAAACAAGCTGCCATGGTGGTAAAGTCCACGTGGCAAGGAACCAAGAATGGACTCCAGGCAGGAACCAGCCAGCAGCCGAAGCCCTCAGTTCCACAGCCTTTGCGGAGGAACTAAATCCTGCCACACACATGTGAGCCTGGAAATGGATCCTTCCCCAGTTGAGCTTTGACATGACTCCAGTCCAGCCCATACCTTGAATGCAGATCACAAAAGACCCTGAAGCAGAAGACCCAGCTATGCTGACCCTCGAGACCCTCCGCAACTGTAAGATGAAGAGCATCTTGTTTTAAGTGCCAATCTTGTGGTAATTTATACAACAGGTAACCAATAAACCCAGGAAGGCCTCATGGCCCAGAGATCCTGTGCCCGGGAGGGAAGGCCATTGAGAAGGCAGAAACATAAGGTACCCTAAGATTGCCAGATCTGAGTTCAGATGCCAATCATCACCCCATGGAGCCCCTACAGAAGAGTCTCTTGAAAAAAAGACATGTAAGGAAACTGGATCGGTATTTTGCCTTTGAAAAAAGTCCTGATCAATAGAATCAATCTAAAGAGCATTCACAGACACGTGCTATTTAGTAACAGAGGCTGTGGTAGGCTGGATCATGGCTTCTAACAAAGGCCTAAATCCCAATCCCCAGAACCTGTGAATACGTTACCTTACATTTATAGATGTGATTAAATTGAGAATTTTGAGATGAAGAGATTATGCTGGATTTTCCAAGGATACCCAGAAGAAGGTCAGAGTCAAGAATAGGAAACATGATTACAAAAGCAAGAGGTGATGCAGGGAAGAGTCCACTAGAAGCTGAACATGGCAAGGAAACAAGATTCCTCCCTGAAGTCTCCAGAAAACCTGCTGACACCTTGATTTTAGACTTCCGAACTCCAGAACTGTACGAAAAGTAATTCGTGTTATTTTGAGCCACTAAATTTGTGGCAATTTGCTCTAGCAGCGGTAGGAAACTAATACAGAGGTTCTAAAACATTACATGACTGGGGCTTAATAGGTATGAGGAAGTTTGCAGGGATTTTTCTGGAACAATGTTTAGTGGCCAGAGGAGTTGACGAGGGTTCTTCTTTTGCTGTCATTGAGAGCACTGGAGGATATGCTTGAACTAAAGAGAGTCAACAGAAGGAATTTAGGGTTAACCGTCTAGAGGGTTAACCGTCACACATGGGACCTCTGTGACAACAAACCTTCAAGGGAAGACATGTATACTCTTGCATGGGGTCAGGTGGGGGATCTTCAAGGTGTGTGGGCATAAATTCAGTCTAAGACACATTAAAGGAGAGCCTCTTATATGAAAACAAAGGAAACTCTCAAATGACTATGATGGCGGGGGTCTCACTCCATGGTCTGGACATTTTCAGGTCTACAGAGGATGCACATGAACCTCACGGGGAGAAAAGTCACAGGTGAGGCCTGTGACTCTTCAGCACCAGAGCACATAATTAACTCACGGGGATCTCACTGACTTTAGGCACCAGGCGAAGCAAAAATAGGCACCAAGAGGAGAGATTTTAGGAGAACATGAGGATGATGGGGAGAGTACAATTTTCAGTAGCCAGAGGAAAGAGCAAGGAGCTGGGTGTTGATGTGGGAGAGGAGGTGCGAGTCTAAGGGAGTGTCTATCATACCAAAGTGGACTCCTGGATTGGGAAAACGCACGGGCAAGGTGACCAAAACTGAGACAAGTCCGCTGAGATGTGATCCAAGTGCTACCTGTTACATCATGAGGCCCTTGAAGTTGGGTCCCCACTGAAAGACCAATGAGTACTAACAGATCAGTGTAGCTTCAAAATGATGGAGGTGACACGTTAGCTTCAGGTGCACACGGAGCCTCCAATGAGGGCAGACAGTGGAGGCTCTAAGACGTACTCCACAGCTGTCCCACTGTGCAGTAGAACTTTTTCAGGACAGTGTTAGTGTTTAGAAGCTGATGGAACACTTTATGTGGGCTCCATGAAAGGAAGGACCTCGGTTTGGGACAGTAAAACATAAACTCTTAGTCACCAGGGCCAAGAACCTAACTTACCAGGACCTGAGAAGCTCTGGGCAAAAAAAGCAAAATAGGGACATGGAGTTTGAGGGGGGAATAGGGCTAGGATTCCCCGGGTGGGTGCTCAGAGGCAATTTTCTCTTGGCAGGGACTCTGTGTTGATCTGGAAGAGATGGGCAGTGGCTGCAGCTAGATGTGTAGACCTCGAAGGTGAGCAAATGAGTTAGGAGAACCACGGAGGGAAAATCACCAACGTGTTGCTGAGGCCCCAAAGAGATTTGGACTCAAACTGCTGGATTTAGAGCTCACAGTGCTCACCACAGAGTCCGTTGAGGAGCTTTCTGTTGAAATCGTTATGCATATTCTTGCATGGGGCCCTTACATTTTGAGGAGCTAGAGAAGAAAAGAAGGAGCTTATGACACATGAACTGTTAGGGCCTGAAGACTAAAGAGATGGGACGTCAGGAACCCAGGGAGTTAGAGAGTGATCCACAAGGACACAAAGGTGATACATAAATCGGTCATTTGTCATAAGCCCGAGAAGAGAGTAAGGAATTACAGGACGCTCTTAGCATGAAGAAAGCGCGAGTGTAAAGCTCCAGCCCACACACCAGGATGCAATAGCGATTTGAAATATGGGGCGAGGTCACCAAAACCAAAACAGGTCCCACCGAGATTTGAACTCGGATCGCTGGATTCAAAGTCCAGAGTGCTAACCATTACACCATGGGGCCACCTTGTCAAGGGCTCCTGATGGAATATCTATGAATATTCAATGCAGAGTTTGTCACTGTGTTCAGCATGTTGTGGACTATAGTTTTAATTTCTTAAACATTAATAGAAAATCTGCTGTATCTCAGACAGCAAATGTTCCAAAATAAACATGACAATTGGGGCTCACGCACACTATGAACTTCTCAAGGCCAAGTTCGTGTTAGAAACTGATGGAACCTGAACCCAGAACTGAGGTCTGGGGTGTAAAACATTACTTAGGGCGTTCGGACGATATCCTGATTTCCCAACGAAGGAGGAAGGACACAGGAGGACAGACGTAGAATTCCAGAAGAAAACGCAGGCGACGCTGTTCAGCAGGACAGTGTCACCTTGCCAACCCAGATGCACCGTTGAGGTGAGCAAGTGCTCAGGTGTCTCTGGCCAAGTCATGGTGCGGGAGTGATTTAAGAGAAAAGGGAAGATGCTAAAAGGCTGACAGGTCCCACCGAGATTTGAACTCGGATCGCTGGATTCAAAGTCCAGAGTGCTAACCATTACACCATGGGGCCACAGACAACCCCTATCCCCGGCAAGCGTTTGGACGCTCTTTGCAGTGAGTCACACGTGAGTACCTGTCCTGGACAGGTGGAGAAGGTTCACAGTCCCCGAATCCAAGGAGGCAACAAACTTGCTCCGCCAGGGTAAAAGCCCAACAGGGCTCGTCTTTGCTTGGAATTTTCCCCAGGGTCCACGGAAGGCTTGAGTACCCGCGTTCCTGGAAAAATCAAAACTGCATTTACTAAATTCCTAACCTGGACAGTGAACGTTTGTCTACCTATGGGTTTATAGAGGAAACTGTCAACACTGAAAAATCTCTTAGGGCATGTATGAATACAGAAAATGCAAGAAGAAAAGTTAAATATAACATGGGAATTTACTAGTAATTTCAAGGATTAAAAACTTTTACGTTTCTAAGTATTTCTACTTTGCTTATCTGCATTCTGTGATGGATCGATTGCAAGTGTGATAAAAGATAAATTTTTATTACATTTACTCTTATTTATGTTGCATATATGGTATTGTGTGTTAGTTTTATCCAGCAAAACAACTTTTTTAAATAAGATTCAGCCAACGTCTGAAAACAGTTTTGAAAATTCTCTATCCTATACTTCCTCTCTGCAGTTCTGGCTTCCTGAGTGGAATAATAAGAGGGATCCAAAAGGAGGAAAGATTGGAAATTTCTATTTTGAGATATTCATTCCACAACACCAAACGTGCTCACGAATTGGATAGTGATGCCCTGGATATGCCCTAATTCCTGCAAGAACATCAAGCAGAAGAAGTAAGAGGCAAACCAGTTTTCAGAAGTCAGACCCAAGCTGGATTTCGGATATGGAAATAGCAAATTAAAGAAAGAATTAAACCTGGGCATTTTTTCAGCATCTTCATATAGTGGTCTCAGAAATACCTAGTGTTTTCCCAAAATCATTTTCAAAAATTTTCTTCACCCACTGTTAGACTAAAGGACTAGACCTACCTGCTTACATTTCATGGAGAAATATAATAATACCCAGGAAAACGGCGTATTTAGTGCTGTTTTGTGTTTTGCAGTTTCCAAAGTTGGTCCAGCAGGTGTAACACCTGGAAAGAAAAACACCACTTCGTAGTCGGCAGGATTCGAACCTGCGCGGGGAGACCCCAATGGATTTCAAGTCCATCGCCTTAACCACTCGGCCACGACTACACAACTGCTCTCTGGCTCTCTGGATATATTCCCATGAGGAATAATACCTTTCCAGTTTACAAACTGGCCTTTCTGCTGGTTTCCGTGACAACTGCTCTGGAGTGCCTGTCATCACACTAAAAAGAACAAGATTTTGAATACCGAGATGCTGGTAACACAAGTTATTACAAATTGTAACACTTGCCTGATGTGTGAGATACCAAAGCACTTGCGAGGGTGGCATTCAGTCCCTAACAGGTGCAGTGGCCCCCAGTCGGAGACTGGATTACAACGGACGAACCAGCCGCAACGGAGAGATCAGCCTGTTACAGAAAGGGAAGCAGGACTTGTAACAAATTACCGTGGGCATTCTTATCATCCAGAACTGGTCCGCAGACCCTTTCTGAGAGTGATCAACTTTATTCACTCTCTTTTTCTAAAATCTGAGTTTGAACCAAAAGGAGTCACCGGAGAGATAGCAGAGGATGGTTTCGATCCATCGACCTCTGGGTTATGGGCCCAGCACGCTTCCGCTGCGCCACTCTGCTCACGCTGCAAAAAAAAAAAAAAAGCAAAATTTCAAGACAATAAATTTTGGCGCCTTCCTCTGAAATTTCTGTTTATTTTTGAAATGATCACTGTCAAGACAGGATAAGGATACCTTGATCTCTGTACATGGCTACACTCCGCCCTCAAATACTAGCGGCTTACAATTCGCCTCCGAAAGATCAACCTGTTGAGGTCGGAGTGTGTTCCAGCTCCAACAGGATGACGTTTCAGGCCACTGGAACACCAAATGCATGTCGATTGGCATAATTTATGAGGGTGAAATTGCAAAAGGAGCGTTAACTTTGATCTTTCTCAGCCATACTCGGATACGAGAAACACAGTTAACTTCGAAGTATTTTTACTTTGTAATTTTTCAGTGAAAATATTTCTACCCCTGCTGTGGGGGAAAAAAGACACGTTGCATTGGCCGGGAATCGAACCCGGGCCTCCCGCGTGGCAGGCGAGAATTCTACCACTGAACCACCAATGCCCCACGAGATAGCCCTTCTTTATTTGTCCTCATAGCTACAGTTCCATTGTCTCTGCTTCATTAGCAAAACATGAGATAGTATGTTTTTTCTCTAGGATTTCCCTAAATCCAAAGAAAGAAAAAGCTATACCTAAACACTCTGAGAAAACTTGTGACCTAGAAGAAAGGTGAAACTGATACGTGGCCCTTGGAGGCTTTTGAAGGTGAAAAACAAGTATAAATACCCAGCATATAAAAATGTCTTTTTTCATCCCCCCTCAACCCCCTTTAAATCATTAATGAAAACAAATTCTGAAAATCTCTCGTTTTTAGGATGCAAGCCAATTCGGTTAATTACTAGATCACAGCACTCAATCCAAGTTTGAAACAAGTTATCTCATTTTGGAAAAAAGACCTATTGTCATTCCACTGTGAAGACCCAAGTTTGGACAAGGAAGGTATCGTCGTCAAAACTGAGACTAGTAAAGAAAATGCTGAAAGTAGGAATTCTCCCGAATCCTACTTCTTACATGCATCCCCATCACCTGCTGCTTGGGAGGATGACCACCAGCTGCTGAGGTCCTTGTGGCGCTTCGGAACCAAAAGCCAAAGGGGACCTGGAAATAAGTAGAAGTTATGGCCCCTGTTTTTAAGGACTTTTCAGAAGTTTTGAGAAAAGGCCAACATGGAGAAAAACATGGACAATCAATGAAAATTATCTTCACTGAAGTGAGTCTTGAGTTTGGGTTTCAGGGAGGTAATGGACTCTGAGTGTCTGGATTATATGAAGCACGTGAAAACCTCAATCTTGCTCTAGTCTCTATCTTTTCACCTCTTCTTCAGGATGGAGAACTTACAGTATTTGCTTGGCAGCGGTGATTAGGATGCTTTGAAGGGGAGAAATGGCAGGAATCTACAGTAGCAAATTCAAAGGCTATCAATGTTGATCTTAAAGGAATAATTTCAGCCATAAAATAGGTTTCTCCACATCCTAGCAACAGAAGAAACACAGAACTGGACAGTATGAGACATATAAATCAACGTGACCGAGTTACGTGATGCGTTAGTTCTTGTTTATTCATCTATAAATGGAGCCTGGGGTAGTTGCCCTACATTCCTCCAGAGGCTTTAAAGGTAAATTAAAATGATGTCTATTAAAGCCACTTGAAACACAGTACAAAACTGCCAGTTAAATATTAGCTACTGATTTTTATTTCATGCAACTTTTGAATGAACCACTGAAAGTCAGAAATTTTACCTTATTTCTCCAGTGGAACACACGTAGTTGGTGTTCATGTTAGTGGGACTTTTAGAGCAGACAGTGAGGCTCTAACGGGATGCCCGGAGGCCAGCAAGGAGGCGGCGGTGGCCGGCTGTGGGGAAGGTCGGGGCCTGTCCTGGCAGCGTCCACGAGAGGCCGGATCCCAGCAGACAGGCCCAAGATGGCGGCGCCACGACAGGAAAGCCCTGGGCAAGTGAGGAAGAAAAGGCGGGAAACCCTGCTCCCGGCCCCAGGAATGAATATTCCGCCCCCTAGTTAACAACTGTCAGTAAAAGATAGAAACACACCCCTCCCCAGGGCTGGCAGCTCCAGGGTAATCGCTTGCTCGTGGGAGCTCCATCTCTTTCTCTCCCTCCCCTTTCCTTTCCTCCCCTCTCGCTGCCTCTCATGCTCTCTTATCTCCACAGTGTGCTTTTGCTTTCATAAACTTTCCCACTTGTGTTACTCATCCACTGTGCTATTTGTCGGGCCTTGAATTCATTCTCGTGACAAGACCAAGAACCTTTGGTGAGGCCTGTGGATCTGGCTGGGGTGAGGCTCCAAGGCCTGGGGTCTGCCCAGCTCACCGCAGCGGAAGATGCAGCAAGCAAGAGAGAACATTCCTTTCAGAGGAAAGGTCAGGGACAAAGGCCCTGTCCTGGGAAGGAGCAACAGGTATTTGAGGAACTGAAAGAAGGCCTGTGTGACAGACAGTTGGCTGTGTCAAGCAACAGGATATCAGGACAAGATTTGTGTTTAAAAATATGCATAATAAGGACTCCAGTTTAACTGAACAAGAGGAGATCTGGGAAGAGGAGTTAGGAGGTTCATGTCAACATCCAGGGCAAGAGATATTGATGGAAGAAAAGAGGTCCTTGTAGAGAACAGGATAGACATTTTAGGAAATAAAACTCAGCAGAACTCACTGCTCAGACCTGGAAGAGAAGATGTGTCCAGGATGGCTCTAGATTCCTGGCTCGGTGGGGGCAGGGTGGGGCGGATGAAGCTGAGAAGACTGCACACATTGTTAGAGGCAGACGCGCAAAGGAACAGTCAGGAAAGCAACCAGAGAAGAAAGAGGGAAACCAGAACACTATGCATTCCCTGATGCCCAAGAAGAGAGTGTTTAAATTAAATCTTTCTTTAAAGAAGGTTGCCAAGGATGCACTGTCCATTTGGGGAATGCTTCCCCCATTTAGAATTCCAATGGCAAGCTAAGGGCAAAACAGGAATCACAATACATCCCACAAAACTCTGATAAGAGCGGATATTCTGTTCTTTCTATCAAGTTAGAAACAGGACCACAGGCCCAAAATGGAGTCACTTATGCTAAGCCCAATCACCAAACGGAGACTTAGACTTACCAGTTACAGTTTCAGCGTCTCCCAGAAATGGAATCTTCAACCAGTCAGGCAATTAGAAATCACCCGGTCGGCACTAGTTAGGTAATCGGCCTGATAGATGCCTATCATCCTCTAAAGGAAAGTGGCTTTGCCTGAACCAATCTGTGTTTTGCTGGTAGAACTTCCTCGCTCCCAGTCCCTTCTGCCTATTAAAGTCTCATTTTGTACAACTCCCCGGAGTTGATGGGATACCGCCCAATTCATGAATTGTTCAATAAAGCCAGTAATTCACTCGGGAAATTTTGTTTTTTCACAATCACGACTCCTTGGAAGCCTCTCAAAACCCCTCATTTCTTCTTCACCCTAAAAAGGTACCCGTAGCTGACCCCGACGTGATTTGAACACGCAACCTTCTGATCTGGAGTCAGATGCGCTACCGTTGCGCCACGAGGCCCCGGGGAAGGGCTTCTTCTCTTCTAAATTAGGATTAATTAATCCTTTCTTCTCTCCTTCAGGTTCTGAAGATTTATTTCTTTTTATTGATGGATTTGATCGTTTTTCTCCCCTCTATCCATAGCTTCGCTAATGCTTTGTTAAGAAAAGAAAGGAATCGACGAGATTAAATACTGATGCAAAAACCCAAATGCTTCCTGTGGGGGGAAAAAACCTCAATGTTTTCTCATGCTCAATCTTTCCACTGGTGAAAGTTCTCCTGTTTGGAGACAAGCCCTGTATGTATTGGGTTGAGATCCACAATGAAACAGGAATCATAATAGTTATACATTTTGCCCTACTACTTTTCCTACAATTCACTAGACTTCTCCCTCTTCTGAAACAGGCCCCCAGCCCTGCCCGGCCCTGCAGTGCCCATCCTGGCCAGGTCCACCTCCCCACTTTCTCAGCGCCCACCAGTCCCATCCTCAACCTGCTGAAAAGCTTAGTCTCAAAAGCCTAGTTTAAATGACATCTCTTTGCAACTGATGAATCACTAAACCCTACCTGTGAAACGAATAACACACTATATGTTAATTAATTGAATTTAAATTTAAAAAAATAAAAAATAAAATAAAAATAAATAAATAACATCTCTTCCTAAAACTCTCACTTGCTCCTCTCAGTCAGAATGGGTGGGCCTTCTGGTCTGTATAGAAGTCCACGAGCGACAACTCAGAGCAGGTGGATAATATTTATTGAGCTCTTACCATTTTCTGCTAGCCCTGTGTGTGATCTTCCTCCAGCCTCGTGAGTCTCAGAAAGTGCTCCCTGGAACCGGAGCATGAGTATCAGCTGGGAACTTGTTAGAAATGCACATCCTTGTCTGCACCCCAGAACCGCTGAGTCAGAAACTCTGGGAGTGGGCCCCAGAGGCCTACGTTTTAACAAGTTCTCCAGGCTATGGTGATTCAGGGGAAAGCGTGAGCATCACTGCTCCAGCCTGGAGATCACATACTTTCCTGTCTCAAGAAAATAAACATCCAGTCTTCCTCCAGGATGGAGGAGGGGCAATGGATGAGTCGGCTAGGGCTGCCACAACTCGGGGTCACAGATTGGGTTCTGGAGGCTCGAAGCGGGAAATCAACCCTGTCAGCGAGGTTTGTAGACGGCTCTCTTCTCCCAGGGTCCACGTGGCGTGTCTTCCTGTGTGTATGTGTGTCCCAATCTCTTTTTATAAGGACACCAGGCATGTTGGGTCAGGGCCCACCCATATGACCTCACCCTACTTTATCTATATCTTTGGAAGCCCTACCTCCACATACAGTGACATTCTGGGGTACTGGGGGTTAGGGCTTAAGCATGTGAAGGAAGAGGGCAGTGAGGCACACAATTTCGCCCCTAACAGGCAATTTCCAGATGAAGCCCCCGAAGACAGTCCCTGACCTTGGCCCTGGGGCATGAGAATGGAGAGTTTATGGGTAAATCTGACCACCTCTTTGCTTTTCCCACAGGACTTGCTTAGGATTCAGCTTTCTCGAATCTGACAAGTCAACTATCACACCTCCATCGGCTTTCCAGATCACAAAATTTTGTTGCTGTTTTTGTCCTATTTGAACTTCTATGTTGGAGTTGTTTTGAGCAGAGTTTCTGGAGTGCGCAGAAGTGAATTCTTGACTTTATCCACAATCTCTACCTGCCAAGGGGGTTCCGGGGGACAGGTAGCAATCTGGTGTCCTCTTTGCCTCCCCTACCCCCAGCCCTCAGCTCAAGCGTCCCCTCCTCACTGTGGCCTTTTCTCCCGGATCCCTGTCAGAAGATAAAGCCCTGTCTTATTGGTTATTGTCGCAACATCTTCCTCTCCTTGGTGGTTATCTCCATTGTAACTTTATTGTGTTTTTGGCCGTCAGGTTCAACTTGTTTCTCCAACTAGACTGTAGGATTTTTTTTTTCTTCAAGATCGCCTTTAAATTCCAGTTAGTTACCATACAATCTAATATTAGCTTCAGGAGTAGAATTCACTGATTCATCCCTTACATATAACACCCCTGCTCATCGCAGCAGGTGCCCTCCTGCATCCCCATCTCCTATTTCCCCCATCCCCCCACCCACCTCCTTCCAGGAACCCTCAGTGTGTTCTCCGCGGTTAAGAGTCTAGACTGGAAGATCTTGGGAAATGCCTTGGTTTACAATAATAAATTCCCTAGGTTGCAGTTACAACGCCAAGATGAATTTCTTTCAACAAATTTTGGACACGCACCCCCTCAGCAGGCAGAAGGACCACGTGGCCTAATGGATAAGGCGTCTGACTTCGGATCAGAAGATTGAGGGTTCGAATCCCTTCGTGGTTGCTGCGGGGTTTCTCTATTGTCCATTTAAGACACCGGGTTGGTTGCTGGTGGCCCACTTTTCCTACTGCTGTTTTCTCGGGTATCGGCTCCTTTTCACGTTAACCGAATAGCTCCTTCCCCCGGGTCTGTCGCCTCCACACCTTCCTTCCTTTTTGTTCCTTTGTTCCCCTCCCCCACGAGAGCAGCGCAGTCCCTTGTCTGGGGCCGCAGACCAGCCGCCGCACCTGGCCAGTCCCCCGTCCCTCTCAGCGCTCCCCTCGGCCTACAAAGTCAGGAGCTTTGGGGCGCGGTCCCGGGCCCTGCGGGCTGCCCGACGCCTCCCAGGCTCTCCCCGCCCCTCGGCGCCAACACCCGCGACCGAGCGCCCCGCACCTGCCCACCTGCGCACCCGCACTCCACGACTGCCGTTGGAACCCCAGGAATGCCTGGGCGCGGGGAAAGTCGGGAGAAAGGTCGAGCTTCACGACACCCTCTAACAAATGTCGGGGCGTGGGGGAATTAGAAGACTCACCATCTGCGATCCCCAGAGAAATCAGACACTCAGCAGAGAGCATTCACGATCTCAAAACCCTTAGGACCCTTAGGGGTTTGGGGAAACAGCGTGTGCGAGGTGTTAAAGGACCACCCCAAGATTACTTGCTAATTGCAAAGGGAAAAAGAAAGCCCCGAGGGGACCACTCTATCTTCACGATCGGTGGATATCCTGACAAATGCCTCCTCGTGTGAAGTAAGTACCGTCGCAAGTTAGTACAGTGTCAAGCCCCAATTTTTAACCTGAATCTAATCTAATCAAAATGGACGTAATCGATAATTTCGACTTAACTTCTAGTTTAATGAGGGTCAGGGAATAAATTAAAAGTAGCCTTGAAGAAACAATCCGGATCAAGAGTGTGGGACATTCTACAAGACAATTGGCTTGGATTTTTTTAAAAAGTCAGTGTCAAAACAACACCAGCAACGAGAAGCTGGCATGCTGTTCCGAACTAAAAGGGACTAAGGAAACATTACAAATCAAATGCAATGCAGGCATGAACTTTGATTGGATCCTGGTTAGAAACACCAGCTCCAAAAAATATACTTAGAGAAATTTAAATAACGCTGGCATAATAGATGTTTTTATAAAGAATCACTGGATTTTTTTTCCTTATGACAATGGTGTCATGGTTATATAAGACACGTGCATAGTTGAAACACGTGTACGTGTGTAGGTAGGATGCATCATGATGTCTGCAAAGGAATTTTATATTCCAGAAGAAGAAGGTAGATAAGATTAATATGGCAAAATGTTAACAGTTGTTGAATCTGGATGGTGGGTATACAGATAATCCCTTACTCTTTCAACTTTTCTATATGTTTGAAAATTTTTATAGTATAAGTTCCAATTTAAAAAAAAAAAGGCTTGACAGAAGCTGTCCTATTTAAACGGAGGCCCTAAAGAAAGGGCACAGAGCTCCAAGGAAATAAGGCAGAGGGTCAGCTTGAAGAAGTGTGTGAGGAAGGGCAGGTCCTTCCTTGGTTCAGGAGTCCCAGGCTCCCTTGACAAATGGCCCAGAAAGGAAGCTGAGAAGGTCAGAGAGATGTCCAAGATGAGGGCCTCCTATGCCATTTGTGATCTTCCTTGTAGGCTTCAGAGACTTTAAGGAGGGGAGGGCCACAATCAGATGGGCATTCTCAGTCGCTGCCAACCTAGCCCTACCTACAAAATCTGCCCTAAAATACATCTCTGGTGTCCACTCTCATTGCTGCCCCTCCCTGGATCTCTCCAGAAAAACAATGTTCCAGCAAGACAGAACTTTCTTCAGTTTCTCTCATATTCTGTGAGGTTTAGGTCTAAAACACCACACCCCTTTCCAACTTGGCTAACTCTTACACATCCTTCAGATCTGAGCTTAAATATGATTCATTCCACATATAGTCAGAGAGTACCATTTACCCATTCAGAGGTAATAAAGGTAGAACTGGACACTTTCTTCGTGAAATTTGGAGTCTAATGAGTGACTTTCCAAGCAACCATCCAAGATGTCCACGTCTGGGACCGAGCATGACTCCTGTAGGCCACTTGGCTCACTGGACCCCTCACTTGTCATACTCACTTGTAAATGTTCACTTCTATAATTGTTTACTCTGGAAATCCCTCAAGGAGTGGCTATATTTTTCTTGCTCTCCATTGAATGAGCAGCACTTAGCAGAGTGCTCGGCACGTCATTGGGCTCAGAATAAAATTTTTGAAAGAATGAAGCAATGAATGAATCAGTTCAAGGACAAGAGCCTGGGAGCCAAAATACTTCGAAGAAGTCGTTGCAATAACCCCGATGACAAACTGTAAGAAGTTCATCTAAGAAAATGCACCTGTGTGGCTTGGGAGGAAGAGCCAGATTTGAGAAATAATTAGGAGGTTGAATTGAAGGCCTGGTTACCAACAGGCAATGGGGTGAGAGTCAGAGAAAGGAAGAAAGTTAAGTCTTTGGTTTTGGCTCCTGATAAAATTTGGTTTGTTGAAGGAGGTTCAAGTTTGGGGGGAAAGGGTGGAGCATTCATTTTGGGATGTCTTGCTTTTGAGATGCCCAGGCACTTGTAAAAAGAAATTACTAGGACAGCTATATATTATGAAGCTCGGAAGAGAGGTCTGGACTGCAGATAAATTTTCAATCCATCAGCACATGAGCAGTGGTTTATCAGTCACGTCTTATCCTTCTTCTGTTCACAGAATGGAGCTATTGATGAAGGACAGAATCATCTACTTGTGCAATAATACACCCACACATATACATACAGATAAGATTGTGATAATGGTTGTACAGTTTCAGAAATGTGGAGATCCTAGGGATCTGCTCTTGCTTGAAGATGATCTTTGAGAATATCTTTAAACTATCATCCACAGAGTATCAGATGCAGCTGTTCTTCCCCTCATGAGAGAAGGTGCCATGCAATGAAGTGGATTTGACTTTCAGAAATATTTTCTACTTCCCCGTTTCATTCAAAAATATTCTACCAGCTGCTTTAAAATATTTTGAGCTTTACCAAGAAACAGGAGATAAGTTTCCTTGTGGAACATTTTGATGGGTCCCCTTTCTCGAATTTAAAATGATGCTTACAATAGCAGCTGACATTTACTGAGCCCTTATTCCAGGCGCTGTATTAGGTGTCTGGAGACATAGGGTACCTGCGAGGACGTCTTTGTCAGATTATTTATTGAGGATAAATTTCCCACTTCTGCAAGAATATGAGGATTTTTAAAGGGGATTATTTAAAGAGGATTATTGCAATATATGGCTGATTTGCTTTCTAGAAAAGACCCAAAGAGCATTTTCAACTTACCACGTGCTGGAATGGATGTTGGTTGATTCCTTTCCGGTTTCATTAATGGGGATCCTTTGGTTTGCTCTCTTGTATTACTAAATCCTAAAGTAGCCTAGAATACATGATATATGGTAACATGGAGGAGATCGAAAAAACTTTACAGTAGCTGTAGTCGTGGCCGAGTGGTTAAGGCGATGGACTAGAAATCCATTGGGGTCCCCCCGCGCAGGTTCGAATCCTGCCGACTACGAGAGGTGGCCTTTTTACACATCTGCACCTTCTCTGCTCAGTGTAATTTATCTTCAATTACAGGCTACTTTTAAACACATTAAATATTCCCTCAGACTTTTTCAAGTTACACCAAAATGGAGTTCTTATTGACCGCAAAGGAATCATACTGTGTGAGTAAACTAAAGCAAAGGAACCAATAGAAAACTCTTTTGTTTGAATTCTGAGGTTTTGGGGTTGGAAATCCTGGTAATAGGGAAAAAGGAAGTTGAAAGACAAGATTTCACACATTCATATTTAGAGCAACATAGCAAATCCACTACTTCCTTTTTCTGTAAGTAAATCATGACTGTGTGTGGGCCAGTGGCGCAATGGATAACGCGTCTGACTACGGATCAGAAGATTCCAGGTTCGACTCCTGGCTGGCTCGTTGTTTTGGTTATCCTCTTTGAGGTCCCCAATTCTCATCTTTTTTAGGCCACTGTAATTGTACGTATAAATTTTTTTATTTTTTAATTTCTTTTGTAATATCATTTTACACAAAGTGACAAAAATGTTAATAATATAGTCTCCAGCTATAGTTCACTACTCTTTTCTCACATACGTAAATTTTCTTTAAATTGATTGTTTTCAAAATTGACTAGTCCTCATATTAGATGATAAAAACTTAACAGAAGGAAGACCTTTCAAATGCATCATTTTTTGAAAGTAAAGATTGGGAGTCTCACAAAAAGAGTATTTCTAAGTACCAAGTACCAATTCTTTTCTTTTCTCTCTTTTTTTTAAGCTTTAATTTTTCAAGGCAGTTTTGGGTTCATAGCAAAATGGAGAGGAAGGTACCACGTGCACTGCCTCCCCCAATATCAACATCCCCACCAGCGTGGCACATTTGCTATAATTGATGAACCTACTTTGACACATTGTAATCACCCAAAGTTTATAGAGTGCATTACAGTTCACCCTTGGTGTTATAGTTCTGTGGGTTTGGACAGACGTATAATGACATGTATCCATCGTTACAGTATCACGCAGTGTATTTTCACTGCCCCGCTCCCCCATCCTCTGCGCTCTCTGTGCTCTGCCTATTCGTCCTCTCTCCACCCACCCGCCTCTGGCAACCACTGATCATCTGGTGTCTCACCATAGTTTTGGCTTTTTCAGAATGTCACGTATTTGGAATCATATAACATGTAGCCTCTCAGCTTGGCTTCTTTTACTTAGTAATATGCATTTAAGGCTTCTCCATGTCATCTAATGGCTTGGTAGCTCATTTCTTTTTAATGCTGAATAATATCTCATTATCTGGGTGGACCCACTGGAGGGCATCTTGGTGGCTTCCAAGTTTTGGCAATTACTAATAAGGAGCTATAAACATCGGGGCACCTGGGTGGCTCAGCTGGTTAAGCGACTGCCTTCAGCTCAGGTCGTGAACCTGGAGTCCCAGGATCGAGTCC
>NC_138376.1:1577533-1605015 GCF_054177405.1 Leptonychotes weddellii | reverse complement strand
GGGAGGGGGAGGAGGAGAAAGACAGCTGGAAGTCGGCCAAAGAAGCAGAGAGGTGGAGGGAGCAGGGGAGGGGAGAAAGGAAGTTACTGGGGCGAAACCATAACTGTCTGGATGGCAGTTAGTTAGGATACTTCACATCTGTTAAAGAACAAAAACAACTCAGTAAATTTGAAAGCTCTAATTGGCTCTATAACGGGAGCCGCGAACCGGACAGCTTCCCCCCCACCAGCAAGTTGAGGCGGGGCTCTGAGGGGCAGTATTAAAAAAAAAAAAAGAAGAAGAAGGTTTTATAGGAAGGAGGGTGGGGCAAGGAGGTTATTAGCAAAAGAAAAGGAAGGATTGTTTCGGGCAAAGTCACCTTCCCCGTAGGAGTGGGGGGGGGGTGGGGGGGGCCCAGGTGCCACACTCCCTCATTGGGGCGGACCGGAAAGTTCCTGACTGGCCTGGTAAGGCCGCATTTCTGGGGAGATTGAAACCGCAGTTAGGTCAGGTCTAAAGCCCTGGTTTGGTAAGTGTCCCCATTTGGGGCCTGTAGTTTTCTTGTGGACACATTTTACAATGTGTTATAGATACTGTTTCATTTTCTCCTAACAACAACCCAGTTGGATCACGATTCCTACCCACTTTTATTTTCAACCTGAAATATTGTGGATTAAAACAAATTTTAGACGCGACAACATGAAGAGGAAAAAGTTGGGGTGGGGATGTCAAGACTGCTAGAGCTTTACTCTGTTTTACAGTTTTATTAAGTCCATTTCTGTGGTTATTCTGGAAAGCATCCAAGAGCGCAATCCTTCTGTCGGAGCTCATAGACAAAAGGATCGAGCAGTACTCAAAACTTAACAGACGTCTGACTCCATGGAGTTGGCGTCCTAGCGAGAGGGAGAGAGAAAATAAACAAGTGACATACGCCATAGCATGTCCGATGGTGACCTATATGTTATGGAGAAAAATAAGCCCAGAAGAAAGATAAAGAAAGGCAGGGGAGGAGGGACTGGTCCGGGAGGGTTTTGAGCAGTCTCCTTATCTGTAAACCGGGGACAATAGCCCCCACCTCGTAAGATTCTCCTGAGGAACAAATGAATTAGTAAAGGCCTTAGCAGGTGCTCCATAAATGTGAGCAATAACAAGAGAAAATGAGAGCTTATTACTGTAATCATAACTTGTGGAGCTGTTCAGTTTGAGGGATCTGATTAATTTTTGTTTAGCTGCACAGAGCAGGGCTACAACCAAAAGATGAAAGAAAGTTCCAAGGAAGCAGAGTTTGCACTGTAGGAGAGTAACTTTCTTACAATTAGCCTTGTTCATTTTGTAAGGTAGCGAGGTGCCCATTTGGGGAACGTTTAAGCAGAGAGCTGATGGCTGCCAAGTGAAGGATGCAGTTGAAAGGGTTACTGCTACATGGTGTGGGCAACTAACAGCCAAGTTTTAAAATTCTTTTAAAATATCAGACTTAATATTCAACTAAAATTTACCCATAAACTAACCTGACCTATATGGAATGATACACATTCACTCGACAAATCCTTTTTGAATTCTTCTGTTGGTCATTTTTGGAGATGAAGCAGAGAGATTATAGTACAGTGGAAATGCACCTACTGTGTTACATCAAGATCGACAAACAGCAGGTGGCATCATGCATTTCTGCATTACTTTTTTTTTTTTTAAGATTTTATTTATTTATTTGAGAGAGAGAATGAGAGAGAGCACGAGAGGGAAGAGGGTCAGAGGGAGAGGCAGACTCCCCGCCGAGCAGGGAGCCCGATGCGGGACTCAATCCCGGGACTCCAGGATCATGACCTGAGCCGAAGGCAGTCGCTTAACCAACTGAGCCACCCAGGCACCCTCTGCATTACTTTCATAACGTCAAAATGTTTTCCTTCTACAACCTAAATGATTGTCCACTGTTTTCTCTATTATCACGCCGATTCAGAACAGCATACGAGGTGATGTGGGAAACAAAGGCAAAAGAAAAAGTTAAATATCCTTACTGCTTACAGTCCATTGACAAGTCCTTAGGCAGAGTGACCTTCCTCTAGAAACTCAGCTGCCTCAATGTTGATACTTTGCTAAGGGCAAAAGGCAATCTTAGCTTAACATTATCCCAAACTCCAGGTTCCTGTAAGACTTCTTTAACATATAAAAATTCTTTTGGAAACTTCCTTTATCTCTATGCCCCAAGATATGTTAGCAATCATCCTCCCCACATATGGCCCCCTGATCTACATCTGAAGGGTCTCATGACTGAAGGGTCTAAGTAAACAGTAATAAATGACCTTTTCCTAACAACAGCTAGCCCCTAGAGGTCCTGGAAACCCTGCTTCCAAAATTCCTTAGTGACTTACACTATCCCTAAGCCCCTCCCAATTTGAAAGTATATAATCAGTCACCTGTCACAACCCCAATGCGGCTCTTTCTGCCCACGGGTCCCGTCCCTGTGCTTTAGTAAAACTGCCTTTTTGCACCGAAGACGTCTCAAGAATTCTTTCTTGACCATTTGCTCTGAATCCCTACATTCCCACGTCACCAGTTACAAGCAGAAACTCTGGGGTGAGACATTTGGCTTTAAATCTGAGCAGCCTACTCCTCTGTCAGTGACCTGGGGCAGCTTTACTCGGGTCTCTGAGCCTCAGATGTCTCTTCTGAGTAGAAGGAGCTCACCATTTACTGTTTAAAAGTGATGTTCTAAGGATTACATGTAATAATGCATCTATAAAACATTAGCAGAATTCCTGTAAAAGAGTCAGCCAGTAATTAGCAGTTAGTAAAGCTAGTTTGCATCCCCACCCCCACACACCACTGAATGTGATGCGCGTTTAATGGCAACGATCTGACCTTGTTTGGACCCTGATTTGAAGAAACCAACTGTAAAAATACATTTTTGAGAGACATTTGGGGAAATTTACATATGACTGGGTTTAGATGACTCAAAGAAACTACAGTAGTCTTAATTTTTATTAGGCATGATAAAGGCGTTGTGGTTTGGCAGGGGGGGGGGACGTCCTTAACTATTTGAAGACTTAACCTTATGGATAAAACTGTATGGTGTGTGGGGAGAAAAGTGAGAGCAGAGAGATGCAATATTTTCCATCCAGCAAAACATTAGAGTTGCTGAAGCTGGGGATGGACACCTAAGGGATTCTTTATACTATTTTCTCTACTTCTGTGTATGTTTGGAATTTTCTTTAATAAAAATTTTTAAAACATGCTGAAAAAATGGCATGAACACCTACCTAGTACACTGTTGAATTATAAAATGGCACGAAACTTTAAGAAATCATTTGGAGGGGGGGGCCCGGGTGGCTCAGTCATTAGGCGTCTGCCTTTGGCTCAGGTCGTGATCCCAGGGTCCTGGGATCGAGCCCCGCATCGGGCTCCCTGCTCTGGGGGAAGCCTGCTTCTCCCTCTCCCACTCCCCCGCTTGTATTCCCTCTCTCGCTGTGTCTCTCTCTGTCAAATAAATAGAATCTTGAAGAATAAATAAAATAAAATAAAATGTCTAACCCAACACTCGTAAAAAAAAAAAAAAAAGAATTCATTTGGGGGGAAAAAAAAGGAATTCATCTGGTAACAAAAATACATTCATCGATCCACAAATATTTACCAAACACCTACAATGTATCAGACCCTGTTCAAAGTGCCAGGGAAAGAGGTGAGCGAGATGTATACAGAGTTCCGGCCCTACAGTGAAACAAATACACAAGATGCCTGAAGGAGATAGAACTAAGATACAGCAGTGGTTCTCAGCCGGGGATTGAGGATGATAAGCACGCCCTCAGGGAACATTTGGCAACGTATGGAGACATTATTGATTATTGCAAACGGGGGTGGGGGGGAACCTCAGGGAACATTTGGCAACGTATGGAGACATTATTGATTATTGCAAACGGGGCCGGCGGGGGGGGGTAATGCTCCTGGCACCTAGAGGGTAAAGTTCAGGGATGCTTCTAAATATCCGGCCACGTACAGGACAGCTCCCCACTGTCCCGGTCAAAATGTCAATAGTGCTGAGGTTGAGAAACTCTCAAGCAAGATGGGGTGGTCAGGAGTAGCCTGTTTGAGAAGGTGATGGCTGAGCTGAGCTGAGGCAGGAATGATGAGAAGGAGTAAGCCTTCTTCTGAGAGGAGAGCATGCAGGTGTGGGGGCAGAGTCCTTGGGGCTGGAGAGCTGAAGTGGAAAAGGAATAGACAGAAGGCCTTTGAAGGGAGGTGGCTAAAGAGGAAGTGGGGGAGGGGGCAGGTCACAGAGGGTGTTCCACTGGGGGCCATGAGCCCGAAGCACCAAGCCCACTCAAAATGCCGAGTCTCAAGCTGCACCTCAGATTTACAGAGTCAGTCTACATTTTAATAAGATTCCCCACCTGGGGCATGGAGATCTGCATCTCAGGGAAGCATGCTCTGGAAAATGGTAAGGAATTGGATCTTATTTAAGCTGCAAGTGACCAGCTGAACTGGGAAGACCCCAGGCCCTGGGGCCTTGACCCAGCCAGCCCTGAAGGAGTCATCAGAGGGTCTTGGTCTTGTTATGAGAAGGAATTCAAAGAGACATGCAGCACAGTGGACAAGCGACATGAGGGGGAAAGTTTACTAAAATGAAAAGTATACTCTGGTGAGATGAGAGGGGGAGGGAGAGAGAGAGAGGGAGAGAGGGAGAGAGAGAGAGAGAGAGGGAGAGGCCACGACCTGGGGGTTGGGTTTCTATTACTGACAGTTGTTAACAAAGGGGAGAGGAATATTTATTACTTGGAGCAAGGATTTCTTGGTAGGACAGTTTCCCACCTTTTCTTCCTCACTTGCTCAGGGCTTTCCTGTCGTGGCGCCACCATCGTGGGCCTGTCTGGTGGGACAGGCCTCTGACCTTCCCCACAGCCGGCCACGGCCTCCTCCTTGCTGGCCTCCAGGCATCCCGTTAGAGCCTCACTAACTGCCCACCCTGACACAAGGACCACTGGCGGGTGCAGGGGGGAGGCTGCCATGGTGACCTTCCCTCCCCGTGGTGCGCGGTCCATGGGGCAGGGCCGAGTGCAGAGGAGGGAGACTCTTCAGGAAACAGTGGCAGCCGGCTATGCCCGAGATGAAGGCGCAGGCTCGGATCGCGGTGGTAACCGTGGAGGGGCAGAATGTGGATCCAGGTTTATTTGGAAGTGGAGCTGATAGGACTTGGTGGTGGGTTAGATGCTGGTGAGTTAGATGCTGGTGGTAAGGGGAGGATAGAAGCAGGGATGACTTCCCAGTTTGGCCTTGAGCATATGCATGGATGGCAGGCCACTAGGAGAATAGTAATGCAACCGGGTTCCCGTTGGCATTGGGATTGTGTTTGTGTGTTCTGTGTTTCGAACATGCTACTTCTGCGGTCAGAGCTCTCTCCTGTGGTGCACAGGGCCACTGCCCCCAATTTTCCTGTTGTCAGCCGTGTGTCTTTGCCAAGCCACCCCTCCTTCACTTTCGGCTTGGCCGGTGGAATATCGGTGAAGTGGGCCTGGGCTCTAAATGTGCTTGATATAATCCCCTGAGATGTTTGGTTTATTTTGAGGCATGGTTATAGTAGAAACCTGTCGAATATGCATACACCCCGTGTAGAGTAGATGTTAGTACCATTATTATTTTTTTAAAGATAAGAATGGTAAATCCTTGCCACTGATTAGTTGGGAGACTATTTTGGCTATGTCTGAGGTTCCTATTTTGTGAATCTGAGCAGCTTAATCATTGCTGAGCATGAAGATGGGGGAGGAACCTGAGGACAAAGGGCCCTTGCTTAACTTCAGGGCAGGATCTGGATAAGGGATAATCCCAGGGTCGAGAAGACTCCCTTGCACCTGAAAATCTGTTTCCAACCTGCTCACTATTTCCTGAAGTCTATTTAATGAGGGACATAGCCTTTTATTCAGCAATTAGAAATCACAGATTTCAAATGCAATATTAAAAAAGTAGAGCAAATGAGTTTTTAAGGTAGATAACGATGATCTCCCTCACTCTCTCATCTTTCTTTTTTTATTCAACCAGTGGTTTGGGCACCTGCCCCTGTGTTTCAGGCACTAACTCCAGTTCCCCTCAAGTATGCCAATGTGAAAAACAAGAAGCCTCACCTTACAGAAGCTCATCTGATAAGGGATAGGGTTAAGAAGTCAGCAGGCCCTGGGCATCTGAAACTGAGTACCCAGAGGAGACTGGATATCCTGAAGTCAGACTTCTCGAATTCCACAAATTGGCCTCAGGTACAGTCTATTTTTAAAACAAACAGAAATAGGGGCTAAAGGTATGTGCTTCATTCCGTGCATGGATGAGCCCATGCAAGCTTTCGGACTCTCCCAGAAATTACCATCCCCGGAGCTGAGAGCAGCATTTCTGGAGAGTACCTCTCTCTTGGTTGACAACAGCCCAACAACAGACAAAGCAGAAAAGACTGTCCAGGTTTATTTGTTCTC
Source organism: Leptonychotes weddellii (assembly GCF_054177405.1). Lineage (NCBI taxonomy): Eukaryota > Metazoa > Chordata > Mammalia > Carnivora > Phocidae > Leptonychotes > Leptonychotes weddellii. The sequence goes on along the minus strand of NC_138376.1, from coordinate 1,598,590 downwards.
TAAAATGGGGCTTGTTTCTCAGGTCCCCTCCGAATAAAAACAGCTTTCCCCACTGAGGCTGAGGAACTTATCCACCAAAATTCATGTTTTCCTTCCAGAGTACAGCATTATCTCTGGTGATTAGCTGTCCAGCGAGGGAAGACATTTCCCAGCATCTCTTGCAGCTGGGGCGGGGGGAGAGGGGGGCCCATGGATTGACTCTCAGCAATAGAATATGGGTGGAAGTGAGGTGTGTCACCTCTGGGCCAAAGCCTTTAGGAGATGGCCACTTTCTTTTTTCTGGCCACATGTGGAGGACCCTGCTGTCAGGGATGGAGGCTCACAGATGAAAGGGGTCACACCCACAAAACCTACCTGCCAACCAGAAGCAACTGACAGTTATGTGAGCAAGACATTAATTACTGTTGAATTGAGCCCCTGACACTTTGGAATATCTTGTTACAGCAGCTAGCGATACTCTAAGCAATTTATATACCTTTCGTGTTCTAGAATATATAGAAATAGCAATCGTTCTTCAGGGAGGAGGTGTTTGCAAAAGTTTCCTCGCTTTCCCCAGCTTAGGAGTCCATCCTTAAATAGCCCTGATGCAAATGACATCAGAGGAATTTGGTGACGTTCGCCTGGTAATCGAGGTGCCCAGGCCAAGAGCACGTGACCTTATCAACAAGTCCGGCACTTTGGTGTGTCCTTAAGCAGTATCTGGGAGGGGGTGGGGTGGGGGGAACAGAGCCTTCTGGGGCCCTTGCCTGAAGTTTAGCATCTAGTTTGGTTCTTTGTGTCAAACTGACGTGGATCCTCCAGGCAAGAATGGAATGTTTCATTCTCATTGATAGGATTTTGAGCATGAAGCTTTTGGTAGCCTGTGAATTTTAAAGACCACGTTTCCCAGCGAGTAAGAAAGCAGGAAGCCCTCGGAGAAGGGGCTTGTTTGCATCTTTGTGGCTGCAGCATGACATTGGGAGAAATAGTATCTCCCGTTAACTATGCAATTGGCTTTAGCAAACATGTCTATTCTCCCAGCCTGCTCACTGGCAGGGCAGATTTTTACATTCCGAGCTAACTCGTCCTTCCTCACTCCTCTGTAACGCCATGCCCACTCCTATTTTATTGTGTCTCTGAACTCAACCCCATGCCTGTCCTCAGTCCTTCACAGTTTCATGATTTTATGCTTGTGGTTCTTCGAGTGATCTGTGGGGCCCTCGGGTCCTCAAGAACACCTAGTCCCTTCCTGAGGAGCACTTCTCCCAGCAGATGCCGGGGAACGGACAGGAGGGAGCGCGAGTTCCAGAGCCCTCCTGCTTCCAGAAGCCCTACTGGAGGCAGTCTTGATTCTTCCTGGATGGGGCCAGGTACCTCGGGCCAGACTACCAATAATGTCAGAACAGCCAGGCATTTAGGAGCTATGGATACCCAGGTAAAAATAACCCACTGATCATTCTAGAGCAGACAACTGAAAGTTACTCCTACACATATTTCGAATACCATATTGGTGCCTGGAGCACTTCACAGCTGCATTTTTTTTTAAGATATTATTTTATTTATTTATTTGACAGAGACACAGAGAGACAGCACAGATAGGCAGAGCGGCAGGGAGAGGAAGAAGCAGGGAGCACGATGCAGGGCTCGATCCCAGGACCCCGGGATCATGACCTGAGCCGAAGGCAGACGCTCAACGACTGAGCCACCCAGGCGCCCCTCATAACTGCGTTCTTGACAGGTGAGCTGAAGTATCCAGGGGAAAGTGCACTGATGTCTGCCACTTACTTTAAAAGGCATGAAACAAAAAAATAAGTAAGGATTGAAATACACAAGTGAGAATGAATGGAAGGATAGATTATAACAAAGTAAGCAACAGTCCAGAGCTGGTCTGGCTCCTCAGAGATACATCCATACGCAGCCCCCCACCCCGCCCCCACAGTGGCCTCCGGAGACTTCTGCTCACTTCTCGGTGGGACGTGGGGGCAAGTGCAGAGTTCGGGCTCCAAATCCACCTGGGAGCACTCCTGGCTGGTCCCTAGGAACTGCCTCTACCGCCTTCCAACTGTTTCTGTGATGCCTTTGAGAAAGAGAGGTTTTCCTCCAAGAAGAACTCCTCCTGACCCTATGGTATCAGGTCAAGAACTTCCTTGTGTTGCTCCAGAGGGTCTGAGCAGGGAAGGCGAAGGGCAGGGTCAGGAAGGAGAAGAAAACGTCCCCGCGGTGACTGGCACCCAGCGCTTTGGGTTCAGTTGTGTTCCCGATAGCTTCTATGGCCCTCCAGGTGCACACTGCTGTAGGCCCGGGGGGCTGACCTCCAGGCTCTCCCACCAAAGGCCCCCAGGCCCCCTCCTGCAGCTGGACAAGTGGTGTTCATGACCTCGGCAGAAGGGGAACCTGTGCAGGTGGAAACTAGGGGGTGTCTCTGGAAGAAGGTGTCCGAGGGGACTTGGCATAGAGTTTGGGCTTGTGTTAGGGAATTTGGGGGAGGGCTCATGGAAGCGGGGCTTTGCTCTAGACAGGATGCTGCCGGGGAGGTGGGGAGGTGTCATTCTTTATGGGGTTAGGGGTTAGGTCTTAATAGGTCTGGTGTAGGAGGAAGACTATCTATGGAGGCTACAGCTGGAACTGGTGAAGGTTCAGCAGTCTGTCGAAGCCTCTCTCCCAGGGCGATGTTTGGTCCCCGCTGCGGTGTGGACGTGTTTTCCTCCATGTTCATACACAGTTGCTGAGTGGTCTTGTGCTCATCTCGATCCATCATAGTGACAAATGCTCTTGCCTGATGTTGCTGTCCTGTGAAATTGCTTATGTTCAACAGAAGACTGAGACCGGGCCAATGTCCGGGTGTTGAGGGTTGCATTTTTCCTTCTCAGGGCACCGTCTTGACCTGTGGCTTCTGGCTGGGGTTGGTCCATGGGGAGCCATAGCAGATGCTAGAAGAGGGAGAGAGGAGAGAGAAGTCTGGGTACTTATTCCCCGGGGGGCTCTCTCCCCACGGGGCCACCTGTAACTGGCTACACATTCCCCTTCAAAGGTCAAAGCTCCTCTTAAGAGAGCCCTCTCTACACGACTCTGTTCTTTTAGGTCTTCAAAACAGCCTCTTTTCCTCCTCTCCTTGGGGTTAGGGGTGGGTGGTAACCCCGGGGTTCCTGGCCCCAGGGTAGAGCTCTAGCCCACATTTTGTAAACAGCTCCAGAGGGAAACCCTTCCTGAATTATCCAAGGTGAGTGTGCTGTCTGATACCTGTTGAGAGCCTCCCCGGGACAGGAGGCTCCCCAGAATGCAGGCTCCTTGATCCTTCTACAGCGCTGGGCTCTGATAGAACTTGTATTGGAATGAAGCGTTATGAAGATGGCAGGATCCTTCTGGAGCGCATGGCTGAGTCCCCAGCCCCAAAGCAGAACTTTGTGCAGCCACAGCGTCTGCGAGCCTGAAAAGGGCTCTGGGGCAGACTCTCCTGTGTCACCCGAGTTCCCTCCCGGGCCGGGAGAAGACAGGCAGTATGTGCACAGCAGGTCAGGCCCTGGGCAGCCTCGGGAACAGCACGCTGAGCCGGGCTACTGAGCGGACCATGTACGTTCTCCACGGCTGACTCGGGCCTTTGGCCTCACAGTGAATGTGGGGCACGGAGCAGCAATCCCGAGCCTCCTCACTCCAGAGAAGCTTCTTTCCCCCACAGAGCTGCTCGGGCCAGAGTCTGTGACAGGGGATGAGAATTGGTCAATGTTAGACCGTTAAGCAAAGACAAAATCATAAAAATGGGAAAAAAAATATAGACAAGTCATATCTTAGAGAAAGAGCTAATCTCCGTAAAATAGAAAACAACCCAGGAGAAAAATGAGTAAAGGAATTATTAGTTCATAGAAATTATTAGTTCATAAAAAAGGAAATAACACATGAAAGCTTCTCAGTAGAGAACCAGGTACATACGTCAGAGTGCCCTTCTCCAGGAAAGATCATTCTCACTGTTGGATACAGTGCTTGGTAAAATTTCTACCTAATTCCATCTCTTCATTCAGGTTCTCCAAAAGCTGACTTTTGAGTCGAGGACTTGGGTGCACGTGGTCTACTTGGGAAGTGACCCCAGGAAACCCAAGTTCAGAAACAAATAAAGGGAAAAAGTCAACTAAGTGAAAAGTGGCAGAAAGGGTATGTTAGCTAGTTGGTTACTGTCTGGGCAACTGGGCCCAATCCCACCCTGTACTCTCAGAACCCTCCTGGCAGGGGTGGGTGCCTGGGCCCCGTATGCACAGCCCCCATCCCCCTTTGGGTTAAGGCTGCCCCTAGAGGGGCCAACTCCCCTGCCCTCCCAGGTTGGGCCACCTGTATGCGAAGGAGCAAGCATCATCAGTGTTAGAGAAAGCTCTCAGACGGAGAAGAAGTAGGCACCTGGGAACTTGTCACCTTGCAGGAAACTATCTACCTGAACTGGGCCAAGGGCACATGGGATTGCACATTGACAGCGTTCTTTACGAGGCTCCGCCTGGAGAATGTAGAGAATGCCTGGTAAGGTCTGTCAGCAGCCCCCTCCACGCCATCCGTGCAGCAGCCATGAGTTCCATCTTCCAATACGTGTCCACATTCCGTGGCCCCGCGGCCCACCCCCCGACGACCAGCGACTGGATCTGGTCCCCACACCCCACCCAGGCCAGGCCGGAGGGCAAGCTTTGCACGTTTTGGCGGAATGGCCCAGCACTGTGTCACCAGTCACACCCTAGCAGGTATGCCTGGGAGGTTCGGGAGGGCAGTTTTCATGCACAGTGTGGTGCGGAGAAGCCAAGGTGGGTGATCTGGCGGGAGAGCGACTGAAGCAGATGTATGGACGGACTGCGTTGGGGCGTGGCCTCCCACTTAGCTTTCTCACTCAGGCGCTGAACAACAGCTGAGTGCAGAGCCCAGGCTGGGCCTTGTAAGGGAGAGAGAGGAATCACAGAGGGCAAGCATCTGCTCCCGGGGAGCACAGACTCCGGTCCCTGGGAAGATGGACTCATGTCACCTCGGCAGCAAGAACGCGGGACAGGCTGGAGTACCGGGCAGAGCCTGCGAGTCGGAGGGGTCTGAGAACACGGCCTACTGGGAACGTGTGGAGTTGTTCTGGGAGGACGGAGACATGAAGGCTAGGCGGGGCCCCAGAGGCAGAAATGGAGAGCGACGGCGGGGAGGGGTGGGGGGGTGCGGGCCTCGGGACTTCGAGCCCTGGGATGCAAGGCCGTGCAGTTTTGAAGTGAATCAGAAGCGATCTGGAAGCCTCCCGGGGAAGCATGTAGGCACTTGGGGAAATACTAAGAAATGTGCGTTGGAAGATTATCCTAGAAGCTATAGAGTGGCCGGATTGGGGTCTGGGAGGGGCGCTGTGTGGGTGTAGGGGGTGTTGGGCTCAGCCAGACCACCCACCACCGGCAGACCATGAAGCCCACGGGAAAGCCTTTGCTGGCTGCCGTCTTCCAGCCCCCACTGGAACGCGCCTCCCTGTCCTCAGTGCCTGTCACTGAGCCGTTTCGGAATGGACGACGGCGTCCATAAAGGCGGCTGCCGCTGCTGTCTTGCTTCGTTCTTTACCAGCCCCTCCCTCTCCCGCGCCCCCACTACGGCCCCCACAAGCCCCGTAGCTGGAACAGATTCTTCTGGCTCGGGAAGTAAGGCCGCTTATGTTTCCCTCATCGCCTCCCCACCCCCAACTCCAGCCACTACACACTCATCCGTCTACACACAGAGGCCGCTCCGGGAGTTAGCCTGCTTCTGAAAATGAGAAAAAAGGACATTTTAAACGTCCAGAGATAATCGCAAGAAGCTACACGCCGCTGTGCGATTTTAAACTTTGTGTGTATTCTGCCTGGTGACTGGTGAGTAAGTAGGCTCAGGGATGCCATTGGCTGGTTGACCCACAGCCGGCCAATCCTGGGCTCTAGGCCATTCTTTGGCATCTAAGGACTCTGTGGTCACAGTGGACCCGGTGCCGGGTCCCGCGGCCGCGCACGCCGCGCACGCCGCGACTAATGCGAGGCGAAGAAAAGGTTTTTTTCTTCGCTTTCAGAACGTTTTGTTCTCCGATTGTGATTATGAGATTAGAGAGAAGAAGGACAACAGGAAAATCTTCATTTGAGCGTCAGAGGAGATAAAACGCAGAAGTGAATTCGAGAAGGTAGGAAAGGGAGGGTCGCGCGAGGCCTCCGGGACAGGGGTGGGGCGGTAGGTGGGAAGTGAGACGGTGGAAGGCAGGGTCCCCGGGAGAGGGCCGGCTCTCCACGGCTGCCCTCACCTCCCTGCGCTCTGCAGGATTCCAAGGGAGGATGGGGAGGCGGGGCGAGGAAGGGTATGGAAAAAGATCGAGTGACACCTGCAGACACTCAACTCTGGCCAGAGAAGTGAGCCGGGGAGGGCGGAAAGCTGCTTCCCGGATCATCGCCTGTGGCTTATCCGCGGAGTGTTTAAGGAGTCAGTCTACCGGGAGAGGAAGGGCGCTGCTCATCACAGAAGTTGGGGCACTGAGGACCCCAGTGCGGATCACAGGAAAGTTTGACTTCGGTCAGAGCTGGCGCCAAATTTCTCCTCGTCTGTACCCCCAGGCGTCGTGTCGCTGACTCTCCCGGGAGCCGCGCGTTTGGCTCAGATGGCGCCAGAGGCTGACCTGCGCGTGTCGGCGCCCCGCTCGCTTCTGTCCTTCGCGCTCCTCAGCTGCTCTGCGCTGCCCTCAGGTAGGGGCGCCTGCCTCCAGCTCCTGCCGGCCCTTCGGACGGCAAAGATCAGCACTTCAGTCTGCAGAGCGGGAGAGTGAAGTCCTGCGGCGGGGGTCCCGCGGCTCGGGTCCCGCGGCTCGCACTCTGCACGCGCTCTCCGAATGTAGACCGGCGCGGAGAAACCCAGTGAGGGCCACAGAGGCGGGCTGCGCATACACTTTTAAGTTCTCCAGTAGCTACCTTTAAAATAGCAGAAAGAAACAGATGGAATAAATTTTAACAATGCATTTTGTTTAACCCCAAATAACCAGAATATTGTTATTTAAACTTTGAATTGATGTAAAATATGAACAGTGAGATGTTTGACATTTTTTATTCTAACAGTTCCAAATGGTGTGTATTTTACATTTACGGCACATTCCAGTGGGGACTAGTTCGTGGCTGGTGGTACCATAACGGACCCCTCAAGTGTATCCTACCCTCCAGGCCCTGCGCTAGATCGGGGGGATAGAGGGAAAATCTCTGTAAGGCCAGGGTCAGCACGAGGTCCTCAGTATGTGCTTTTTAATAAGTGTTAGCCGTTTCAGTCGATCCCCCCACCAGCTGTCCGTGGCTGCCCACCAACCCCAGCTACCGGCCCCCAACAGGTCAGCTCAGGAAGCCCCTGTGGCCTTAGAAAGATTACTTCTGTCCCCCGGAATATCCTCTTCCTTTCCTGCCTTAGATCTCTGATGGCCGCGCCGTCTGATTCTGCTCCTTTGTTGAACAGCCCAGTTTACTGTCGTGGGGCCAGCTGACCCAGTCCTGGCCATGGTGGGAGAAGACACCATGTTCCACTGCCACCTTTCGCCCGAGAAGGACGCGCAGCGCATGGAGGTGCGCTGGTTCCGCGCGCAGTTCTCCCGGGCGGTGCTCGTGTCTAAGGGCGGACGAGAGAAAACGGAGGAGCAGATGGAGGAGTACCGGGGAAGGACCACCTTTGTGAGCGAACGCATCAACACCGGGAGCGTAGCGCTCGTCATCCGCAACGTCACAGCCCACGACCACGGCATCTACCACTGTTACTTCCAAGAAGGCAGATCCTACGACGAGGCCATCGTGCGCCTGATGGTGGCAGGTGTGTCCTTTCATTTTGCTGGGTTGCTTTTCCGGGTGACCCTTAGAAAAGTTTCTCTCCTAACCTCAGGCCCACTGCAGCCCAGCAGATTTTAAAACAGGGAAGGTGGCGGGGCGCCTGGGTGCCTCATCGGTGAAGCGTCTGCCTGCGGCTCAGGTCATGATCCCGGGGTCCTGGCTCATTTCTCAGCCGGAGCCTGCTTCTCTCTCTCCCTCTGCCTGCTGATCCCTCTGCGTGTGCTCGCTCTCTCCCTCTCTCGGTGTCAAATAAAATATTAAAAAGAAATAAACAGGGAAGGTGGCTTCCTCCTGCCCAAGGACCAAATGAGTGGGCTTGCCCTGCCAGGCTGTGGGCATCAATTCCTGAGAAGCGCACACAGAGCTCCGCTGTAGCCTTTAACTGCTACAGATAATTCTCATGCCTACTTAGAGATCTCCAAGGGTCTTGCTCAGCGACTTGCTTTAGAATTAGACACTTTCATTGTGAATTATAATACACATCCAGAAAAACTTATAAAACATTAATGTACAGATTACTGAATCACTATGAACTGTAACCCATGTGACCACTACTCATATCAACAAATAGAACACTGCCTTCTCCTGACAAAATACCACAGACCAGCTTAAACATCAGAAATGTATTTTCTCACGGTTCTGGAGGAAGATCAGGCTTCTCCTGAGGTTTCTCTCCTTGGCTTGCTGATGCTCAGTTTCTCGCTGTGTCTTCACATGGCCTTTTCTCTGTGTGGACACATCCTGGGTATCTTTCTCTGTATGTACTGGTATCTTCTTCACGTCCTAAGGTACTGGAGGTTAGGAATGGAGGGGGGCATAATTCAGTTCATAATATGCCCATTCTCAAATTTCCCAATTGAAGCATGTTCCTAGAAGTGCTGTATAATGAGAAATATTTCTCTTCCTCTTTTTAAAAAAAAAATATTTTATTTGGGCACATGGGTGGCTCATTCGGTCAAGCATCTGCCTTCAGCTCAGGTCATGATCCCAGCGTCCTGGGATGGAGCCCCGTGGTGGGCTCCCTGCTCTGCGGGAAGCCCGCTTCTCCCTCTCCCGCTCCCCCTGCTTGTGTTCCTGCTCTCACTGTCTCTCTCTCTGTCAAAAAATAAATTAAATCTTTTAAAAATATTTTTTATTTACTTATTTGAGAGAGAGGGAGAGCATGAGCCAGGGGGAGTAGCAGAGGGAGAGAGAGAAGCGGGCTCTCCACTGAGCAGGAGCCCGATGCGGGATTCCATCCCAGGACCCCGGGATCATGACCTGAGCTGAAAGCAAACATTTAACCAACTGAGCCACCCAGGTGCCCCTCTCTTCTTCTTTAATAGATACTATAAATTTGTTTTCTAAAATGCTTGTGCTAATATACACTCTTACCAATAGCATAGGATTCTCCATACATTTTTCATCAAGTCCAAAGACAAGTTTTTCACATTCGATTTCAATCCATCTCTTCTTTCTTTTTTAAAAAAGATTTTTATTTATTTGAGAGAGTGAGAGAGCACAAGCCGGGGCGGTGGTGGTGGGGGGCGGGGGGAGGCATAGGGAGAAGCAGACTCCCTGCCGAGCAGGAAGCCTGACTCTGGGATCAGTCCCAGGACCCTGAGATCATGACCTGAGCTGAAGGCAGCCACCCAACCAAGCCGCCCAGACACCCCACCGTTTCTTCTTTCTACTCAGTTGTTTCCCACAACTGGGAGGATCAACCCCCATCCTGGACCCTTTTCACTCCCTTTCCTGCCTTTTCCCCTCCTCTCCCATAGCCTTCTATGTGCATTTTACTTACTTATCCTGTGTGTTTTGTCTCTTCGGCTAGAAGGATGTTTACTGTTTTGCTCCTTTTGTAAGCCCATGTCTGGAACAGAGTCTGGGGCGTAAGAACTGCTCAACAAATAGCAACTGAATGGATGAATCTGCTCCCTAAAGCTGTAAGTGGTCATCATATCACGCTATCTCCATTCTGAGCCTGAGATCTGCTTTTTTAACCTTTTCCCCCAAGCCTGTGGTCAGGCCGTGTTTTTAATCGTCTTTGATGTGTGTGTTAGTCAGGACATGCGAGGAGATGCTCTGGTAACAAGCAGCCCTCGGAACCCAGTAGGTTAAAAGAACAAAGGTCTATTTCTGACACGTGAAACATGTCCTCATGAGTCAGGTGGGGCTCTAGTCCACACGGACCTCGCTCAGGGATCTGGAGCTTTGCAGTTCACCTTAGCAGAGGGAAAGAGAGCCTGGCAAATCATTACTCTCCATGTTCTTTAGACTCGTATTTCGTTGACCAAACCAAGTCGTATGGTTATGCCTCCTGGTACAGGAGAGGGGAACTACAGTCCCAACTATGTGCCCAGGAGAACTGAAAATTTTTGAGTACCCTTGAGTACCCTGAGAGTACCTTTGCAGGCTTTTGTTACTGGACTTTTTTTTTTTTTTAAGCTTTATTATCCAAATCGCAACCAGAACCCATCAGGATCTGACAAACAACAGCAATTATTCACCACTCTATCTCCAGCATTGAGCAGATTGCCTGACACCTAGTAGGTGCTTAATAAATAGTTATAAACTGAATGAAAAACAAATATATAGCTGATATCAAAATTTCAGAGTGAGGGGGCGCCTGGGTGGCTCAGTCGTTAAGCGTCTGCCTTGGGCTCAGGTCATGATCCCAGAGTCCTGGGATCGAACCCCACATCGGGCTCCTGCTCAGCGGGAAGCCTGCTTCTCCCTCTCCCACTCCCCCTGCTTGTGTTCCCTCTCTCGCTATGTTTCTCTCTGTCAAATAAATAAATAAAATCTTCCAAAAAAAAAAAAAAAAAGAATGTTAAAGCATTAAAAAAAAAAAAGAAAAAAGTTTTAGAGTGAGTTTAAACTATCGAGAGTCTGGAGGCAATCAGGATGACACATGGGGATGTTAATCTAAAGCTGTACAGTCCATTAGCAATAAAATAGATGCCACAAATGTGAGCCACATATATATTTTTAAATTTTCAATAAACACATTTAAAAAGGCAAAAAAAAAATTCAGAGTGGGAAAATTTCTCTTTGGGCCCCCTTGCATCACAGACATTCGTAAGTTCATTCAGCAAATACTTCAGAAACCGCTCCTATGTTCAAGTCACTATTCCAAGTAACCGAGGTGGAAGCAGTGAAGAAAATACACCAAGGTTCCTGCCCTCATGGCGCCCACGTTCTGGAGAGTGCAGAGAGCCAATCAATACAATATTTAATTAAACTGCATCTTAGATGGTGGTGAGCACTGTAGAGAAAATAAAGCAGAGAGGGCTTGAGAATGCAGGGGGGCTGGGGGAGAATAGCTTCCCTGACAGGATGGAAATCGAGCACAACCAGAACGAAGTGAGAGAGTGAGCTGTACCCCTCGGGGGCTCAGAGGACCCCACGTGGAGTCCCAGCACAGCACCCCGCACCAGGGGTCTAGAGAGGGGACCACAGACTTTGTCATCAAACTCTCTGACTCTGAGAGTGAGAAGAGCCACTGTCAGGAACCACATGGGGACAACATAGGGACGTCCCTTGTCTCAATAGATAGTAATTTTTGCCTTTTTTCCCTTTCTCCAAATACTAATTGTAGTGAGAGTGAGTGACTTGTCCAGATGATTTCATTAAAGCATGATTAAGTATCAAGCCTGTTGGCCCCACAGGAAAACGAGAGAATTTGACCAGAGGACTTGGGCAAGGCTTTAGAATAGAAGTGGCATATAAACCAGGATTTCTAGGTGTTTATTTTTTATTTATTTATTTTTAAAGATTTTATTTATTTATTTGAGAGAGAGAGAATGAGAGACAGAGAGCATGAGAGGGAGGAGGGTCAGAGGGAGAAGCAGACTCCCCGCCGAGCAGGGAGCCCGATGAGGGACTCGATCCTGGGACTCCAGGATCATGACCTGAGCCGAAGGCAGTCGCTCAACCAACTGAGCCACCCAGGCGCCCCCTAGGTGTTTATTAATAATGGTTTTAAGGTATGACCTCATTCTCAGGGCCAGTTTATTATACTTTAAAAGAAACGTTTGAAGGCTGGAAGAGCCTTTAAGATACACCTAAATCAATGGCATTTCAGTCGATGAGACCAATGGAAGTAAGGCTTAGAGGACACGGTGGCCTCCCCAGGGGACCTCAATTCACAGATGGTAGGAGACGCCATCTTTGTCACCTAGAAGGGCAACCTTGTATGTGATTAATAGAACATATTGAAATATTAAAGCAGCCGAAATAGCTCAGTTGGGAGAGCGTTAGACTGAAATATTATGGCAGGAGGGTTTCTCAACCCTGGTGCCCTGACTCTGTTCATAGCAGCACTGCACGGCTGACCAGGATGGGTTTGTATGTGGCAGGAACCCTCTGTTCTTTCCCTGTAAACATGACCCTGGCCAGGCCTGCCCCAGTCTGAACTGAGTCGTAGAATTGTTTATTTATGTTTTTTGTTTGTTTGGTTCATTGGCTGGTTGATTTTGTCCTTAAGTCTATTGTCTCAAACTTGCCTTGACTGAACCCCATGGAACCCCATTTTGTAGAATTTCCTTCCAACTTGCTGAATTCTTTTGAGTCTTACCACACTTCAGAGTTTCTGCCTGAGCCTTTCAGTGTGCAATTGTTTTTTTTGTTTTTTGTTTATTTCTTCTTGGCAAAAATCAGATGGAGCTGGTAGCGCTAAGACTTACGTGATTGCTTTAATTTTGTCTTTTGTCTTTTAATTTGTCTTCATTTTGTCTTTTAATTTTTTGGATTGCCTTAACAAAGGAATTAAGAAGTTTGGATGTGAGGCGCCTATGGCCAGTTAAGCGTCTACCTTTGGCTCAGATCTTGATCTCAGGGTCCTGGGATCCAGCCCTGAGTGGAGTCGTCAGTTGGGTTCCCTGCTCATCGGGGAGCCTGGTTCTCCCTCCCTGCCTGCTCCCCATTCGTGCTTGCTCTGTCTCTCTCTCAAATAAATAAAATATTTTAAGATTTATTTATTTGAGAGAGTGAGAGAGAGCAGGGGTAGGAGCAGAGTAAGAGGGACAAGCAGACTCCATGCTAAGTGCAGAGCCCACGCAGGGCCCGATCTCAGGACCCTGAGATAACGACCTGAGCTGAAACCAAGAGTCGGATGCTCAACTGACTGCACCACCCAGGCGCCCCAATAAATAAAATCTTTTTTTTTTTAAGAAATTTGGATGAGACAATGTTGTCCAATAATAAACAGGAATTTTATTTTGTTGAGCTGTTCTAAAATAAAATTTAATTTAATTAAGAACTTTGGATGATCACTAGACCCCTGGCTGAAGGGGCAGAAGTCTTCTAGGACCGTGCACTTAACAGGTCTTGAACCAGACTTCTCTTTTATTAGAGATTCTTTTATAGACGGTATAAGTTGGGAAGAGCCTGGAATCAGGATTTTTTGTGATGTTCTGCTGACATTGAGGAGGTGATACGTTATCCTGAGGATCCCAGGAGCACCCAGATCTTTCTAACTGGTAGATGCTGTGGAGGGATCTAAGGACATCCTCTGGCTGACTGAGCCCCTGGGAGGTACACGTCTCTGAACTGGGGTAAGGGTTGGTTCTGCATTCTAGTTCTGTCCATTCTCCTAAAAACAACCACTCCTGATGACCTGTGTCACTTGCAGCCCTAAGCCGGGAGAGCAGGGACAATGTCTTGAGGTCAAAAAGTTTCCCACGATTCTACCTGGCCCAGCAGGCTTCTGTCCTTATCGGATTATTCCCGAGCTTCGGGAGACCAGCGCTGCTGAGAAGTCCCCGCAGGACGGAAAGTGAAATCCGCAACCTGCTTGTTTCGGGTCAGAGCAGACACACTCACCCAGAAGTGAGACAACCAAACCCACAGTCACTTGGTAGGAGACAGACGGATGCGCGTCACTGTGATGGGGTCACGGGTGGAGCGCAAAGCCAAGTGCCCTCAGAGACCTCATGATGTATTGGCATATTGGTCTCCTGATGTTGTCCAATGCCAGGGTCTTCTTCCTTCCTCTCCTCCATCCTTCCTTTCCTCCCTCCTTTCACAGAAGGAGTCCTGTGGGAATGCATGGAACACGAACAACCAACTTCTCCGGCCACTGGCCCCTTGCTGCCTTCCTCCATCCCTTGGCTCTCCCCGGGGAGAGCTGATCTAAGACACTTAGGCTAGGACGCCATTGCCTTTTTAGCTGCTCCCTGGTCTCTGTCCCCAGGCCTGGGCTCTAAGCCCCTCATTGAAATAAAGGGCCAGGAGGATGGAAGCGTGCGGCTGGAGTGCACGTCTAGAGGCTGGTTCCCGGAGCCCCGTGCAGTGTGGAGGGACCCTCTCGGTGCGATCATGCCGGCCCTGGAGGAGGCTTACACGGCGGACGCAGACGGCCTCTTCGTGGTCACCACGGCCGTGGTCATCAGGGACTGCTGTGTGAGGAACACATCCTGCTCCGTCAACAACACCCTGCTTGGCCAGGAGAAGGAAACTGTGATTTTCATCCCAGGTTGGTTCCCTGCCCTCTGGAGGCTCATCATGCCGAGGCAGGGTCCTCAGACAGACAGAGCGGAGCCTGGAACAGGGATGGGGAGATAGAAGCGTGGGGTGGAAGGGCCCTGAGCCCCGAAGAGCTGGAGGACTCTCCCTTTGTCTTGCCTCAAGGGGAAAATCAAAGTCTTCTCTGAGAGTTGTTTCTCTGTCACAGTCCTTATCCTGCAGCAATTTTTTTAAAGTTTATTTACATTATCTCTACACCCAACGTGGGGCTCGAACTCATAACACCCTGAGATCAAGAGTCACACACTCTCCTGACTGAGCCAGCCAGGTGCCCCTGCAGCCATTTTTAAAACATTTAGAACAATCATAAATGGAGAGTGGTTTGGCCAAGTGTCTATTTACACCCAGAGGGCTGCCTGCTGAATCTCTCCCTTCCTGCCCATGGCATTTCTCAAGGGAAGGGTGGGTGGGATTGTCTATCTACAGACATGCACGAATTCGTTCAACAAATACTTAACAAGTATCACCTACATTCAAGGCATTGTTCTCGAGACTGAAGATAAATCAGTGAACAGAATACATAAAGATCCCTGCCGTCATGGGGCTAACATTCTAGGGTGGCAGAGAGCAATAAGTGAAATAATTAATCTGCAGATTATATCAGATGGAGGTAAGTACTGTAGAAAAACTTAGTTGGGGGAGGGGACAGGGAGTGCTGGGGTAAGGGGGAGTTGTAATTATAAATAGGATGGTCAGGGAAGTCTTCACTTGAAAAGATGGCAGTTGGGCAAGTGAGGAATGAGCCGTGCAGATATTTGAGAACCAAGCAACCCAGGGAGTAAGAACAGGCAGGAGCATGTCGGACAGCTTCAAGGAACCCCAAGGGACAGGTCTGGCTGGTGTGCAGGCAAGGATTATTGAGGGAGTTTGAGTGACATAGGAAACTGCAGGGTTTTGAGCAGAGAAGTGACAGGATCTCACTCCGGCTGCTGTGCGGGGGACAGACTGCAGAGGGTGTAGACGAAGCAGGGAGCGGGGAATTGCAATCTTTTGGGCAAGAAGGGGTGGTGGGGTGTGCCGGGTGGCGGCTGTGGTGATTCAGTGGTGGCTGGTTAGCCGTGTTCACCCTGGTCCTTCCCATGGCAGCCTCAGGGGCTCCTGCTTTTTTGGCTCCTGGGCCCCCAGCCCTGGCAATTCCTGTGGGATGAGCCCTTGCAGAGCCAGGGTCTCTGGGGTTTCTGAGAAAGAAGCTCACAGAGCAGGGACCTCAGGGAGCCCTTCCCAAGGGCATCGTGAGGGGCCCTCTCATCCGGGCTCTCCTTTCTCTCACTGAATGGGACTCTCCTGGCTCCCTTTTCAGAATCCTTTGCTCCCAGCACCTTTCCCTGGACAGTGGGCCTTGCTGTCATCCTGCCTTCTCTGCTCCTCTTCACCGCCGGGAGCATCTGTCTCATCAGGAAACTCCACAGGGGAAAAGAGGTTGAAAATGAAGAGAAGGAAATTGCATGTAAGGAATTGGAGGCAGACCATGCGGAAAAAGAGAAAGAACATCAAATAAAAGGTAAAAGAGTAGGAGGACAGGTCCCACAGGGCCACAGCTCTGGCAGCTAGAAGCCTGGGGACAGGGAGGAAATGGACAGAGGCCACGGCAAGGGGCCCGGACCCGTGGCAACCAGGGACTCACCCTCCCGCCTGCTTGCTCCCATTCTGCGGACTCAGCCCCACGCTCTGAACAAACGCAAACCTAATAAGCAGTGATAACATCCAGCCTCCGGTGCATCGATTGTTTCTGGAATCTTGACAATTCCAGAGGCAGGGGCAGCGGGGGACAGGGGTGATGACGAAGGACCCACCCTCGCTCGTTTAACACAAACTCAAATTCTCTGATTTCTTCTATTGAGGACCTGAATTGGTTTCTGTTTCTTTTTCAGAGCAACTTCAGGAAGAATTACGTAAGTGTACCATTTCCTGAAGTAGTCCATGCAGGTGTGCACTCTGCTCGGTTGCCAGCAGCTCCTGCAGCTCCTCTGTGTGTCTGTCCCCTTGCAGGATGGAGACGAGCCCTGCTACAGGCCGGTGAGCGCCGTGGACACGCCCTCCGAGCTCAGGCGTCTGCCCCCTGGCAGCCAGCAGGGCGTATTAGAGGAAATGGGCAGGGGGCGCTGGGAGGCGGAGGGGCTGGGGTGAGCCGCAGCGCTGGGTCCCAGCTCTGCCATCAGGGAATCCCCACAGCTCCTGAGGATGTCCTCTTGTTTAGCATAATTTTATCTATCATTACCAGAGCTTTACCATACATTTACATTTTAGTTGTTGCTCTTTGGATCCTGGATTAATTTGGGAGATGGTATAGACTCTGCACAATTGGAGAACCAAGTGATGGAAAAGCAATAAGCTTCCCCACACCCAATTCAAGGGGGGATGCTTAGGTGTCCGGAAACACCTCTCTGCTCCCGGGGAACACTGATGCTCTGGGAATGGCCTGTGAGGGGAGGGGGTTGGTCAAGAGAGAGAGCATAGGATCCGAATTCCTCATCCTAATGAGCACTTCGCATCTTATGATTTCTCCCCTTCTGCTCAAAAGCACCAAGCAATCCAGGCTTTACCAGATACTGTGGTACTCGAACCTTTCCTCTTTAGGTGAATTTCAGAACTGTCAGAGTCAGACATGTCAACAACGTGGGGAGAGGAGAAAATCACGTTTACGTGACAGAAATGTCGATCAGCTGAGTAGTAACTGTAGGTGGGAGATCTGCAGAATGTCAGGGGTCCGAAGCCTTTCCTACATCCCGAGAGGGCAGAGACGTAGGCGTCAGACCCATGTTGTTAATGCAGAAGCAGGTTGTGGAGACGTGACCCTCCCTTTTTCTCCTGGGAAGGGTGCCCTTGGGAGTCATTTAAATCAGTTGTCACCTGGTGAAACTGATGGAATCCGGAGAACCAATGAAAGGAGCTTTTACTACGCAGGAATCTGCAGGGGAAAATTGGCATTAATTGCTTCACTGGGAGAGGGAGCAGGATGGGCCTCTTTGCTGGTTTAAACCAAACTGGAACGTTCCTAACTAAAGAGAGTCCCAGAGACCATATGTGTTGAATAGAAAAAGGGACAGAGCGGAGAAAATTGAGAGAAAGCGGGAGCCATGAATTTTGGTTCCTTTGCTAAACTTTCCACCTTTTTAGACCCCTGATGATCCCCTATCTGAGGCCAGGCTCCTGTCACCCAGGAGGCAGAAGTACAGCCTCAGGACTTCTGTGAGCTAGCTGCCTGGGAATTGGGATCAAGGGCCCTTCATGGAAAAGACCACCACACAGGGATCTCCCACCACCTTTCTGGGACCTCCCCGGGGTCCAGGAATAGCACCATCTCCTGAGACCCCAGGCCTAAACTGGAGACTTCTTCTGCAGCCGACGTGGTCCTAGACCCGGACACCGCTCATCCTGAGCTCTTCCTGACGGAGGACGGGAGAAGTGTGAGAAGAGGCCCCTCCAGGCAGAGTGTCCCCGACAACCCGGAGAGATTCGACTGCCGGCCTTGTGTCCTGGGCCTGGAGAGCTTCTCCTCAGGGAGGCATTACTGGGAGGTGGAGGTCGAAAACGTGATGGTGTGGGCTGTGGGGGTTTGCAGAGACAGTGTTGAGAGGAAAGGGGAGGCCCTACTGGTCCCCCAGAATGGCTTCTGGACCCTGGAGATGTTTGGAAACCAGTACCGGGTCCTGTCTTCCCCTGAGAGGATTCTTCCCCTGAAAGAGCGTCTTCGTCGGGTGGGCGTCTTCCTGGACTATGAAGCTGGAGATATCTCCTTCTATAACATGAGGGACAGATCACACATCTACACATGTCCCCGTTCACCCTTTTCTGGGCCCCTGAGACCCTTCTTCAGGCTGGGGTCTGATGACAGCCCCCTCTTCATCTGCCCAGCCTTCACAGGGGCGCGGGGGATCCTGGTGCCTGAGGGCGGCCTGATCCTCCACAGGACAGGGACCCGTCACAGCCCCCACGAACAGTGCTCTGGCCTCAGAGCCAAGTAGAGAAGCCTTGGCCATCTCTGCACAGCACCCCGGAAGGAAACAGACCCTCCTTCCCGGTGCACACACGGAAGAACCTCCTCCAGAGGCCCCTCCGACACCCGCTTCAGGCCCAGCCCCATCCGCCCCTCATTAGACTGTTGCTTTAGTAACTCGTCTGCTGGGGACCACGGGGCAGGGTCCGGCCTCAGAGAGGGGCTGCCACATGGCTCCCACCTATGAAGAGTGTGTGAAAGTGACAGGCTCTCCCATCAGAGTGACACATTGAGCCTGACGCTCAGGTTGACATCAGACGCTGTGGACTCAGGGCGGGGGCATCTGGACACAGCAGGCTGTGAGGGGAGGGAAGCCACCGCTGGAGGTCAGGGACAGAGGAAGCTGCCAGGGGGGTGGGAGCCTCGCCATCACAGCCGAGAGGCGCAGGGGCTGACGGTCCATTTCCACCCCTCCCCTGAGCTTTCCAGACCACACAGCAAAGCCCTCCCAGCCTAGAACTGAGCTGGAGAAGGATGAAGACACATCTCGGCCTGCCTCAGGTGTCCCCTCAATAAACTGGGAGTCAGTACTCAGTTACTGAGTGTGGCCTGAAGTCTAAGGTCTTAGCTGAGCAGGTGAGTACTGAACCAGGTGGATCCCGGGGTTCAGGTTCAGTGGGGAAAGCAGCACTTTCCCACTTTTTGACCTCAGGCTGCCTTTAGACATTAAAAATTATGGAGAGGGACCCCTGGGTGGTGCAGTCGGTCGAGTGTCCAACTCTTGGTTTTGGCTCAGGTCTTGATCTCTGGGGTGTGAAATCGAGCCCCTGCATGCTCTGTGCTCAGCAGTCTGCTTGAGATTCTCTCTCTCACTCTCCCTCTGCCCTTCCTCCTGCTCTCTCTCTCTTGCTAAATAAAATCTTTAAGAATGAATAAAAAATAAAAATTATTGAGGACCCCAAAGAGCATTTGGGTTATATCTGTCAATATTTATGGCATTGAAGATGGAAACAGACATTTTAAAAATGTATTTATAATTTATATTAAGATAGCCCATTGTTAATAACCCCATTGTAAGTTAATATAAAAACGTGTTTTATGAAAATAACTTGTTTCCAAGGCAAAATAAATTTTATTGAGAAATGTGGCATTCTTTGACATTTTTGCAAATCTGATATCTGGCTTTTACTAGAGATGGTCTGGACCCTCACATGTGTGTCTGTACTCAGTGTTGGGGTATCATAGGCCAGGTCATCTCTAGAAACTTCATTGTACACTAGTGAGAGCAAAAACAAATAATGTCATTATTATTGTTATGTAAATAGTATTAACCTTGCAGACTCCTTGAAAGTGTATCAGGGACCACCCCCACCCCCCCAAATCTGCAAATCATAGGTTGAGAACTGGGATAGAGGATCCTGGAACGGAGTCAGGTATCTAAAGTGATGGCTTAAATGGTAGTAATCCAATTGTAGAAAGTGGGCTGAAAAAAGGTATTTAAAAACTACAGCAGTGACACATGGACACCTTCTGGAAAGTATGGGGCACTGAAATAGCTGACTTGGTAAGATGGAAGACTGGGTTATTAACATGTATGTGTTGTTTTTATTTTTGGTTCTCTTGTTACAGTATTATTTAAACAGGTTTAACCAAAAGCACAGGTCTGCAAGTCCAGTTGGGAAACCAGTGCTGCTCATGAGTAGGCAGGCCAGATGTGAAAGTCCCGGTGGGTCCAAAGACCCGCCAAGAGGGTCCTGGGCTTTGAGCAGCATAGAAATCGAAGGCAAGCCAGGAAAAAGCGAGAGCAGTAAACTGAATAGTGTAAGTGATACAATATAGCAGACAGAGAGTCTGGGAGACTCAGAGAAGGGAGTGTCTGTTAGGAGCTTATATTGGAAAGGGGTCCAGGGTGCATGTTCCTTAAGGAATCCAGGTAGGATCCAATCAAAGGCGACTGGTGTTATTCTATAAAACCCCAAAGGTCGGGGATGTTGACACCAGTGAAAACCGAGGTTTGTTGGAAGCTAGTGTCCCGAAACATGCTCGGCCCACTTCTTCTCAGATGTTATCAGGCATATGGGGGCCTAGGAGGAAACTCAGAATGATGCACTTTCTTGCCTCCGTCTTGGAGTGGGAACAGAGCTTCTTTGGTTTACTCAGATGCAAGGTGAAATACAGAACATGAGTACATGGGGCCTACCAGAGAAACAGGAGAAATGGAGTCTTCCTAAAAGGCAGTCCCTTCAGCTTCCCTCTGTCACTAATAACTCTTACGCTGATTTTAAGCAACTTACAGCCTTGCAGTGTTTCAGCATTCTGTACAATAAAGCTTTGAGCAGGTTTGTATATCTTTTAGACGCTTTCACTTATGCCGAACTCAACCCTGACCTTCATTCTGAGAAAGAGGCCAGTGAGTGTTGGTGGAGAGAGGGGTGGTGGAGGGGTGGGTGGGTATACTGTGGGAAATCACTTGTAAAATAAATAAAATCAAACACTTGGGATAGGCATTTAAATTCCTCCAAACCAACTAAAGATGGGAAATGAGAAGGGGGGTGAGTGGGGTTAGGAGGAGGTGAGTCACGCGGGGGCCCTGGGCAGATGGCCCCCAAATGTGCTGATTCTTTCCTAGTCCTCAGGTCTCCCCAAAACCATCACTTCCTCCAGGAGACCCTTCCTAACTTTGCCATCAAAAGTGGTCCCGAGATAGAACAGAGGCTGTGTTTGGAGCCCCCACCCTCGCCCTAACCACAAAGCCCATGGCTCCCTGCGTGTCACCTTAGAAGAAAAGGCTGAGCAATCGTGTTGGTTTTTCTTTTTTTTTTTTTT
>NC_138376.1:1551109-1577033 GCF_054177405.1 Leptonychotes weddellii | reverse complement strand
TGGTCCCCTGCAGGCTGGAGGACCCTCTGGTGGGTTGAGCCCGACCAGGGTGTCCCCTGCCGCCAGACTCTCACCTCCCCCGTGTTGGTCCCCTGCAGGCTGGAGGACCCTCTGGTGGGTTGAGCCCGACCAGGGTGTCCCCTGTCCCGTGACTCTCACCTCCCCGGTGTTGGTCCCCTGCAGGCTGGAGGACCCTCTGGTGGGTTGGGCCCGACCTGGGTGTCCCCTGTCCCCTGACTCTCACCTCCCCGGTGTTGATCTCTGCAGGCTGGAGGACCCTCTGGTGGGTTGGGCCCGACCTGGGTGTCCCCTGTCCCCTGACTCTCACTTCCCCGGTGTTGGTCCCCTGCAGGGTCCCTGGCGGACCCCCTGGTGGGTTGAGCCCCACCTGGGTGTCCCCTGCCCCCACACTCTCATCTTCGCGGTGTTGGTCCCCTGCAGGGTCACTGGAGGACCCTCTGGTGGGTTGAGCCTGACCTGGGTGTCCCCTGTCCCCTGACTCTCACCTCCCCGGTGTTGGTCCCCTGCAGGGTCCTTGGAGGACCCTCTGGTGGGTTAAGCCCGACCTGGGTGTCCCCTGCCCCCACACTCTCATCTCCCTGGCACCACTGGATGGTCCCAGGTTTGAGCCCTCAAATATTGCTCTGAACACAAAACCAAGGAGATCCATCTGTGTGGGATACTCATATCTGGGTGAGGCAAAAAATGTCTCCCCCTTCATATAAAGTTAAAACCCAGTGCACGCTGTCCTTGGAAAAAACAGTATCCCATAAAAAGTAAATCTTTCAGAGGAATCCAGCCATTAATTTCAAAATTTCTCAAGTATGGACTGATCAAACCTTGTCAATCCCCATGTAATACCCCAATCCTCCCAGTGAGGAAGCCCAAAGGAGAATTTTGCTTTGCACAGGATTTGAGGGCTGTAAATAAAGGAGTTGCTCCCATACACCCAAGAGCACCCAACCGGTATGCTCTGCTTACCCAGGTTCCTGGCAGTGCTCAGTTTTCCACTGTCCCGGGCCTGAAGGATGCCTTTTTCTGCATATTCCTTCATGAGGAAAGTCAGTATTTACTTGTCTTTGAATGAAAAACCCCTGGTACTCAAGGGACTACTTAGTACACCTGGACTTTAGAGACCACCCCCATCTATTTGGAAATGTACCGGCAAGAGAGTTACAGGAATTAAAAATGAGACATGGGATCCTCTTACAGTATGTTGATGATTGGTTAATAGCCAGTTTGACCAAGCAGGCCTCTGACCAGAATACTGTAAAAACTTTAAATTTTCTACTAAGAGAAGATATAGGGTTCTCCCATCAAAAGCCCACATATCAGAACAACAGGGCCAATATTTGGGCTTCATCCTGACACTGGGCCATGGATCCCAAGAGGACCATCAGCGCCTTGCCCATTCCCCAAACCAGAAGCCACAGATTCTGTGGCTTTCTGGATATGGCAGAGCCCTGTTGCATCTGATTCCCTAATTATGGCCTAATGGTGAAGCCCCTTATCGGCCTTGAAGGGGGGGGGGAAGGGGACCCCTACAACAGACTGATGTTAGTGGGCCTTTTTAAAGCCTTGAAAACTGAGTTGGGTGGGGCCCCTGCACAATTTACCTCTATGTGCGTGAGAGGCAGGGGATTGCTTTGAGGGTCCTAGCTCAAAAGCTGGGCCCTGATCAGAGACTGGTAGCCTATTTTTCAAAATAACTGGATCCAGTTGCTGGCATAGCCCAGCTCTCTTAGTGAGTGAGGCCTCTAAGCGGACCCTGAGTCAACATGTAACTCCGCATCAGGTTCAGACAGTATTAGAAAGTAAAGGGCACCACTGGCTGACTGGAGGAAGGCTAACGAAGTATCAGGCCCTCTTGCTAGATTCCCGGATGTTATTTGAAAAGTATGCCAGACCAAACCCTGCTACCCTGCTCCCATCTGCAGAAGGTAAGGGTCTCCAGCATCAGGGTGTGGAGACAATGGAACAGACATATTCTACCAGACCTGACCTTCAAGACAAATGCCTTGACCATCCAGATAGGGTGTCGGTTAGGGACGGGAGAAGTTTTGCGGAGGGAGGTGTCTGGAAGGCAGGCTCCATGATAATGAGCCTAGGTAGAGTCTTAGAGGCTTGAGCTCTTCCACCTCAACGCTCCGCCCACCCGAAAGCCTGAACTGATAGCCCTAATTAAGGCCTCACAGTTGGGAGAAGGAAAAAGATGAAGTCTCTATACTGATTCAAAATATGGGTTCCCTGTACCATATGCCCCATGCTGCCGTCTGGAAAGAAAGGGGAATGTTAACAACTACGAATTCACCAATAAAACACTAGGACCCAATTTTCACCCTCCTAAAGACAGTGCAACTTCCCAGTCAGGTGGCTGTAGTCCATTGTGAAAGTTGTCAAAAAGATAGGACCTCTGTAAGCGAGGAAAGTAATAAGGCTGACCAATCAACTGTTTATTTATTTATTTTAAATATTTAATTAATTTGACAGAGAGAACAAGCATGGGGAGCCTCAGGGAGAGGGAGAAGCAGACTCCCCGCTGAGCAGGGAACCCGAGGCAGGCTTGATCCCAGGACCCTGGGATCATGACCTGAGCCAAAGGCAGACGTCTAAGGGACTGAGCCGCCCAGGCACCCCCAATCAGCTGTTTAAACAGGCCACCTGAGCTCAGGAGCCAGCTCAGATTACCACCATGAGTTCCCCGGCCAGCCACAGAACCCCCTGCTGGAACAGGAGGACGCAAAGAGACAGGGATATACAGAACAAAGCACGGGGTGGCTTATGAGAGAGGACAAAATTCTCATTCTGGAAGCCCAGCAGTAAAAGCTCATTCAACATTTCCATGATGCCACCCATTATGGAAGAGACGTCCAATGGGACTTGGTGCAAAAGGTCTTTTCAGGATAGGGACTTAGACAATAAAACAAGTTACCCTCGCCTGTGACTTAATGCACCCAAAACAAACTACAGACCCATCCAATCAGTCCCCACTTCTTATACCAGTCCAACAGCAGGGGCCATATCCCAGGGAAGATGGGCAAGTAGTCTACCCTGCTGCACCACGAGCAGGCTACAAATACCACCTCGTGTTTGTCGATACTTTTACTAAATGGGTACAAGCCTTCCCCACCGGTCTGGGAAGGCAACCGAGGTCTGTAAATCCCCTCTTAAAAGAGAATTCCCCGGTTCGGGGTCTCTAAGTCTCTCCAAAGTGAGAGACTCCTTTTACAGCTAAAATCACCCAGAGCCTTTCAGCGGCCCTGGGAATAAATTATAAATTGCATGCTCCCTGGCACCCCCATTCCTCAGGGAAGATTGAAAAGATGACTTATACCCTAAAAAAGACTTTAGCAAAACTTTGTCAAGAAGCTCATGAGCCTTGGGTCCAGTTGCTTCCTATTACACTACTCAGGATTGCCACTGCCCCCAAGACTAACCTAAGATGCAGCCCATTTGAAATGACATGGGAGGCGCCTCCTCACCCCCGGTATTTTACTAGATGGGAAAATAAGCCAGAGCTTGCATCGTTTTATTTGGGACAGGTGCAAAAAGCTGTTGTGGATTATGTTAATCACATGCTACCAGCACCCCCTAGAGGTAATTTAGAAGAGACTCCCCCGCCCCCGCCCCACCACCTCTGCAAATTAATCCAGGGGATCAGGTCCTCCTTAAAACCTCCTTGGAAGGAGGGCTCCCTGGAAGATCAGTTGCTACCCAAGTGGAAAGGCCCCTATTGAGTGATTTTAGCCACCCCAACAGCAGTTAAGCTCCAGGGAATCCCTAGCCGGGTACATCTTTTCAGGCTAAAACCTTTTTCTCCTGGACATCCTCAGAAATACCTGGAAGGCCCAGAACCATCTTACTCATGTGAGCCTGTGGAAGACCTCAAATACTTGTTCAAGAAGCAACCCTCAGAGTCAGATAAGTGATTATACCTTGGTGGTTTGGCTTGCTGACTTTGCTTTTTGTTGCGTTTGTTTTACTTTTTCTTCTCTGTGAGTACTGTTTCGGGTCACCTCCACTCCCTGGGAAAGACCCGTTCTGCCCCTGCGGGGTCTAGAAGGTCAAAACCAATGATGGGACTGATGAAGTGGATCCTTCTCTTGGCCCTTCTCCTGGGGATGAGTTGGGAAGAAAATAACAAAGGGGGGGGAACCTGGAGAGAAAACTCAATTGTCAACTTTTCTAGCATTGTGGCCTCGGGAAATAATCTCTCTAATTGTTGGATTTGTCATCCTCACCCACAAGATGGGGTTCCTAAGCTCCAGTTTGTACCTATAAATGAGAATATTACTCTCACCTTGACTTCTGGTCCTGTTAGAAGCACAGCCCTTCTAGTAGTAGAACTTGATGATCGTGATGATATGAGGTGTGTCAGACTTACAGACTTTTGGAACCAAACTGGTCTCCAAGTTAAGCGGCCTCTTCTCTGTCAAGAACAAGGACAGCCCTGTTGCCCCTGCCGGACAGATACCTGCCTTACCAACATGGGAAGCTCGCCCTCCATTTATCCTATGTCATTTTCCTCTTCAAGCTCTTCATGTAGCCCCAACCAGACCCACTGGTGTGTGGACTCGTCTCTACTCTCCCCAGACGACCAACCTAACTTATCCTGTACATACTGGAAAGGAACAGCAACCCCTTCCTGGAGACTGACCTATCAGACCCCATCTGCCTTCGATAGCCAGGAGGGAATAGAAGAGGATTCAGAGCTTGGTGGGGGGCCACTGGACGGAGGGCCCCTGTCCCCCAGATGCAAGAGTACACCTAACTGGGGTCCCCTTTTACGAAGTTGGTTTAATTCCTCTTCACCCCGCCAAGCTTGTACCCCACCTGGGTATCTCTTTCTCTGCGGTCCACCACAAAATAAACTACCCTACGAAGGGAGCCCTAATTCCTCCTTCTCCTGGCCTCTTCGGGCGGTGGCCTATTCATGTGTAGATAATGTTCACTTCCGGGGAGAATGCACTCTGGGACGATTGGGTCCTAAAGGATTAGGTGCCACGATATATAACGTCACCGCTCAAACCAGACGAAAGAGAGCACTCGGGCTCATCTTGGCAACAACTGGAGAAGCCGTAGGACTGGCTGCCCCCTGGGGGGGCTTTGCTTATCATGAAACAACCTTAAAAAACCTTACCCAGGTCATAGAAAACCTGGCTACAAACACTGGTGACAGCTTGGAGGGCCTCCAGGAGTGCCCGGATTCCTTGGCTAATGTACTTGACAATCGCTTAGCTCTAGATTATCTTCTGGCCAAACAAGGGGGTGTCTGTGCAGTGGTCAACAACACTTGCTGTACATACATCAACAACTCTGGGGAAGTGGAGCTAAATATTCAGGAGCCTTACAGACGAACCAGATGGTCGCGTGGGTTCAATAATCACAATGCCCAAACTCTGGGACTCAAGTAGAGGCTCTGTGCCTAGCGCTGTGTGATTCCTCCCTTCCTGGGCCCTCTTGTGGCCATCATTCCTTTGTTGATATTCAGACCCTGCCTCTTTAATCTTTTGGTTAAGTTTGTGTCAAACTGCTGGTGGCACAAGGGTCCCACCTACCGGGTCCCAAGAGGAACAAGGTCCCTATAGGGCGTTAGAGCAGTCCGCGAGAGATTTTACTCCTCCAGGGTAGGACAGGGACAACGCCCCGCTCAGCAGGAAGCAGTTTCAGAAGATGAGACCCTCGGCCCCTCCTCCTTAGGAGTAAGGAGGGTAAAATCTCTCAGGGGGGCTGAGCTAGAACAGAGGCTGTGTCTGGGGACCCCCCCCCCCCCGGCTCCAGCCCACAAAGCTCCGTTGCTCTGTGCCCATCGCCTTAGAAGAGGCTGAACCCCACGTTTTTGAGCAGTATATCGCAGTCGATCTCGGGGATGCGGAAGCGGGATGTTTGCCGGAAGGAACTCTGCAGGAGAAACCGGACTAAACCAGCCTGTGCCGCGGGGGACCCCAGTGCTGACCCTTCACCCACTCTCCTCGCCACAATCCTGACGGCGGCGGCCGGGGGCGGAGACTTGACATGCTAATGAGTCACGTGCTGCCTGCGGACGCGTGTTGTCCACTGCGCCTGCGCGCAGCGTCCCGTGTCGCCGCCCCTTCCCCTCCCGCCCCGTCCCAGCTAGGAGGTCCCTGCTTTCCCGCCTCAGCCCCTTCAAACTTTCCGGGCCTTTGTTCCCGGCGCTCCCTGCCTGGTACCGGAGCATAAGCCCCCAATAAACACTGCCTCAATCTTTCCTTGCCTCGCGTCAATGTCTGTTTTTGCTGAGAGCCAAAGAGCCCTGGGGTCGAGAACAGTCCCCCCGGTCCTCTTTTTTGGATCTCTCCAGTCCCCAGTCTCTGGTGATGTGGGTGCCTTTTTACTGAGTACAGGGAGGGTATTTTTCATATGGGAGATTTGCTTCCTACTTTTAGTGGAACGGAGGAGGGTGTGAGTGTCCTTGAACTCGTGGTTTTGTAAGTAACTTAATTAAGATAATCAGTATGACAGAGGGGCACGTCGTGGGGGCCCCCTGCCCTTTCTCCCTAGATCATTGTAGGGGAAGCCAAACTTTACCCCTCCCCATCTTGGGTGTTCAGCTAGGACTCTAACAAAAAGATTAACAAGAGAAAAACAGTTAATGCAAGCAGTGCACATGAAAAGTAAGTCTGAATGGCAACTTAGAATTCCAACTTATTTACCATCTTCAATAAAGTACAATAAATTTGCAGAGAGATGACAGGACAAAGGAAAGCAAATTTAGGCCCCAAGGGAAGGTAAACAGAAGGGAGGGAAGTTATGGAGAAGTCTGTAGATTCTTCTGGTTCCTCTCTGGACTGGTAAATGTCAGTCCTCCAGTAAAAGAATTTATATCCAGCCTTTAGGCAAAAAGGGGGGAAGGTAAAGAGCTCTTCCTGTGTTTGCTGCTTTTCTTTTTTCTTTCTTTCTTTTTAAGGTTTTATTTATTTTTGAGAGAGAGAGCACGAGTGGGGAGGGGTAGAGGGGAGCAAGGAGACTGATGTGCGACTCGATCCTAGGACTGTGGGATCATGACCTGAGCCAAAGGCAGACACTTAACCAACTGAGCCACCCAGGTGCCTTTTTTTTTCATCTAACTTGAAAAGCTTTAATTTACACAAATAACTACTAAATACAAAAAGTAGATTAAAACAATTTTTTTTTTCTGGCAGAGTTTAAATGCACATAATGGATAATTCCAAAGAAAATGCATTTCCCCTACAGCATTCAGAACTAAAATTCTACTTAAGTCTTTGCCTCTAACTGCTTTGGCTGCTTCTAAATTACCTTCAACTCAAAATAATTTCTATGACAAAGCGGCGTATTTGGGGTGGCCTGTTCTGCTACCTTTCATCATCAAAATTTCTGTTTTTGTTTTTGTTTTTTTTCGTCTCCCTTACATGCTCAGTGGTCATCACATGTCTGAGGCTTTTCATTTGGACAGCATTTTTATTTTGGAAATGAAATGGGGTGGGGGGCACACAGGGAAGAAGGATGAGTTTGATTCCTGTTACACTACATCAGGCTGCTTGTCAGGTGTTTGTGCCTTTAATAAGCATTTAAACCTTAGATGTGCTTGGATTCCATGCCTTGTAAGATGACTTCCAGTCAAAAGTCATCCCAGTCCAGAATCTAGAAATAGGATTCCAAGTTGTTCAAAATTGGAAGGGGTTCAGGGTGCCTGGCTGGCTCAGTTGGAGGAGCATACGACCCTTGATCTTGAGGTTGAGTTCTGGCCCCATGTTGGGTGTAGCGATTACATAAATAAATAACCTTTTTAGGGATTCTCAAGGTTATAAAACCCCGAACACCTTGAGATCAGAAGAAGAATGTGGTCTCTGACTGAGAAAGCAAAAAGCAGGTATGACGGCGGCTGTCACCGTCAGACAAGCCCATTCCGCGATTGTGATGGAGTCAAAACATGTCTCCTGTGTAACCAGGTTGAAGCGCAAAGACACAAGAGCACATGCAAACCACAGAAATGACCACACATCCCTGTCTCAGCTAGCTGCTGCTTTACCAATTAGAGTTTTAACCTGCTCTGTTCTACTTCCTAATAAAAAGTAGAATATCCGATCACACAACAGTGGCCTGGTTTCCAACAGCATTCATCCAGAGCAACCTTTCCTTCTTAGACCCTCTCCCAGACCCCCAACACAAACTGAAATCCTATAAACTACTCCCACACCCTCTCACTGAGACACCCCACCTCCCAGCCTCCCCACGGTGTATGGGATCCACGCTGCTGTCAAAGGTACCATCAAATTGGGTTCGGCCACAGGTGGGCTTTGGCTGGTGGGGTCCAGCGTGACCACGAGCAAGTCAGAACCCTATCAGCCTCCCAGCCCTCATTCCCATCCATCCCAAACTTGGCTCCAGACTCTCAGTTAAATTCCCCAGATACAGCAACATCTCTTAGCATCTAGAGCCAAAAGGAACTTCCTGCAGATTTCTAAGAACTGAAACAAAATGCATTCCTGTTCGTGATTTATTGATAGGTTTTCGGTAATCAGGTATTCACAGAAGGGAACACTCACTCCATTGTGTGATTCATAAGCACATTCCATCCTCCTTCCCATGTCTTAACTCAAATCTTAATTGCTTTAGTTCTGTTTATTTTCCAAAGAAACTCCTAAAAGAGCTTGGAGAATTCTGGGGTTCTCCCACATTTTTCTTCAAACAAGGCTTTGCATCTGTTATAAAACCTCTCTGTTACTGCAAAATGGAAAAACCACAATTGTATGCACATCAGTGGCTCTTCATTCCTCTGGGACTCTGAGCTCCTACTTACTATGGATTCGAAGGCTCAGGATACACGAAAATGAAAAATACAACAATTTAGCGATGAGGGCAGAGAGAAGAGAGATAGTGTAAATTGCATCAACTTGCTCCTTAGGAGACATATAGGCCTCTTGGAAGGTGACCGTAAGATTAGTGAACTCATTTCTCTTTCCCTGAGTAACTTGAAGGCACACTCATCTGAAGCTGATAATTAGGAAATAAGTTGGGGGGGCGGGTGCAGGCAGGATGGGTAGGGGCTAAGGGCTGGGAGGGGAGGCCAGTGAGGAGGCTGGAAAAGGTCTTCTCATGAGGGTAATTGACAATTCTTAGCATGGTGTCTCTTTTCTTTGGAGAAAAAAGAGATGCCTTTGGAATCTCTCACATTCACTGGCTCTGTCTCTCCCTTACCTTCCCCTCCCCTCCCTTCCCCCTCCTCTTAGCTCTTCTCAGTTTCCCTCTGTGTGTGTGTATCTGTGTGTATCTGTCTGTCTGTCTGTCTCTCTCAGTAATCACCAGCATACACTTTCTGTGATACTCACCCTGGAAGATCCTCAGCCAAAGTGGGGCTAAACTCTGTATTTTCATGTTTGTATAGCCTCCCCCCAGACGGTGAATGCAGGTAGCCCTGCTTTGGAGGGTTTGCCTACCAGGTAGCAGGGAAAGAGGCTGCACAGGGTAGATTCTGGAAAGAACTCAAAGAGTGGTCCACGCGACCCTGACCCCTTCCCGGGATCCTCCTATTTCCCCCTGTTCAGTCCAACCTCACTTGGTTGGCTCCCGTAAGTTCCCTGTCTGCCCCTCCTCTGTGTTTCCTGGAACTCTCCATTTCAAAAGCATTTCCAGGAATATGACTCAGAGATGTACCCACTCAACCAGACCCCAGCATCTTCTTGCTCCCCAGGGCACACTTCATCTCCCTCCACCTCCGCGAGCCCCTCTAATACACAGAAATCCATCCCTGTCTTCTCCAGGCCTCCTCACTTCCTTTCTAGCCACCCTTCCCTTATGCAAACCCTGGTGCGGCAACTCACCTAAACTGAACACAGGCTTGGTAAATAGGGGAATGGTGTCACTGTTATTTTTTATTTTTTTTTTAAAGATTTTATTTATTTATTTGAGACAGAGAGAATGAGAGACAGAGAGCATGAGAGGGAGGAGGGTCAGAGGGAGAAGCAGACTCCCTGCCGAGCAGGGAGTCCGATGCGGGACTCGATGCGGGACTCGATGCGGGATTCGATCCCGGGACTCGATGCAGGACTCCAGGATCATGACCTGAGCCGAAGGCAGTCGCTTAACCAACTGAGCCACCCAGGTGCCCCTGGTGTCACTGTTATAATGCGGACCTATCATTAGGTCACTTCTGATGATTATCAGCATGCCAACAGTGTGTGCCCCAAGAAAGAGCAGCTGACCACAAAGCTCCCTCGCAAGCCACTGCATTCAGTGCTACACCCGATGCCCATTTGCCCTCATCCTTTGTCCTAGACTGGTTTAGCAAAAGAAACGAGCCCGAGACCCTGAGCCAGAGCCACCCCTCAGGGGCATGTCCACAACTCACGGAAAGCTCGCAGCTGCCTCCTCACCTGCGGCTTCTGAAGAAGGATCGAGGTAAAGCCCCTGCCGACCAGCAGCCACCAGCAGCCCGTGGGAAACTCTGATCCTGCTCCAGGCCTCCGAATCAGAATCTGTTATTTAGAAAACCCTCCAGGGAAGCATAGGCTCGGGTAAGTTAAAGAAGCGCTGCTCTGGGAGGGCCAGGGGCGGGGAGGGGATGTCCTAGCGCTGATAAATCATCGGATAGGTTTCACGGTGGAAACGGTACTCAGAGGCTGTTGGACAGGTGGGAAAAATGTGTGATGAGAACACAGAAAAGTAAGCAAAGGAACTAAGAGGAACCATTTAACGCCTTCCCTCGTCCATCTCCAAAAAGCACAAGAAGTTGTACAGGAAAGGAAAGGAAATCAGATGCGATACTTGGATCCGTGAAATCACAGCTACATAACCAATAGTGTTGGAAACACTGAACGGAAGGGATATATTTCTATTGTATTAATTAGTCAGGGTTCTCCAGACAAACAGAACCAAATCTGCATTTGGGAAGAGCCGTTCTGGCAGTCTGGAGAGTCCGTTGGAGCCCTGATCTTTTGTTGGTCTTACAGTCTCAATTAAAAGGCAAACTGGGGTGGTGAAGGATTTGGGCCACAAATGTAATACAGGGTTGACATCTTTGATTTATAAAAAAAAAAACAGATTGATAAGAAACAGCAGAATCTGTCTGGGGGAAAATGGGCAATTCGCCTGAAAAGATCACTTCCAGAATATGTTAAATGGTTCATATGAAAAATGATCAGCCTCACTGCCATATAAATGACTAGCAAAATAATAATTTCATCTATTTCACCCATCCCATTAGAGATGATGGGGAGTCATAGCCCTCAGTGTTGGCAGGAATTAGATGAGAAAGACATTTCCATTAATGGTGTGATAGGTTTAACAGCTCAGGAGGGAACTTTCGCAATAAGCTCATAATTCAACTTACAGACCTGATGACTATATTTCTGGGAATTTATCAGAAAGTTTGTCAGGAAGTTATCAAAGATGTGGACAAAGACTTATGTATAAAGTGCACTAGTTATAGTAGGCAAAACAAAAAAACAAAAAACCCACCCAAAAACCTACTAAGAGGGGCACCTGGGCGGCTCAGATAGTTAGGCTTCTGCCTTTGGCTTGGGTCGGGGTCCCAAGGTCCTGGGATTGAGCCCCACATCGGGCTCCCTGCTCGGCGGGGAGACTGCTTCTGCCTCTCCCCCTGCTCGTGCTCTCTCTGTATCTCTCTGTCTCAAATGAATAAATAAAATCTGAAAAAAACCAAAACAAAACCCACTAAGATATCCCACCCTCTCGGGAATTATAGGAACCCACGATATGATATTATGTAAGCATAAGCAATGTTTCAAATTATGCAAAAGCTTCATCAATTCTGCCAAAATGTGAATAGAGGCTATCATTAGTTGGTGACATTGTGAGTGATGTCTACTTTTTTAAAAAATATTTTTCCAGAGGTGGCTGGCTGGCTCAGTGGAGCATACAAGTCTTGATCTTAGGCTTTTAAGTTTGAGCCCTGCATTGGGTGTAGAGGATACTTATTTTTTTTAATTTTATTTATTTATTTGACAGAAAGAGATAGCGAGAGGAGGAACACAAGCAGGGGGTGTTGGAGAGGGAGAAGCAGGCTTCCTGTTGAGCCAGGAGCCCAGTGCAGGACTCGCTCACAGGACCCTGGGATCATGACCTGAGCCAGAAGGCAGAGACTTAACAACTGAGCCACCCAGGTGCCACCCTGAGGGTACTTAAAAATAAAGTCTTAAAGGGGTGCCTGGGTGGCTCAGCCAGTTAAGCATTAGACTCTTGATTTTGGCTCAGGTCATGATCTCAGGGTCTCGAGATGGAACCCTGTGGTGGGGCTCCTGCTTAACGTTCTCTCTCTTCCTCTGCCCAACCCCCAGCTCACATTCTCTCTCTCTCTCAAAAATAATAATAAAAATAAATAAAATCTTTTAAAAAATAAACAAGTTTTTCCATATTTTTAAATTTTTTCATAACAATAAGAAGTTTAGCCCAAAATAAGGAAATGCGGGCTGAATTGCTTGCAGGGAGGTAACTTCTTGGAGGCCTTGAAAACGGAATCACACACATGCATTCCCAGCCTACCTTTAAATTTTCAACCCACATAAACAACAATAGGATAACAATTTACCCTCTTCTAAATCCCTATGGTATGCGAAGCACTTTACTTGCTTAATCTCATTTAATGCAGCGCCTCTCCAGAGAAAGTATTATTAACAGTATTCCTAATTTAGAGGTAAAAGAAGTGAGGCTTGAAGAGGTGAATGACTGGCTTAAGGCTTTACAATCTCGTTTTAGTGTTGTCTTGACCCTCTTCCTTTTTCACCTGATTGCCTTTTATTTAGTGCAGCTCATCAGTGTATATCCTGGTCTTTGAGCTGAAGACCACAAATGCACAGACCCTTCATCTCTCTGGAAAACTTTTTTTTTCCCCCCCAAAGGAAATGCATCTGGGGCCTGGGGGCAGGCTTTGCTGGGAGCACTTCCCCCTTCCCTCTTCCTCTGGCCTTTAACTTTTGCCCCTGGGGCCAGGAGCAGCTCTGTCACTGGGTAGCTGGACTCCTTGGTGCCTCTTCCTCCAGGATCAGAGGTCAGTGCCTGCGAGGGCTCTCATTCCCCTGAGAGAGCCAGCAGTCAGGACGGCATTTGCTCTCCCTCCGGCTCCTTCCTCCCCAGTCCTGGGCTCTCTACCGCGCACCCTTTGCTCTCTCCAGCTCCCCTTTCTTGTGCCTTCTCCTCTCGACTTTACTCTTTTCTCCTCCAGTTCAATCCCCTGGTTCCTGTCTTTGCCTCCATTGCTTCGCCTTTATTGTCACTGGGAAAGCGAGTACCCAGTTACTGTATTTGAGGGGAAAAGAGGCTTTTTATAGAGCCGTGGTCCCAAGACTTGTTCGTTGACACGCAACCCATTAATGGGTACTACGTCTCACAATTCCCTTCTCCTACGAGTCTCCTGGGGTTTGAGGGCCTATTTTGGGGCTGTACCCAGGCTTGACCAGACCGGGCGGTGGGTGCGCGCGTGCCAACGGCTGGACCGACCGAGAGTCCGCAGTGGGAGCCGGCGAGGGGGAGGCTTCGGGTGCAAAGGTTGGAAAGAGCGGCAGGGAGGACGCCGCAGAAGGGGGTCTGAAGAAACTTCGTGACCTCCTGTGCATTCACGTCCTAGGCGGGAGTTCGGGCGACCGGAGGCCCCCGGCGCCTGCTGCCCCGCGAAGGCTGGAGATGGCGGTTTCCCCAAGCTCCGGCCTGCCCAGGGGTCTGCTCATCCTCACGTTCTTCCAGCTGTGCCAGCCGGATTCGGGTAGGCGCCGCCTGGGTCTCCCTCCCTGGCCCCCTCAGCCGCACCCGCGGCCGGAACGGCTCAGGAGAGGCCTCGCGAGCGCCCTCCGCGGGGGTCCCCGAGGCGCAGGAGCTACGGTCGCGGGGACTGGGCCTGGTCGCGGTCGGCGCTCAGCCGCCCCCTCCGCACCCTGTCCGCCCGCCTGGTTTTCGCAGCCCACTTCGACGTGATCGGGCCGGCGGCGCCCATCGTGGCCGCGGTGGGTGACGACGTCGAGCTGCCCTGCCACCTGTCGCCGAGCGTGAGCGCCGAGCGCATGGAGCTGCGCTGGGTCCGCGGGAAGGTGGCGACAGTGCTGGTGCGGCGGGACGGGCGCGAGCAGGCGGCCGAGCAGGCGGCCGAGTACCGCGGCAGAGCCACGCTCGTGGCCCGCGACATCGCGGCAGGGCGCGTGGCCGTGAGGATCCACCGGGTCAGGGCCTCGGACGACGGCGAGTTCCGATGCTTCTTCCGGCAGGACGGAAGCTACGAGGAGGCCAGCGTGCACCTGAAGGTGGCCGGTGAGTGCGCGCGGTTGCGCTTTGTCCGGCGACTTCCAGGCGGCGCACATTTGCCTGTGGCCCCGTGACTTTGGAAGCCACCCGATTCTTTGCCCAAATCCCTCCTGGGATGGAAGAGGTTGGCAGGCAGGCCTAGAGTGGGAGGTGACCCGGAGGGGCGTTTGAGAGTGGGGACAGAGCATTTCCCCACGTCATGAGTTACATAAATGCAAGATGCAATGGCTATATAACATTCTTCGCCGTGAGTACCTCGTAATACACTAATACACTTGCTCCAGGCTCAGAATTGAACATTTAAGTCGTGTCTACCTTTCACCGCTAGGGTGAGGCTGTGCTGCGCATCCTTTGAAGCTGCTTTATGGATTAGAACCTAAGGGCGGATTTCAAAAAAAAAAAAAAAAAAAAGAACCTAAGGGCGGATTTCCTAAGGTCCTAGAGCGTGGCTGCTCCTTCACATTCTTGATCCACGGAGAAAAGTATGTGGTTTTTGTTTCCTTTTTGGCTTCAAGCCCACATTCAGGGCGGAAACCATAATGGAAATGGTAAGCATTCAGGAGGAGAGCAAGCATTGTGCTCTGACTTTCCCACTTACTAGTGAGTGGAAGCAAGCAAATCCCTTTCTGAGCCTTATTTCCTACTGAAAAAATGGGCATGCACCCATCAAATGAGATTTTGCAAGAATGAAATAAAATTACACGATACCTAAGAAACTGCCTTGTCAGTGTTTGCAGAAGCATTGCCTACTTGTAAGATATTATTACTGTGCCTCAGACTGCAGGTCGGTGGCTCTGCAGCATATAAATGTATTGCCTTTTATGTATATATTAAAGGTAAAGTTAAAAAATACTGGGGTGTAATTTGGGTCCCTGCCTCAGAACAGGGTGTCCCATGAGGCAGCATTATGTATAACTCACATTTCCTTTTTAGGGAATTATCTTAAAAGTTGACAATAAAACCCTAGAGATGTGATAGCATAGAACTGTCATTGTTACCTCTTATGAGTGATAGATATATTTGAGATTCTGCTGAAAGTGGCAGCCCTTTCCATGAAAAGAATCCACACTGTCACATAGACACACATACTGGAACATGGATTTCGACTAACAGTGTGGACACGTGTTTGAGGAGCCTTCTCTGCAGCTTGGTGTTTGTCTATACTCTGTAGAATTGTGAGAATAATCAGGCTGAAGACAGAAGGGAAAAACAGCTTTATGTTGATATATGTTAGGACATAACTGTGTTGGGGGGAAGACGAGGTTGAAACCCATTTAAGAAAATTCCTGAATCAGTATCACAGGTAAAGGAGGCTTAGATTGACAGCTACAAGCTCCATGCAAAGAAGCCGCAATCCCCCTTCTCTTCAAGTACTCCTCTCGGATCATCCTCAAATACCCACTCCCAGTTCTCCCTCTCTTCAAAGTCTTTTGGTAATACTTCAGACCGCAAAGCCCTCTCCCCTCTCTGGAGCTCCCTTACCTGCCTTTTTTCGCCATTGGTCTCCCTGTTCCTGCTGATCAGAAAAGCTCCCTATATCTGTCCATCAAACTCCTGCCCTCACTTCAAACCCTAACTCCCAATATGGCATCCCTCTCTGATAAGGTTATGAAATTCCTTTTATTGATGCCACAGCTTCCTTGTGTCATGAAATAGGAGATGAGTCCCTCTCACTCCCAGTCCCTGTGCGCTTCTTTTTCTCAAACGGTGTAACCCTGTGGTTATAAGGCTCCCAGAAGGTTGTCCACTGAAAAAGTAAGGCCAGCCTCTCTCTCCATAGCTCTGGGCTCTGATCCTCACATCCATATGGAAGTTCGAGAAAATGGAGAGGTCCGGCTGGAGTGTACCTCGGTAGGATGGTACCCAGAGCCCCAGGTACAGTGGGGGACTTCTGAGGGAGAGAAGTTTCCATCCACGTCAGAGTCTAGGAATCCTGATGAAGAAGGCCTGTTCACTGTGGCAGCTTCAGTGATCGTCAGAGACCCCTTCATGAAGAATATATCCTGCTGTATCCGGAACCTCCTTCTTGGCCAGCAGAAGGAAGTAGACATCTCCATACCAGGTCAGTGAAATCAGCGCTGGGTTCCTATCGGACACAGTTTCAGGGCCATATTACCTGGGACACCTTCCCAAGGCAGGCCCTCATGGTGCAGCTGTCTACTGTCCCCACCTAAGCTCCTGACCACTGACATGAAGGAGCCCCACCAATTTCATTAGAAGAGAAAAGATTCCAAATGCATAAAATCTGCCTCGATCTCATAGAAATACCAGATTTTCCGTTTTAGGAGATATATCTTAGATACAGAGGCTTTGCCTCTGGGGCTTTCTCTCCTTGAGTAATAAGAAAACCCATTTCTACCCTTGCCCCTCTGTCTTCCCCATCCTATGCTAGAGCTCTGTCTAGGTTTCCAGGGTCCTCAGGAAAGCAAATCTCATTATTCCCTCCAGACTACCTCTGGTTCAGGCAGGAACCTTTCCTTATTCTTTGGTCATTGAGTCCCATCCTGTAGCACACAGAGGTGACATTTTCCCTTCCTGATTTACTTCCTTCATCCCCTTGGCTTCCATCCTGCATTGATAATTAAGAAAGAATTTCCACAATAACATGAATTGACCCATTACTTTCTTCCCTTCCCAGGTCCTGTCCCGAAATGACTCTTCTTTTCTTCTTGCCCATAATCAAAACTTTATTGAAAAACTGATACCAAAATAGATCATTGTTGTATCCCTTACAGAACTAAACATAATTACATTATCTTGGTACACTAACTGGAATTACTGAACCGATAAGGCTTTCTGCAATGTAACAGAAATTCAAGAGGTTGTGGGGACCATTAGTGTTGCTTTCTTCTAAATGAGCACCCTTCTGTGAGTCTGGCCTTTCTCCTGTTGGCTGGGACAGCACTGCTGAGCACCCTCTACAAAGGACCACCGTCTGAGCATGGCTGAAATCCAGGGTAATCTTGTAGCAACCTTGACATTTTCCATCCATAAAAATGGAATTTGGGCTTTGAACTACCCATTTCTTTCTTTCTTTCTTTCTTTTTTTTTTAAGATTTTATGTATTTATTTGACAGAGAGCACACAAGCAGGGGGAGGACAGAAGGAGAGGGAGAAGCAGACTCCCTGCTGAGCAGAGAGCCCAATCCCAGGCTCCTGGGATCATGACCTGACCTGAAGGCAGACGCTTAACCAGTTGAGCCCCCCAGGCGCCCCCTAGCCATTTCTTTTTATGTTTTTTTTCTTTTCCCCTTCCAAGGGCAGGTGTAGTAAATCTCCAGCCAAGGGCATGTTGATCCTTCTGCAAGCCCAGCCAGTCCCCATCTCTAAGGTGACACTGTCAGGCCTGAAATGACTCCTGTTCATCTTCATTCCTCTCTTTCTCCGCCCTCTCCCACCTAAGATCAACATTTTTCTGAAAAGCTTGGAGCAGCAACATTGGAAGGTCTATTTTTTGCCCCGGGAGGAGTGGGAGAGGGCCAGGTCATCCTCTCTTCCAACCCCCTTCGGAATCAAGTAGAGCTGGCCTTGCTCAGAGTCGCACAACACCTCGTCCTTCTTGGGGATTTTGTTTCAGCTTCCTTCTTCCCAAAGTTGACTCCCTGGATGGTGGCGGTGGCTGTCATCTTGATGGTCCTAGGAGTTCTCACAATTGGGTCCATAGTTTGCACTTGGAGACTCTACAAGGAAAGATCCAGACAGAGAAAGGACGAATTCAGCTCTAAGGGTAAGTCATAGGCTGCTTGTCGGGCGTGCTTCCGAGTGGGATTGGATCCAAGTCCTTTGGGATGGCTGCCAATGGGAAGATATTTGATTCTAGAATTTTGAGAGTCAAGAAGGGGGATTATAAAGCACACTGATACCCAATATGAAGGTCTGGGGCGAAGGAGTCAAAACCAGTGCTAATTGAGATATCAGACCAGCTATTCACTCACTGCCCTCCCTCAGACTCTCTCCTGACTTCTAACTTGGTTTCCCAGGAAAGATTAACGATCTGATCCCAAGCCAGTAGGAACTTCCTGCACATTTCTTAGAAAAACAAAACAAAACGAAACATAATCCTTGTTCCTCATTTGTTGATAGAGTTTCAGTAATCGGGTAATCATGAATTAACCCTGCACTCCTTTGTGTGTTCCTCACACTAGCTTTCTCCCCTCCCTCATGTCCACTCTAGAAGGTCATTAAGGTATTTCTGTTTCTTTTCTAGAGAAACTCTTGGAAGAACTCAGTAAGTTCTCTCTTCTTGTCATTATTTCACCAACAAGGTGTTCTCTCTCCTTATTAGAAAGCCTGTCACTGACTCTCTCTCTCTTTCATTGCAGAGTGGAAAAAGGCGACAGTGCATGCAGGTCGGTGGCTCTGAACTTCTCAGACTTCTCAGGGGCTCTGAGGCTCTATGCCCCAGGGATTCAAAGTCCTGTCATACTTGGAAATAAAAACACTAACCCAGTTTTGCGGGGGGATAGATAGGGGAAAGATGATGGCAAACGGCCTTCACATTTTCCTTGAGGCACATAGAAGGCCCTTGGAAGATGTTTACAAGACAAGCCCCTCTGACAGGGACCCGTGACTGTTGACGGGTCACAGGAGGGGGCCAAACAGCTCCCCTCCTGTGGGGACCTGCCAATTTCTAGAACAGTGCTCTATTTTTTTTTTTTTTTGAGAAGAAAGAATAGGTCTTGTGACCCCTAATGCTCACTGATGCTCAGACTTGCTCTCTCTCTGTCTCTAGTTGATGTGACTCTGGATCCAGACACCGCCCACCCCCACCTCTTTTTGTATGAGGATTCCAAATCTGTCCGACTGGAAGATTCACGTCAGGAACTGCCTGAGAAACCAGAGAGATTTGACTTCTGGCCTTGCGTGTTGGGTCGTGAGACCTTCACAGCAGGGCGACATTTCTGGGAGGTGGACGTAGGAGACAGGGCTGACTGGGCGGTTGGGGTGTGCAGGGAGAATGTGATGAAGAAAGGGTTTGACCCCATGACTCCTGAGAATGGGTTCTGGGCTGTGGAGTTGTATGGGAATGGGTACTGGGCCCTCACCCCACTGCGGACCCCTCTCCCCTTAGCAGGACCGCCCCGTCGGGTTGGGATTTTCCTGGACTACGAATCAGGAGAGGTCTCCTTCTACAATATGACTGATGGGTCCCATATCTATACTTTCTCCAACACCTCCTTCTCTGGCCCCCTCCGGCCTTTCTTCTGCCTGTGGTCCTGTGGTAAAAAGCCCCTGGCCATCTGCCCAGTCACCGACGGGCCTGAGAGAGTCACAGTTGTTGCTGATGCCAAGGACTTCACTAAGGAGATCCCACTGTCCCCCATGGGGGAGGACTCTGCCTCTGGGGATACGGATACCCTTCATTCTAAGCTAATCCCTACCCAGCCCAGCCAAAGGGCACCTTAAGGAATGTCCCAGCCCAGCTGCTTTCCTTTGTCCTAAGCCCTCCCCTCCATCCCCTCTGACATACCAGTGGCCAGGTCCACCCAGTCCCTGTTTCCCCATGTTGGGAACGGATCAGTTGGTCTTGGGGAGGTGGGGTGCGGGGTGCGGGGCCTTCCTCATCGGCTTCTGTGCTGATCCTCAGGGGGCAGGAGGTCACGCTGAAGCTGCTTCCAGCAGTCTCCTATCCCTGGAGGCCAAATCCTATAGGGAGGGGCAGCTCAGCGATCAAGATGGGGTTAGGTTGGCACGGGGTTATGACAGAAACATCTGGGTGTCCAGGATAGGGATGTGTCGAGGAACAGGTTTTAGGCAAGCAGGAAACCCAAAAGGTTCTGGGAAGAGAAGATTCAAGGCTGAAATCCCATAAAGGAACTGGGGGGACATCATGAGGGGAACCCAGGCCAATGATGAACACCTGGCCGGTTTCTAGACTTTCTGGGCCTGTATGTCCAGCTTTCTAAGACATGTCCTACAGAGTAGAGAAAACTGGCCCTACTTCTGCGGGATCTGAGCCATGGGTATGGGGACCTGGGGAAGGGATGAAATGAGTGGGGCTGGGGGGCGGACAAAAGATCTGATCCAGGAGAAAACTTCAGACCAAACCCAGGCTGGGTGCCTGGCCGTGCCCCAGATCCTGCTCTCCTCTCTGCCTTGACCTGTTTCCCCCTCACCCGGGGGTCCTTCCAACCTCACTCCGTGGACGCCACACAAGTTTCCAGCTCTCTTCTTCCTTTCACTGTAGAATCTCTCCATCCCAGAGGCTTTCCAGGAATCCTCCTCAGTGACATCACCCCTTTATCCGCCAGGGTCGGCCTCAGGGCCCCTCAGTCCTCCTCCCAACCTCTGGGTTAAACCCCCAAAGGCATCTTCAGTTCGCTCCCCCCGCCGCCCATGCGCACCCCCCACCAGGGTTCACTCGCCCCACCCCGCGGGCTGCTTGTCCCCGGGCCCCAGATGCTGCGTCCCTGTGTGAGCACAGCTAGCTGACCATGTCGCCTTGTGTCTGCACTTCCCTGTATACGGTGGCTCGGCATGCCCCTGAACTGCGGGTTTATCTGGGCTCACACCTTCCATTTCCATTGCGTTTTTCCTGTTTCCAGAGTAGATGTCGCCCATGGTCTTAACCTAATAAATAAGTCTGTTGATTGCCAAAGGGGGCACCTGCATCTTTCCTTTATCCCGACAAGTGGAAGTGAAGTGAGAACAAGCGGGAACGCAGCTGGCTGGCCAGGGCCCCGCGTCTGCGTGTCCAAGGCTCACCTGCGGCCGGAGGGCGGGGGGCTCGCCGGGGCAGGGGGCACAAGGGGCTGTTGGCATGTGGGGATCTAGCTGCCCCCAGAGGCCAGCGTGCTGGTGGCTGCCCCCCCTCAGCCTCCGTTCGGGGGGCGGGGGCTGACTCCATATCTACTCCTAAAAAGGTCATTGACTCCAGGTGTAGGTGAGTGAGGCCACCTCTTCAAATGTTACCAGTACTTTTCTGGGAGGAGGAAATATTTGGGAAATTTTTAATGGTAATGCCTTGTAATTGGAAAACCAAAAGCAAAAAAACTTGGTGATCTTTAGAAACCCCTTTTCCAAGGATTCCTGCTTGAAGAGCCTTGTAGTTCAGTGACATGCACACTTTCCCTGTGTTTCCCCAAACGAGGGTCGACAGTGGTCTCCTTCATAGAAGGTCTGACCTGAATGCAATTCAGCCATCTCTGCTGCCCAAAGGGACGGAATGGGAGTCTCCAAAGGTTCCGCAAGTGGCGGGAAAATCACCTCAGATGCGTGTCTCCTGCTAGGAAATCATGGAAATCAGATCTGTTAACGGATCAAACAACAAGAAATCCAAATTCCAAATTATGCTCACCCTAACATATTATTTCCATTATTGTACCACATTACATTTCTCATGATTAAGCTAAAAACCAACTTTCCTAAATTTTCAGTCTACTAACTACCCTCACAGAAGACTGTGACAAATTAAAGCCCAACATTGTCTCTTAGGTGGAAATTCTGAACACCAGACAGGTCTATTATCATGTTCACTGTGATTTGTGACATACAACATTGTCAACAACTCTCCATTACTCAGCTTTGTTATTGTCAGCCTCCAGGCCCCATCTCCGTTTAGGTTTTGGTAATGATTGTGGTTATGATTATGATTTAGGACTTCGGGTTCAAGACCTACATAACAATATCCAGATAAACACATTTCCATATATGTACTGCTAGATTATTTTAAAATGAATCCTCATGAAGGCTTGTAAATCAGGAGACCACACAAGTATTTGGGGAAGAGGTTGAGAAGAAGATGTAATGGATGAGAAGTGACTGTCGACATTTTCCCTCTGCCTCCTTTCAGAGATGAGAATCTGAAGCCAGGAGACATAAAGTGATTTGATTAAAGCATTGAGTCTGGGCGCAAAGCAGGACCTGAACGCTGGTGTCCTTGCTCTCTGTGTCTAGGACATCTTCCGTGAACAAACCACAGTTGAATAGCAGGACTAGAGGCTTAGAGAAATTACTGAGGTGGGAGAGTCTTAGGCATGGAGAGGGTCAGGAGAAGAAAAAAGCAACTAAGTGTGCCACCTTTTACTTGGACCAAGGGCTGGCACCCAGAGAACCAGATAGAAAGGGCCCCTTCCCGTATCATTTCATGGATCCCCAACACCCAGTGTCCTTCCCATGCCCCTGCCTCAAACACTTCTCACCCCACACTGTCCACCCCATGCCACCCCTCCCCCACTGTCCTCCTGGGAGAAGAAAATCATTTATCATGGCTTTAAGTGTTCGTTTGTGTTCAAATTATACTTTTAGAAAGTCAGAGAAAAACAAAGTCCAAATTTCTTTTTTTTAAAGATTTTATTTATTTATTTGAGAGAGAGAGAATGAAAGACAGAGAGCATGAGAGGGAGGAGGGTCAGAGGGAGAAGCAGACTCCCCGTCGAGCAGGGAGCCCGATGCGGGACTCGCCCTGTGGGACTCGATCCCGGGACTCCAGGATCATGACCTGAGCCGAAGGCAGTCGCTTAACCAACTGAGCCACCCAGGCGCCCCCAAAGTCCAAATTTCTTTTAAAATACTTGGGAACCTCAGGCAATTGCTCTGCTAGTTTAATGTATAATGTGTATCCTGAAATGTTATGTGAAATCTCACCCAGAACAGACGGGGCTGCCCCAAGAACCCCTCTCCGAGAATAGAAAGACAGTCATAGTTTTTAATCATCTCTGTGACTCCCCTCCCCTTCCCGCCATGATCCTTGACCTCCCCAAGATCCATGATTTCCTTGGCCATTCAAGGAAAATGGTCACTAGACACAGTACTGAGCTGACAGTAGATTCGTAGGGAACATCTGTCTCCTCCCTTCCCACCCCCCTTCCCCCTCCCCCAGCTCTAGCTTCTTTGCTTGAGACACCTCTAAGGAAGAACTTACCTGATGAGCCTTAAGGCTCTCTTTCTAGCTGGCACCTGGTACCAGTGCCTGGAGGAAATGATCAGTGTTGGTAGGTCTGGCTTTTTCCCCGAATTTTCTAAAAGAGATGACATTTGGTGTTGCTGGACCTCTAAAACCCAGAAAGTTTATCTGCATCCTTGAGAGATATATTTGTCTTCACAAAATGCTTACGTACAACCTCCTCCCATACAAGCACTCCAATAATCAGACTTTAGCATTCTCTACAGATTGTTTCCATCTTATCTCCTGGAGAGGTTGGGCTCTGGCCTCTCAGGTCCCAGGGAACACCTTCCTTTGGTTATAGTCCCATCCCTGGCTCTCTCCAGTGAGTCACATTCAGACGTCGAGGCGCAGGTGGGCACGCCCGTCCGGAGCCTCTGCACATCCCTGTACACTGTGCTTTGGGCCCCTGCACTCTGTGACTCACACATATTTTGGGCCAGAGCCCTGTTCCACAGA
Organism: Leptonychotes weddellii; assembly: GCF_054177405.1. Classification (NCBI taxonomy): domain Eukaryota; kingdom Metazoa; phylum Chordata; class Mammalia; order Carnivora; family Phocidae; genus Leptonychotes; species Leptonychotes weddellii. The sequence goes on along the minus strand of NC_138376.1, from coordinate 1,553,458 downwards.
GGCCTGAACGCTTTTTTGGATGTGGCCCCTCCACCTTACCTTTAAAAGGAAGATCTAGCCTTTTCTTACAGCTAACCCCTAAAATAATGATCCCAAGCTTGGGTGCTCACCTAGGAGTGGAGGGGAAGTCCTGCCAAATACAACTCCCAGGTGGCACTCTTAGGTCCGAGGTGGGAGGACGTTGGAAATACCCACAGGCTTTCACATTTCACCTCCTGCTAATGGCAGAGCGGGTCTCTGAGCCTGACAGGGTTGCTGTGCCTAAAGCGGGTGACTCGCAAACTTGGGCATGGCTCCGAATTACATGGAGGCTTGCTAGACACACCTTACCGGACTCTGTCCCCCAAACGTCTGCTTCAGTGGGTCTGGATGGGACTGAGAATTTGCCTCTAACTGGTTCCCTGGCGATGGGGATTCGACGCATAATTTAAGAGATGAAGCACTGTAGTCCTTCGGCTGAATGTAGATGTAACGCTCAAGCGCCTAGGAAAGCAGTTTCTCCGGTGGACAGAGGCGAAATGACTGGTCTACAATGCTGCAGGCAGTTAACTGACCAGTTCTAGCTTTGTCTGAAACTCGCAGTCAGGTTCCCAGACTCCCAGGCAGCGCCACTCTGAGCACAGGATCCTGACTCCAGGCTGGGCGATTACACCTGAAGTAGGTCCCGTCTGGCCTTAGGTATGTTCGGAAGTGGCTGCAGCAGAGGCTTGGCATCAAGGCCCCCTGCCGGGTTTGCTAGATACAGAAACTACTCACTTTTTTTTTTTTTTTTTTTGCTTTTTTAAACTGTTTATTGCAGTAAAACATCCATAGAGTAACGCCCGCAAATCCTCAGTGCACAGAGCTAAATGCACTCAGAACAAGAAGCCAGACCAGCCGGCGTCCTAACACCGATTCCCGGAGTGGGGGTCGGGGGTGGGGGTGCGGTAAGCACCCGCTGGGTGACTTACAGGAAAGGCTGGGGAGGAGTGAGCGAGCACCCGCGGGCTCGGCCTCAGCCAGCACTCACCTGGAACGGCCTAGAGCCTCCTGGGGCAAAGCGCGTATGCCAAGAAGGCGGTGGCATTATTTAATTAGGATTCTGCCGAGAGTGCCCTTCTTCGCGGGCATCCCGCCCCGCTCCTCCGGGGCCCGGAATCGAATCCGAGGTCGCACAGCAGGTGCCCCTCGAACCCCCCGGCAAGCGAGCGCCCCGGGCGGCTCTCGGAGGCGTGCTTTCACTCTTCCACCGAGGAGTTCCCGTATCTCGGACAAAGAAGTGAATAGTGTTTCCGCAGAGCCAGAAGTAAATTCGGCGCAAGAGCAGCACCCGCCGAGTCAGGATGGCCGAGCGGTCTAAGGCGCTGCGTTCAGGTCGCAGTCTCCCCTGGAGGCGTGGGTTCGAATCCCACTCCTGACAGAGCAACGCTTTTAGTTGTTAGACTAGTGAATGTATCCCGCCACCTTTTCCTGTATTCCACGCCCCCATAGGATGATCAATTTTTAAAAAATTTCTTATCCGCGCTCTAGAATTAAGCACTATGTACTTAGAAGACGATTTAAGAACTAGCAATTTTAATCTCATCCCTGTCTCTCTCACATTCAAGGAATTGAAGGAATGTCAACTCCTAAATTACACTGATGTCCCCAGGGCCCCTCTTTTGTGTTGTTTACTTATGGATTTCTTTCTAATACCCTTTTCTCAATCTCATTTCCCAATAACCATAAGAAATTACTGGAGAAAGGTCATCTTTTTCTTTCTAAATGTGTCTGTAGAACATACATTTTTGGTTTCAGTGCTTGCGTTTTTAATTGACGTAAATGGCGCTCTTTCACATATCCCATTCTATTTTTACTTTATTCCTGTCCTACCATGGTTTTGAGGCTTATTTCTGTTACTGTCTGCACATCTAGACCAATTGCTTCTAATTGCTGCACAGAGATCTGCAAGTGAGTACCCAGGGATGACTCCCAAATTGGGTCCCACGTCTTGCCACCACAGAAAAGGGTGCTGTCAATGAACATCTTCCTACATATTCCGATCCGAAGCTTTCCTTGACATACAACAGGAGCAAATGGCTGATCATGGGGGTCTGTCCATCAGGGCAGTTTGCAAAGTTTGCACTTCATAACAGGATCCCGGAACCAGGGAACGTGATTTAGAAACACAGAAATTCATGTTTAGTGACATCTTCAGAAATAGCCCTAAAATTCAAGTTTCCTGATGTCCTGATAAGTCATTAATGTCTTAAGCATTAATAGCTAGTTACAAATATTAGCATACAATGTTTCTATTATGAACTCCAAACTTGGACAGTGAGTATTATTATTCTTACATAATTTATTACAAAACCCCAAGTAATCAAAAAT
>NC_138376.1:1532572-1550609 GCF_054177405.1 Leptonychotes weddellii | reverse complement strand
TCTGCCCCCACCTCCTTCTACCTCCGCCAGTCTGGGTTAAATAGCAAACTGTGGCCCACAGTGCCCCCACTATCCGTGTTACTACAAGCCACCATCGAATTGTTTGCCACCCCTTCCCCCAGCCTTTTTAGAACACAATTCATGACCCGTGTGCATGATTAGCATGGTGCCTGCCATATACTTGGCTCTGGACAGATAGGCACTGGGTGGACAAACAAGCATTTGATTGTAAGTCATTTCCACTGTACATATGAATCACGTTCGTGATTGATACGTGGAGAGTTAGGAAGGCTTTTAAGCTTTTGGGAAAGATGGTTAGAATTTTCACCTGGAATATTCTATAGCTTCAGTAGCCAGTACCATTACCTCAGTGGTACAGATCATGCAATGTGTTGAGGGCCTCTGGGCTGGAAGCATCCCAGGAAAGGTATTCCTGGACCCTGATGGAGCAGGGGAGTGAAGGTTAAGTCGAATTCAATAACAGGATGAAGTAGCGGTCTAGTGTTGACTTCTGCTCGGTGATTCAGCTGTCCTCTGCACTTGATAGACATCTGTACTCTAGACCTGGAAGAAAGGTTTTCATGAGCAGAGGATGGGAGGATGTAGTGAAAAAGAGGGTCTGCCTTTCCATTGCTGTCTGCCGCCTATAGAGAAAAGTGGGGAGTTAAGCTGCAGAGTGAGTGGAGAAATTCTCCATAAGAATAGAGTTGTTTTCCTGAACTGTTTCTCAAAGTATTGGGACACTTCATTTCTGTAGATAGCACACATTTCAACCCCTGACCATCTACATAAAATAATGTGCTCTGCAGGTAAAAGCAGGCTGGTGGGACTTTCTGTGCCAGGTGGTGGGGAGTTTGGTGGTGGGAGATAAGCAAGAGGGTTGGTAACAGCTTCAGCAAGCTTCCATTTCCGTCGTCTTAGTTTCTGTAGGGGCCTGGCTGCGAGTAGAACTCCAGACTTCTTTCCCACTTGCTTTTTTTTTTTTTTTTCCTTCCCTCTTGAAGAGTTTGGGAATAGGCACCTCAGCTCTTCTGGACTTCTTCAAGTCTGCCTGTTCTTGTGGGCTATCCACTCTGATAATACAATTAAGTAGATGCTTCTCCCTGACCTTCTTTTCTGAAATCTGGGTGACAAATATTTGTTTCGGTTTGATTTTCCTTTCCAAAAAACTCCGGGCACAAAACCACCTTTTAAAATACTCACTTACAGCTTGTGTTATGTGGTTGGGTTTTAGTGGGTGCTATGAACTGAGATGCTGCTGCTTATCAACAAAACCTTTATCAATCATTCCAGAGGCTGACCTTTCTAAAAATACTGCCTGCAGATTGTGAGAGAGCATCCGTTTGGAATTCCCCCAGGAAAGAGACTAGAATGACCAGAGATGATGATGTTGCTTGTAGTTTAAACTTGGTGATTTTGCCTTCTGCTTTCCCTGGTTCCTTTAGTATGTGCCAAAAACATATTACATGTGAAATAAAGACGTTGACATCAAGAAAGGTAGAAATTCTTTCTCCCTAAAGAAATGTAAATTTGTCTTTCTGTCTTCGCTTTGCAAACAAAGAGCTCACCCTCAGAGCCACATAAAACACTTGAGGTAAATTCCGCAGGGGAATTGACCCCTCATATTACACCTCGATCGCTCATCCTCTTTACTGACGGTGGGAAAAACCACAAAAGGCCCCGCTGGGATTCGAACCCAGGATCTCCTGTTTACTAGACAGGCGCTTTAACCAGCTAAGCCACGGAGCCCGCACGCCTGCCCGCTTCCAAATCGACAGTGAAAAGGAATGGTCTTCGCTTCTGTTGGGTGCATTTCTGGATTTTCTCACCATTGAGGGACAGGAGCAGCCCAGATGCCTCTCCAGACCCTGAAGATGAAGCAGTCCCCGCTTCGTCCCCCCACCCCACCAAGAACTAAGGAACCGCACGGCTACAGGAAAACTGAGTCCCCTTCCGGCGGCGCCAGAAGCTGCGGGGAGGAAGGTTCTCCTGCGTCCGCGGGGAGTGTGACCCGCGGCCCAAGGTGGGGAACGCGCCACGTTCACACGGGAACGCTTCCAGCCCCGAGCACTGGTCCCTCAGGAAGCGAGCTGTCGGTCCTGTATTTCACAGTGTTTGATTAAAAGTCCAGTCATTCCTTACCCCATTTCTTTCCGTAAAATTGGGTTCCACCTGCCTGCTTCTTGCTTATAATCTTAGCTAATGGAATTCCAGAGTCGCACCTTAAAAATACGAGACTTCATAATTAAAACCTAGTCTTAGAAAGAAAGGAGTGGCCCCCTCTCCTCTGAAGCTACAGAGGGAGAGAAGCTTTCTTGTCCTAAAACTTGTTCGAAGGCTCTGTTTGATAAGATGTCAAATTGAGAACATTCACAAGAATTTCTATATTGTCATGGGGACTTGTGTGAGTATTTGTAACTGTTCCCAATTTATTCTAGTCTCTGTAAAATGAATCTGCCCTTGGGAATACAATTTGAACAGAGAGCCTTAGTGAAACTCCCAAGAATTTACAAATTCTGTGGCCACAAGTGTGAAAGTAACTTCCCCAATGAAATTATGATTGGCTGTGTTGTTGCTTGAAATCTATTGTCATGGTGATAATGCCGAAATCAACATTTCAGTTTTTGTAAACTGTATCAATATTTGAAGGATTTCGCTGTCACACTCTATAAGGCAGCAACGGACACTTACCTTCCCCTACATACATGATGGGGGGTGAGGGGATGAGGTGTGAAAGCCCATGACTCTGCTAGATTTCCCATTTCAGTGAAACATAAAAAGTCTATGAAATCAGTTGGAGACTCCATGAAGTAAGCAACTATTTCTTTAATATTACAAGGTTAGCCATCATATTATTACTGTGCTTGGAGCCCATATAATCATAAACAGCACAGTCACTCCTACTATGGCTTTGACCAAACTGTGGCAGGCAGTCCGAAAGACAGCAGAGCCAACGGTATTTTGTTTGGGTTTTTCCTTTGGTTAGCAACTGTCAAAATGTGCACTGAAATTCTGGGAACTAAGCTGTTTAACAAGCCAGAGACAAATCTTGGGGAAAAAAAAAATGAGACTTAGAGCAATCGTTTCCAGAAATCTGGATGTGAATTCTGTCTTCTACTCAATTCCCAGTGTCACCAGACCATGGAAAGGCCTCTCACACTGGCTCTGTTGCAGACATCTGAAATTGGAGGAGTGGATCTCCGTGTCACAGACTGCTGACAATAATGTAAAGAAACAGGGGAGGGGCAGACAGTGCCATTTTCCATATGCTTGAGAGAGAAACCAGAAGAACAGTGTACTGAGACACAGAGGATGAGAGGAATCCACCACTGCAATGGTTAGCATGATATGTTCACTTGGCTAGGCTATGCGATCCAGTTATTCAACTGAACACTAATCTACATGTTGCTGTGAAGATATTTTGTAAATATGGTTAACATCTACAATGAGTTGACTATAAGTACCCTCAGTAATATGGGTGAGCCAGCCAGTTGAACCAATTATTATTTCCAACCAATTATTATTTCCAACCAGTTGAAAGGCTTTAAAAGCAAAATGGAAGTTTTCCTGAGGAAGAAGAAATTCAGTAGCATCAGCTCCTGCCTGAGATTTTCTAAAGTACAGGCCTGCCCAGCAGAGTTCAGACTTGCCAGTCCTAGAAATATTCATTCATTCATTTATATTCTCTTACTGGTTCTGTTTTTTTTTTTCTGGACTCTGTTTCTCTGACTGATACAACCACTGAAGAAAAGACCGGAAACTAGAAACTGGAACTCTCAGAAAAGAAGGTGCAGTAGAAAGATCTCCAAAAACGAAGTTAAAGCCTGCCTCAGCTCATGTCAGGTGGTGAACATGGCAGAGAAGTTTGAAGCAGGAGAAGCTTTCGAAATCTACAAAACAACAGGACGTGTTTGTAGACACTGAGGAGAGCAAATGTGGACAGGGCCTCCAACTCGGAGTTGAAGCCCATTGTACAGGTGCAAGATGGGATCTATGGCTCCAGGGACACCTTGGGATCCGGCCTGCCCAGCTGGGTATGTGATGAGCATAAAATAGAACCAAGAAGTACCCCTGTTTGCTTCATTTCTGAAAATTCAGGCATAACTGTTCATGTTTCCAAACTTCTCTTTAGAAATCTCCTTTTTCTTACAGGGAGAGGATAGTCTGTGAACTTGGGTGGGAAAATACATTTTTATCTTGACTAACTTGTTACTGAAATTTTGGGTTTTCTTCCACTATGAATGTAGGCAACAGATCACAGTTGTATTTCAGCCCTTTCTACTTTATCACTTTCGGAAATCACAAATATTTCACATCAAAGTACAGTTGTTACAAATTTCTTTAAATACCATTTATGCTCATGAGTGCTTTGAAATTACAGTATTCATTAGACCTCCTGCTGTATATTGCCATTTAGCACATTAATAAAGGAGCACAACTATTACCATATCATAAATGTTTAATATTTTGATAACGTATTTCAATATAGTTAATTTCCCTTTGAAATCTTATGTATTTATCTTTTTTCTTTATCTTTAAAAGTATTATTCTATGAGGCAGTCCATAACCACCAAAGGGCCCTAAGGCTACAGTACAAAACCTGGTCAGAAGTCCCTTGCTCTACTGTCCTGGGGGAAATTCCTAACTAGATCGACTTTAATGTTATGCAGAAAGAGTAGCAACACGTGTATTCTTCTTAAGGACTGCTGCCATCTTATGAGCTGAAAACAACTCTTTTCCAAACTCAGCGTGTATGTTCTCAGTATCAGGCAGTTTTACTCCACCTGTTATTGGCCCTCAAGTTATTTACAATGCCCACCCAGGCATGGAGATAGCGCTTCCTTCTCAGAAATACAGAGAGGCTGAACCGCACACATAAGAGATGCTTATTTGCTTCCCGAGAAAGCAAACACGTGAGAGCGTCCGTGCGCGCGCGGGCTGATGATGCTCCTTTTAAAAGGTGTCAAATTCTGAGCTGTAGGCCCAGCGGTAGAAGCGCAGGCCGAGCAGGTGCTTAGCAGTGAGCCTTGCTTAGTAAATACTGAAATACAAAATGGGTAACGACCCGAGGAGAGACAGGACGGCACGTCAGATCATGCCAGGCCACAACGACTTCCAGTTTCCTACAGGTCACTTCCAAAGCCCTCGCGAGGGTCTACAGGACCGGAGGTGGTCGGCAGGCCTCTGCCCCGGAGATTTCCCCCGTTCCCCGCTCTTTTCCCCGAGAGCCGCATTTCTCCAGCGCTAATCACCGGCGCTGCTGGGCTTTCCTAGTCTTCCCGGTTTGCTCGTTTCCCTCCAAGTGCTTATCATGATTCTTTTACTTATTCAGTGCTTCAGGGCCGTAAGTTTCTCGAAGGGCAGGGATCACACCGCTTTCCTTCTCGGATCGGCTTCCAGCGCCTCGAACGGTAGGTAACACCGGCTGGTAAGCGAACGCGTGGATGGAGAGGGGCGCGCGCAGAGGGGACGCCGCGGCTTTGCGCGGGCCGAGCGCCGACGCCGGGGCGCGAGCCCGCGGCTGCCGGGGACCCGCCGGCGCCTGCGTCCTCCCGAAGGCGTACAGGCGCCCCCACGTCCCCGTGCGGGCCAGTGGCGCAATGGATAACGCGTCTGACTACGGATCAGAAGATTCCAGGTTCGACTCCTGGCTGGCTCGGGGCGCGCCGCGCTGTTTTACTTCTTTCCTCCGCACGCCGCCGAGGAGCTCCGTGTTCGGAAATGCGGGCGGAGGGAAGTTTGCCTGCAAATTCTCCAGAGCGAGAAGGTGCCGCTTTTAGCACAGCTGGGGTCATCACTCCCCTGCAGAGCGGCTCCCGCGTTTCGGCCCGCGGAAGGTGCGCGGTCCCGGGGCACGCCCATTGCGCCCGAGTTTCATAAAGATTGAAGTCTTTCTATTGCTCTCCTGCATCTGGCCGTTCTAAGGATGTGGCTTCAGGTCCGTACACGGCAAGGGCCTGGTCTGCGCTTCCCAATGGCGAGTTTGGTGGGAGCGCTCGCGGCGCCCGGAGGCATGCACCCGGAAACCACGGTCATCTGCAAGGGTGGAAGGGCGTGTTCTGCAGGGAACTGCCTTCTCGGGAAGGCGCTCGCTGCCGAGTTTCCGTAGTGTAGTGGTTATCACGTTCGCCTCACACGCGAAAGGTCCCCGGTTCGAAACCGGGCGGAAACAAGCGCTCTCTTCGTTTTGCAACTAATTCCTTCAAATTTTTTCTTACGCATTTAAAAAAAAAACCATATCACGTCTTCATAAATGCGCTCCCCGCCTTTTGTCGTCTTGTGGCCGGGCCGTGGCACGGAGGCGGCGCCGCCCGAGGTGGGTCGGGGTCCCGCGGCCCGGGCGGCGGCCTGACGTATCGCGAGGGGAGAAGCGGCTCTCCCCCGCTCCGACGCGAGGCGGCCGGCCGCCCGCAGCCCCGGAAGCGGTTCCTCGCCGCCCGCCGCCTTCCTGTTCCCGGCAGGGCCCGCTGCGCGCGTCTCCCCTCGGCCCCACGGCCCGCGCCGGCCCTGCCCCAGCCCAGGGCACCCGCGCGGCCCGGGCGGCAGCTGGGCGCCCGCGCCTCTCGGACGGCCGCGGGACTCGGGTAAGCAGCGGAGGCCCGAGCGCGCGCCTCCCGCCAGCGGGGTGGTCGGGCCCCCCCCCCCGGTGCTGGGGACCCGCCGGCGGTCGGGCCGGGTCGCCTCTCCGGAGGAACGGTACCGCGGGCGGCCCGGAGCGCGGACCTCTGGGCCCCGCGGAGACCGCAGACGCCCGGGCAGAGGCGGGGCGGCGACGAGGGCGTGTGGAAGGACGGCCGCCGCAGGCCGGCGGGCCCGGCCTGGGCGCGGCCTCTCCCTCCCCGGGGCCCCGCTCCGTGAGGCCTGCCTTCGGGAGGGCCCACCGAGCGGGCGCCGAAGGCCCGAGGCTTCCTGCGCTCCCCGCCAAAAGAAAGCAAGCGATCCCGAAGTTAAGAAACGGACCAACTGCGGGTTCCGCGTATTGCCTCGAGGCTTGGGAAAGGTCCCCGCAGCCCCTGTTTAAAATCGGGTCTCGAGCCCTGGTGTGCGGCCTCTGCCCTCTGGCTGACACACGGCCTGCTTCCGTGTTAATGGGATCCATCGGGGGCTTTTTCTGGCGCAGAAGTCTGGATATTCCACCTGCCAGCCTCGGGGGTAGCCTCAGGATTTCCTTCTTAGACGTACTGTTAGGACTGCTCCTACTTTCGTTGCTTTTATTTCTGCTGCTGCAACTACTACTTTTAGGGGTTAGCCGAGCCCAGTCTCTCAGACCCCGTTACTCTAGGTTCCCTGAAATGACTGCTATGAATGTGATGTTTTTACGGCCCTAAGAAAAGAAGGGGCAATCTTTACCTAATGAGCGGCTTTTCTTTCTCTTTCTCCCCAGCTCCGTCTTCCTCCATTTCCATACCTTCTCAGAAAAACCCTTCCTTTTATCATCTTGTTCATTCCCTTGTTAGCAAGATAATAATCAGCTTTGGTATGTGCTCAGTAGAAATGTATCCAAGACATTTTCATTTGAAATCTCTTCTGTACCGCTCAGAAATACAAGTCAGTTAACGTGGTGCCCTGAAAGGAGGCAGGGGTCTCAGGGGCCTGGGAGGCGTTGGGAGATGTGTCCCCTCCCATCCCTCTGTGATGCCAGTGGGCAGGAGTACTTCAGCTGGGAAACCGAGTGTGCCCAAGCCAACCAGTTGCAGGGGGGTGACGGTTTCAGTGAAAGCCTATGAGTCTCTGCTTCTCTTCAAATCAGGTGTTTTCTGGCAAAATGCAGAAGGAGCCCTACCCTTTCAGACGCTCTGCCCGTCTCACCTTCTTCTACCACCCTTCCCTCCCTCAGTCTCCCTCAATGCCAGATGGAAGCTCAGGCTGCCCACCTTGGCTGATAGTTCCTTTGGAAGGTGGAGAACAAATGGGCCCTAGATAGTGGCTGATGCCCTGTGAGCTCTTGATCCTGTGGCACACTGCACCTTACCTACGATCTTTTATTTTATTTTGTTATAGCCTTTATCCTCCCTTTCCTAAGCTTGGCGTTAGCAGCCTTCTCCCAGGTCTTCCCTCCAACCCCAAGGCACAGAGAGAAGGTGGCCTTCTGACTTTGGGGTGGGATTGAGACTAGAACCCAAGTTAGAACTGTCTCCCAGAAATCCAGGTCAGTAACATTAAGGGAGCAAAAGGATGCTGCTAAAATGTGCCTTGTACCTGTTTGCTGGGAATGGGGTGCGGTGTGTAGGATGAGGTGGGATTTGCTCCATGGATACCGGAGACAGGCTTATAATGAAAGAGAAAAAAAATATGGGAAAAGGATTTTGAGAGCTATGCAAGACCGCAAAATGAATCTAATCCAAGCTGCGTTGTAGGTCACTAAGGTCTTTACGCTCCTCCCTCCCGTGGAAGTCCGCTAGGGCTGCCCTAACACATGCCGCTGACTGCGTGTCATGAACAACAGGAATTTATTTTCTCTGTTCTAAAGGCTGCAAGTCCAGCATCGAGATGATGGCAGGTTTGGTTTCTTCTCAGGCCTCTCTGCTTAGCTCACAGATGGTCACCTTCTTGCCACCTCTTCACACGGTCACCTGTCTGTGTTTTCTGTGTCCTCATCTACTCTTATATATAGGATTAGGACCCACCCACATGACCTCATTTTTCCTTGACTACCTTTTTAAAGGGCCCATCTCCAAATACAGTCACAGTCTGAGGTCCTCGGGGTTAGGACTTCAACCTATGAATTTGGGTGGGGGAGGGGGGCAAATTCCGCTCACTTCTGGGGACGAAGATCGATGTATTATATATATTATTGACAGAGTTTGGAGATTTCCCAGCAGTTAACCTCACAGAAGACTATAGCGCACCTGCATCTCCTCATTTTACTCATTATTTGCATATTTCTGTTGCAGATGAAACAGACTATTTGCTTTTTATTTGACTTTTTAGGTTTTTAAAGCCACTTCTACCAGTTAATTTAAACTTCGTGGGTCTGCTTCTAATAAAATATGCAAGTCTTCATAGCTAACAAAAGTATTTATTAAAAAGGATGGAGCAGATGTTCCCTCTCCCCTGAGGCTGCTGAGGGAGAGATACCTTTCCACATTATAGAACAAGCAATCTGCTTAAATGAAGAGTTAAATTGTGAACTTTCACAAGAATTTCAGCCGGATTCTTTGCAAGGCAAAGATGAATGATTCAACACTTTCACTATTTTGTTTGTTCTGTTGTCTGTTAATATACTTCTGTCTTTGGAAGTGTTATTTTAACAAAGGGGAATTGCTAAATTCCTAAAACTTTAAACATTGTTGCCATGTTGTGATAATTTCTTGCCCTGGTGATAGCACTGAAAGTCCTTTCTCTGTATTCCCAAAGTTACAAAATTACTTATATGATTTATCTGCCAGTTCATAATATTTCTTTTCTCTCACATGCATGATAGAATATTTATAATCCTATGACTTCTGTATTTTATTGCCTAACAAATTATTTCCTCTTTTTTTAATTCTTAAAATATATATATATTTTTTTAATTAGTAGACTATTTCTTTAAGGCCAGTTTTAGTTTTTCAGATAAGTTGAGCAGAAAGTAGTTTCTCCTATTATTAAAGTTTCTCTTATTAATAACAACTTGCATTGGTGTGGTACATTTGTTACAATTGATGAGCCAGTGTTTCCACGTTATTCTTAATTGAAGTCCATTGTTTATTTTAGGCTTCACTCTTCGTATACAGTTGAGTTTTGCTAAATGCATAAGGTCATGTATCCACAATTATAGTGCATACAGAATAGTTTCATTGTCCGGTACTCCACCTCAAATAATTTCTTTTCAGTTAACACCACTGTGTGGTGAGAACGCTGTCCTCCCCATCCCTCTTTGGCTTTCACGGAAATGAAATGACTTTTATCCCACTGGCCCTTTTTCCTTATTTGTGTATCTGTCTCCTAATTTGTAAGGTCTCTGGAGAGTCAGCCCGTGGTCTCCTGATAAGCGTCCTAAAGGTGAGTTTCAAGGAACTAATCCATATTCGTATACTCAGATACAGCATCCAGCCAGCGGCCTGTTTTCCTTGAATTTATCTTTATTGTTACCTGCTGTGTTTCGGCCTTTGACATGTGGAGATCATGGCCCCCCTGCTTGGGATGGACTGCAAGGGATCTAACATGAAGAAGACTGAGCCCAGGAAACAGACTGTGAGCATTCCCACACCAGGACGTGGGCTAAGAAACACAGTTTTGGAGTGAGATGGAAGGAGAATGGTATGGAGTGTCCATTCTTTAGGGAAGTGTGTCCTAGAACAAAAGCTCACCCTTTGGTTTCCTCTCTCATTCTCTGGTAACAAAAAGGCCTCTAAGAATATATGCAGAAGGTTTAGAGTGACATTTTCATTTTTTATTCAAGTTGGCACACTTTTGAGAGTGAATGGGAGCATTATTAATAGTTATACCCGGGCAACAGGTATAAACCATGTCACCCTAACACTAGACAAATGATTTTCATGCTATAAAATATCTTTCAACGTTGGTTCCTTCATTTTAAGAGCGGCTGTCTTTTCCTGCCTGTTCCTTTCTGGGCACACCTTTACCATACCCAGAGTTGAGCTATGTGATCTCTGGTGTCCTTCTCAATTACTTTCTTTAAAAATTATTTTCTTTATTGTGTCAGAATTCGGATTAAAAAAAAAAAAGCCTTTTGTTCTGTAAGGATTGTTCACACATTTCTTTAGTGGTACATTTGGGAGAGAGAAAAAAGAGAATAAATTAGGCATAAATTCATGTAATGTCTAGGGAAGCATGTCCTTGGGAGAGAGTAGGTTGAGTCTACTGGATCATTCGAACTGCAGCACGTGTCTGTGGTAACAGGGACTTTTCAGTCCTCAGGCATTTAGGATATTTAGAGGCAAGGGAAGAGCACAGCAAGGGAAGAGAAGGATCCAGCTAATTTCACAGTAGCTTTTCAGTGAATTTGCTTTCAGCATGAGAATAGAGGTGTTTCTCCTCTCAATTTCCATCTGTTCGCAGCTTCTTACAAGGTACCAAGGGGAAAATACAGACTGATTCAAGGCACTTTGCTTCTCCTTTCTTCTTTATACTAACGCATTTCTCCCTCTTACACAAGAAGAAAGGAAAAATGCAAAATTTCCAGTAATTCTAGTCATGGTGAAAAAATGGGGAGAAAAATAGATAACTTGATGTTTTAGCACCATTTATAGGTGGATAAAAATCAAAACCAAGTTTGCTCAAGGATCATGTATCTACACAGTGAGGTCCAGCAAAAACAAAACAGAGCAAAATAAGACTCTGGAGGAATTTAGGGACGAGATAATTTTTTTTTTTCCTTAAAATAAAATATTGTGGAGTGGGACAGGGCATAGGATTACAGAATTCCCCAGGAAATGTTTTCGACGGTGGGGCAGAGATGTAGCTGGTCTTGGCCTAAAGTCTAAAGAAAGTTCACACAGTGCTTGCGAATGCCAGCCATCAGCCCAGGTCCTAATTACCCAAGCTCAAAATAAATCACTTTCCATTCTGTGTATCCCTAAATCTGTGCTTTGGGCTACGTACTTTTTAAAAGTAGTTTTTATTAATTCTTGAGCAGAGACATCTGTGTAGAATCTAGAGAATAGTATGTCAGCTATGTCCGTCCTCCTCCCCACCCCACCCTCCTTTCAAGGGAGAAAATGCTACCCCCGTCCCTTTCCCTGGGCCCTCTTACCCTCTCCAACCACCATCCCTTTCTCAGTCCCCTTTCATGTGACGACTGTCCCGATTTTTATCTTTATCCCTTGTTTGTCTGTTTTTTTAGTTTTCCTACATGCTTGTAGCCTAAACATGTCGTTTACTTTTATACTTGTAAGTGGATCTATACTGTACATATTTTGCAACCTGTCATTTTTACTCAACAGTATGTTCTTGAGATTCATCCGTGTTTTTGCACGTCGCTGTAATCTATTCATTTCTGCTGCTGAATAGCATTCCCTCGCAGAGATGCTGCTAAACCTATTTATTCTGTTACTGAAGGCCAGTGGGTGGTGTCGGGTTTTGAAATTACAGAGTCAACCATAAACATTCTCGCAGGGATTTCCTCTGCACATCTCCCAAGAATTCCTCTAGGGAAATACCCAGAAGTGAAATTGCTCTTCAGAATGTTTTCAAATTTAATACACTAATTTATACGCACAGAAACACACATCCCAGCAGTGTACAGTGTTTTAATTGTTGCACATCTGCCGAGCCCTTGATTTTGTCAGACAATTTAGTTTCCACCAGTTTGATGGGTGTAAAGTGTTAGTATGCATTTGTCATATTACTGATGTGGTTGAGCATACTTTTATGTGCTTATTCACCATTTATACTTCTTCTAAGAAGTACTCATTAACACTTTTGCTTGTTGTTTTAAAATTTTCCTTTTGTCCTTTTCTCATGGATCTGTAGAAATTCTTTATATATGCTGGATTCAAATCCCTTGTCACTTATATGTGTTATGAATATCTTTGCCCAGCTTGCAACTTACCTTTTTACTTTTTTATACTATCTTTGATTTACACAAATGATTCATTTTAATGTAGTTAAATTTGTCATTTCCCGTTACGGTTGACACTTTTTGTGTTTGTTAAAGCAATCTTTCTAGAAGCAGTGTGAGGAAGACAGAAACCGCCCCCCTCCCTGGACTGGCCAAGCCACCTGCCCAGCACTGCTGCCATCATGCCCAAGAGAAAGGCAAAAGGAGATGCTAAAGGTGACAAAGGGAAGGTGAAGGATGAGCCACAGAGGAGATCGGCACGCTTGTCTGCTAAACCGGCTCCTCCAAAACCAGAACCCCGGCCTAAAAAGGCCCCTGCGAAGAAAGGAGAGAAGCTGCCCAAAGGGAGAAAGGGGAAAGCGGATGGTGGCAAGGAGGGGAACAACGCTGCAAAGAACCTAGATGCTTCCACAGTCCAGTCACAGAAAGCAGAAGGCAGTGGGGATGCCAAGTGAAGTGTACTTCTTTTGATGGCTCTGTACTTCTAGTGACTCTACTGTTCGAAATACTATTTTTCTTTAATCAAGTTTTATAAAAATGTAGAATTTGGGTTCTGTTTTTTTTTTTTTTCCCAAACTTACGTTGTTAGCATATAAGACACATTGTTGTTGTGTTTTGTGGTAAGTGCAAATACCACTAATAGAATGTCTCAGAAGCTGGATTGAAATGGGGAAGATGGGATCTTCGGTCCTTGTTTTTGAAGATTATTCTTGGCTCCCAGGAGAGATTCTCTGACATTCACACATGTCAGCCACTTTGGCTTAGAAGCCTTACAGCATAGAGGAGCAAAACTTCATGTCTTCTTTCCTGATGCCATCAGCATATGCTTGACTTACTGAAATAGTTGTGATGTGGCCTTGGCCCCCCTAAAATCCTGTGTCGGGTAACAGTACTCAGGCTTTCTGGTGATAACATCAAGATGGTGTTGCTCTAAAGAAGCCGAGATTCCTGTTTGTAGGTGGTGGGTCGTCCCACTGATGGTCTTAAGAGTTTTTAGTTCCTTTCTTCCATGTCCGAGTTGACCTGTGAAAAGATCTTACATGCCTCTTGTGAAATATCCACCCCTTCTGAGAACTCCGCCTTTTCAAAACAGCAACAGAAGACTGTTGACTTTTGGGGAAGGGGAGTTTGAAAGTTGTAAAACGTTATGGATTGTCAACTATGTCCTCCTGGAAGTAACTGGTTTTGAAAAGTCTCTGATAAAGCTGAATACAAATTAGCTTGGTGGTAGGGGGATCATTTCCTACCCAAAGTCATAGAGATATTCTTTACTGCATTGTAAACATCTTATAGTCTTGCTTTTCACATTTGTCTTTAGTCTGCTCTGAACTGATTTTTGTGAAAAGTAGGAGATAGAAGTTCAATATAATATTTTTTCCATATGGGTAAGTGGTGGTTGTCCCAGCACCATTCTCTGAATACTTAAGTCTTTCCCACTGATCTATAACACCAGCTCTTTCATAAATAAAGTCTCTCTGTGTGGGTGGGTCTGTTGATGATTTCTATTCTGACTCACTGGTCACTTTGTCTAACCTTATGGCAGTGCTATACAATCCTGAGTACTACAACTTTAGAAAACAGTCTTGATATCTCAGGACAAATCCCACCTCCAAAAAAATTACCACCGAATTTTTCTTCCTCGGGAGTGTCTTGGCTATTCTTAGCCATTTGCTCTTCTGTACAACTTTTGAATTAGATTGACAAGTTCTAAAACAAAACAAAAATGTTGGAATTTTTATTGGATTTGTATTGAATTTATAGACTAAATACAATGTTGAGTCTTCCAATCCATGAACATGATATACTTCTCCATTTATTTAGCCTTTTTAAATGTCTTTCAATAAAGTTTTATAATTTTCTCCATAAATGTCTTTTGTTAGTATTTCCTAGGGACTTTATGCTTTTTGACGCTATTCTTACGGTATATTTTTGGTTACTACATTTTCTGTTTTTAGCTAAAGTTGATGTTTATATCCAGCAACCTTGCTGAACTCTCATCAATAAGTCTGTATGTTCTTTTGGGTTTTCTCCATAGGTAAACCGTATATTATATATGTGCAGACAATTTTGTTGCTACACAGTTTTATTCCCATTTTTACTCTTTCTAAGCTAGGCATTGTCCAAGTGCCCCCAGCACAGCAGTGAAAAAACAAAGTCTCTGCTTTCGCCAAGCTCATATTCCAGTTGGGCCTGGGGGAAGAATTAGAAAATACAGATTTATGTGAGGAGGGGCCTTAAGTAAACAAGTAAAAGTGGGTGCTATTTCGATAGGGTGGTTAGGGAAGTCCTCCATGATGAAGTGACATTTGAGCAGACACCTTAATGAAATAAAGGAACAAAAGATGTCAATATGTGGCAAAAGCACTCCAGCAGACAGGAGGTCAAAATGTGTTTGGCTGTTTGGCTCGTTGAGGAAGAACAAGGAAGCAGAAGTGACTAAATTGGAAAGAAGATGGATAAAGGTGATAGCTGACAGGATTGCAGAGATAGCCAGGGCCCAGGAAATGGAAGACTCTCCAAGCTGTAATTTTCCTCTGAAAGTGACAGGATACCATTAGAGTTTCCAACAGAGAGCACCATCTAAGTGTTGGGGTTGGGGGTGGGCAATAGGCTGTCAGGGGAGGGCAAGAGTTGAAGGAGGAAGACCAATTAGATGGCTGTCACACTGAATTGCAAGAAATCCTACTTTATCATGCTGTATTACTGTCCTTCCATCTGTTCAACTATTCCCACCCCATTTTCTCCGGTAAACAGCAAACATGTATCTGTGCTTTCTCTTTGCTAAGCAACAGGTCAGGACCAAAGAAAAACACTACCTGTCCTCAGAGGCCGAAGTCAAATGCACTAAAGTCACCACACAGTACTGTGCTTAGTGTGGTGGTAATACTGCAGGAGCCCTGCCCCTGATGCCAGAGCAGGAAGGGGTTTTAGGGAGAACTTCCTGGGTCATTTTGACACCGAAGCAGCAAAATGAAAACAGGAGGGGTTGGTCAAGCAAGGAAGGAGTGGGGGAAAGCCTTCTAGTAAGAGTAATAACATTTGCAAAGATGTTAAGAGAATATGGTGCATAGTAGAAGTTCAATAAATTGTTGAATAAAAAAATGATTTAAATGCATAACCAAATTCTAGTAGGTTTTTGTTTTTGTTTTACAATAATAGGTATTTCTTAAGTGGTCATTGTTTGCCAAACACCGTGTCCAGTGATTTCCATGCATAATTTATTTCCATGACCCTATGAGCTGAATATTACTCTCCCCATTTTGCTTTACATTTAGTGAAACTGAGGCAAACAGAGGTTAAATAATTTGCCTTGAGATCATACAGTGAATAGAAAAATCCAAATTAAGACCCAGGTCTACAACTCTAGGGCCTAGAAGTCTCCTCATTGTTGAAAAGGTCAGTGGTATAAATTTCAAATGTAATCCATCCAGTTTCTGAGTAAATCAAGGAGTTTCCCAAGGTACCATTAGGAAACAACGAAATGCAAGAAATAATATGCTGTGTGCTAAACAGTTGTAATTTCCAGTGAAGAAGGGTAGTAATGAAAGGACCCTAAATTCTAGGGGGAAGTGGTCTTACGGAATTTAGGATTTCAGTGTTTCTCTAGCAACATAAAGCTAGAAAG
Organism: Leptonychotes weddellii; assembly: GCF_054177405.1. Classification (NCBI taxonomy): domain Eukaryota; kingdom Metazoa; phylum Chordata; class Mammalia; order Carnivora; family Phocidae; genus Leptonychotes; species Leptonychotes weddellii. The sequence goes on along the minus strand of NC_138376.1, from coordinate 1,534,479 downwards.
GCTTATTTTTTCTGTACAAAGATGCTAGTTTTTTAGACAAATATTTCTAAGCGGGGGATAGCAAATTAGGAAATAAACTACACTTTAAACCTCCTTGTCCACTTTTCTGGCCCACTTGGCACTTACATTCGTATCTGTAAACTCATAAACTAACAGCCAGGCTTGTGAATGTTTTGAGAACTTGGGTGTCTGATACCAAACAGACGGAGTGATCCTGAGTTTTCCGTAATTAAACTTCTGACCCTCAAAACTGAGGCGCTGGTCCTGGAAGAGCTGGAAAGAAGAGAGAGGGAAACTTACTTCCCTGTATCGACCCTTGTCCCTCTTAGTTCTGTTGCCTGGTGAGCTGGGGGGACCCCGGGCCCTGAGGTCTCCGCTCACTCAAACCTGAAGGGGTCACCAAAGGTTCTTGGTTGTGTCACGAGAAGGAATTCAAGGACAGACGCGCAGCACGGCGGACAAGCGACACAAGCGGGAGTTTATTAAAGTGAAAAGTACAATCCGCAGACTTGAGAGCAGGGAGCCAGAGAGCGAGAGCGAGAGAACTGTGCGCCCCGACGGCTGGGTTTCTTTTATTGACAGTTGTTAACTAGGGGGCGGGCTATTCATTCCTGGGGCCGGAAGCAGGGTTTCCCGCCTTTTCTTCCTCACAGGGCTTTCCTGTCGTGGCGCCGCCATCTTGGGCCTGTCTGCTGGGATCCGGCCTCTCGTGGACGCTGCCAGGACAGGCCCCGACCTTCCCCACAGCCGGCCACCGCCGCCTCCTTGCTGGCCTCCGGGCATCCCGCTGGAGCCCCACTGCCTGCTCTAAAAGCCCTATCCTCAGCAGTGCTCACAGTGATCTCTGTAGCACCGGCGCCAGGCCTCCTCAGCCCCTCGCAGGGCTCTGCACGTGGCTCCGCAACGTGAAACCCGAAAGCCCACCCGCATGCGCCCGGGGCGCGGCCGGAAGAAGCACTTCCGGCCCTTCTAGGCCCTCGGGAGGCCTCAGCTGTCGGCGTCGCGGGCCCCTGCCCAGGAGGGCGGCGTCCTGACTCCAGCTGGGGAAGGGAGGCTGGGGCTGTGAGGCGCCTTCCCTGTATTGCTGCTCAGACCCCTCGCAACCTTGCTCAGGCTTGGGGTTCCGGGCGCTCACCCCAAGTCCCCTTCGGTGAGGGGCTTGTCGGAACCCCACGTCTCGTGGTGTGCGGCCTCCGCATCTGTTCGGTTCCCCGGGGGCGGGGGGGGGGCTCTGGCCTCATGAAGCAGCCCGTGGAGCCCTTCTCAAGATTAGATTCTAAAAAGCCGTCAGAAATACCTAGAATGACCAAAAAAAAAGAAAAAAGCCAATTATACCACAAAACAGTTACCAAACAAGTACAGTAACACTGCGTCAACGTATTGAATGTTAAAGGACAAGAGCCGTCTTGGGACCACCGCGATGTCGAACAGTGAGTGCGACATACTGGTGTGATCAGATGTGGGGGTCGGGAGAACGGCCAAGAACGAATCCTCGAGACGTTTTCGGTTCAAAAAGGTGGTGTTATTATAGCACAGGGACGGGACCCGTGGGCAGAGGGGGCTGCAGCTGTGGTTTTGGGGAGAGACTGGTGATCTGCTTTCAAGTTTGTGGAGGGAGGGAAGGTAGACAGTTGCAGGCCTTTCTGTGTGCTGCGAGCAGGGTCCCCAAGCCCGTGGAGGTCTGGCTATGGTTAAGGTAAGGTAGCTCCGGGTTTTTAATAAGGCAGCCGTGAGTTCCTGGAGGGATGTCAGGCCCTGCGTGTCTCAGGCGTTTATCAGCGGGCTGCGGGTTGTAAGGAGATTTAAGTTAAGCTGCATCTTTGTTCTCATCAATGCGAAAATGTCTGATTTTCCTTGGTGGCAAAACCACAGGGTCTTCTGACTGTAGTTTGTTCCCTACATTCGTA
>NC_138376.1:1460671-1532072 GCF_054177405.1 Leptonychotes weddellii | reverse complement strand
GGTTTGTCTCCCTCTCTGATTTCGTCGGATTTTATTGGGAGATGAATTTTCTATTACCACTACCTCACACACCTGTTCGGTTCCTGTTCACCCACACCTAGACAGCAAAACGTGCCTCCTAAGAGATAATGCTGTTTCCAACCTTTCTTCCCTTCATATATGACAAATGGAAGAACCAAACAACCCACAACACATTGCAATTGCCTACAAAATAAAATCTAAAGATTTAGGCTTATTTTTCTGCCTCCAACTCGTCTGAACTCTCCACCCTCTCGAAAAAACCTGCCCTGTCCAGCCACCCGTGTTCGTTCACTTCGTGCCTACCGTGTACCCTCTTACTCCTACAAATCGGTGCCGGGTGTGGACGAGGGCGGCTCAGCTCTGCGCATGCGCAGTACTATCCCAGCTAGGCGTGGATTTTGCTCTTACTGAGTGGCTTGAAAATCATTCCCATGGTCAAATTGACCAAGACTTTTTTGTGAGATTTCCCTGTCCCTCTGCGAAAATTCCACCATGTATGTCTTCTTTTATCATTCCTTTGAAGCTTTCCTGGGTTCACTAGCATTCATTGACCAAAAAACCCATGGCACAATAGAGAAAGCACACACATACATACGTCTTCATTGATCCTACAAGCACAATTGGCCAGATGAGGTCCTCTCTCTTCGCTAACACTGTCCTAATGTTCTCTTCAGGCCTCAGGACAATCCAATGGAAATGCTCTAACTTGGGAACCCAAATCTGGTTCTACAGGTGAATCACCTGGCGAGCTTCAGAAATTTGATTCCTGGGCCCCATCTCAGCCCCCATGAAGCTGAATCTCTGTTTAGAAACCAGTGCTTTTGAGGTGGTTCTTCCTATTCTAACATGATGGAAATGGCAAGTTGGCTGCCTCGTCAGGCTAGAATTCCATGGGGAACGAATATCTTATGGGAGACGCTGAATCTAGATGTGTAGCTTTTGGGTTCACAAACTTGACTTTATGGGTTTTTCTGCCTCTCTCTCTCCCTCCCTCTTCCCAGTTCAGATAAACTCTGGAGGGATGAGGTCCTGATGACCCAAATGAAACATACTCAGCCATTTATTCATCCCACACATGTATTGATCACTTCTATGTGTCAGTCATTGTTTTGGGTGTTTGGGATTTATCAGTGAACCAACAAAGATCCCTGCCCGTTTCATTCTTTGGAGGGAGGCAGACAACAACAAATAAACATACAAGTCAACTAAACTTGATGTTAGAATGTGGTCAGAGTGCTGGGAACAGGGGAGGCACGTTGCAGTAGCAAACAGGGTTGTCGGGTTAGGCATCCTAAAGGTAACATCTGAGCACAGAGGATCCATGAGGTTATTTTCACAAGTTTCTAAATAGAGGAATCAGGCAGAGCTGAAGGCAACTGCATGTCTGCAGTAGTGTGGCTAGGACAGAATGTTCGACGAGAAAGGCGTAGGGGGTGGAGGAAAAAACATGACCTGGGAGGCCTCACAGGCTTTGTAAGGACTTTGAACTGGGTGAGACAGGAAGTCTCTGAAGTTTCTGTGCAGAAGAGTAACAGGATCTAATCTACCTTTTTTTTTATTTTATTTTTTAAAGAGTTTATTTATTTATTTGACAGAGAGAGATAGCGAGAGCAGGAACACAAGCAGGGGGAGTGGGAGAGGGAGAAGCAGGTGTCCCACAGAGCAGGGAGCCCGACGTGGGGCTCCATCCCAGGACCCTGGGATCATGACCTGAGCCAAAGGCAGACGCTTAAGGACTGAGCCACCCAGGCGCCCCTAATCTACCTTTTAAAGGGTAACTCTGGCTGTTGAGTTGAGAAAAGATCTTAAGGGGACAGTGGCAGAAACAAGGACACCTGTTAGGAGGCTCCTGGTGACCAAAAGTGTCAAGTCAGACCAGAGTGGTCACAGGGCAGGAGTGGGGAAGTGACCGGATTTCTGGGTATACCTGGAAGGCTGTCCCAGGGCCTGCCTGGTGGCCGTGAAGGACAGTCAAGAATCACTTGAAGTCAGAGTGCCAGCTTTATAAACTTGAACCAAGAAACAAACTTAGGTGGCCCAGTGTGTGTGTGTTTTATAATTGCCCTCAAATTTGGGAAGATAATATTCATATGAAAGGTTGGCTAGTGAATAATCAGAGCAAAAGGAATTAGATGCTAACATTACTTATGTTGTTGTGAACACCTGATATTTCTTGCTGTCTGCTCCCCCCCCCCCCCGGGCTGCCTCGAACCCTGGAATGTCCACACCACATGGAGATGCCCACTTCTGGGCATGATGGCGTCACCACAAATTACCACTCTCCATCCTCTCCCAACCAAACATTCCTTTTTTCTTTACCCAGGAGCCTGAATATTGTCATTAATAGATCACTTGCTCCGTGTGAGGTTATATTTAGTTCTGAAACTCTTCTGTATTTTCCCTGTTTAGAGCAGTCACACCTGTAAGTCAGGCACAGGGAATCACATGGTTTAAACTAGGTGGACTCCTTAGTGTTTGGAGTTATTGTCATTATATACACAATGAAACCAAGAATCACGAGTCAATTTAAATGCATGAACAAGAAGTAACTTTCCTAGAAGGGTACACTGAACCTTGACTATTTTCCAAGTGTCCTTTAACAAGGCAATGAATCTTTCAAATCAACTGATGAACACAGTTATAGTAAGTGCCTTTCTCGTGTTGGATACTTAAAATGAAAACACACACACAACATGGTCCGTGCCTTCAAGAAGGCTGTCTTCCACCTAGTGGGTGAATGTATCTGATTCGATGAGAATTAAATCCTCAGCTGTGTTTTAACTGTCTGGCCCTAGGAAATGAAGGGACTTGGTGTGACTGATTTAAAAATAGGTGATGGTGACAGGATTGGATAGTTAAGAAATCACCAGCGTTTACCAAGTAAAATCAAAGGAACAAAGACCTTATATCTGATTCATACAGATACTCTACCTACTAGACAGAATGACCATTGAGGATTTCCAGACCACATGTTGTGGATATTAAGAAGCCCCAAGTCTTATTGTAAAGCCTGAAGTCCCTTTCCTCACCCTATAGCCTCTGCTTGATGTTTGGATTTCCGGGGTGCCTAGGCATTCCGGGAACAAAAGACAGTATCATTTTCTGAACAGGAGATAAAGAGGAAAATGTAACGAATGACCTCAGCCATTTTCAGAGATCTTCTGCGCACATGACTGGATTCCAGGGTAGAGCCTCTGGGAAAGAGGCCGCAACTGTCCTGTAACAAAGAACAAGGAAATCAATCCATTCGTGTTGCAGTGTAAAGATTAAATTAACATTCTTTCTTTCAAGCCCGTCACACACCAGTCTCATTAAGGATAAAGCACCGCCCCCATTGCTTAACGCTTCTGTGAATAATCCTAGGATCTGAGTGGAAGAAATAGTATCCGAAAAAGTTCACTATGTCTGGGAAGGTCCCTCCATAGGTACCCTTCTAGGAACATGTGTTCTCATTTGAAATATATCAGCATTCAGTGCGGAAATAACAGATTCAAAGTAGGCTTCAGAAAGGGAAAACAGTAAAATAAAAGGAGGTCAGAAAAGGGATACCTCTCCCTAATACCTACAAGAATCCAAGTAGGAGACAAGAAATTGCCTTCCACAGATCTTGGCTAATGATTCAGTAGGTGTTAAAAAAAAAGGTGGGGGGGGTACCTGTTCCAGCTATAACAAGCTTGGCCAGGGTCACGGGGCTGCCTGGTGAGGTGGGACCAGGAGTCGGGAAAGGCCTGAGGGGAGCCATGTTGTAATAAGGCTTCTTGAGGGAGAAGTCCCCGCATTATCTGGGGGGCGGACTGTATGAAAAGCGACGTAGCCAAGAGGACTGGGGATAATCGGATAATGAGTTCTCACATTCAGCTTTCAGTTACCTTTCACCAAACTTGTCTGCAACTCAAAATCCTCTACCAGTTCTCTACGTTGTACCTTTTTTCCAGAGCAGGCAGCCAGACTCCCCGATTCTCCTTGTGTGTGTAGTTGTTGTGTTCAGCATCAAGAGGTGAAGGTATCACGCAGATTGTCTGATGTCAGCATAGACCGTGACTATGTTTCATAGCAATAAACTCTTGGACAACTGACCTCTTTGAGAATATTCCTACCTCATAAAGTGTCACAAGAGCTGCCTATGACCATTCTTTTATTCACTAAAATTTCTTTATGAAGCACTAATAACAACAATGACCACTTATAAAGACCTCACCACACTGAAGGCACTATGCTCTATGCTCGAGAGCCAACTATGAACACATCGGCACAGAGGGTCCCTGACCTCAGTCGGTAAAGGGTATGTGATGCCTAGTACTATCAGGTACTTGGACAGGTTAAATTCTTTTTCCAGATGGTTATCTAATGTCTGGCCAAGTTTTATAGACTTTTCCTTTACTTTTCTTACATTTTCTTACATTCCAACTCTCAGCTTTTCCCTTCTTCAATCTTATATTTCCAAGTATAGAATACTGCTTCCGGAAATCAGGGAGGAAGAAGTTACAAAAAAACCCAAAAAAAAAACCTCAAGGGAAAAAAATGTTAAATTTTACTTTGAGAAACTCCTGGAAATACTTATATCTGTTGGCATTTTAAACATCTTATGACAGTCTTCATGTGAGATATTTGCAGCCAACGTATACAGCACACCAGAGGCGAAACGACCTACCTTAAGGCAGGGCTTGTGTGGCAAACAGGATTAGTTTAGTTTTGCCTCAGCCAGTCATCTTCACTACCTGTGTCTCAGCACATCTGTGCCTAATCAACTGGAGTCTAGAGTTCAAAGAATTCTAGGACTTTTTCTAAAAAAAGAAAAAAGTTTACATTAATAGAACATAATTTATTTATACTTTTATTAAGTTATTCCATTAACTTAAATGCCACACATTCCGAGTCAAACCTTCAAAGCTACAACCACTAACTCCATGACCTACTCAAACTCATTCTTTGAGCTTTTAAATTTTGACAGTTTCCGGGGACGGAGACTGTCTTAGTTATTGCTGTGTGTTCCAGGCACTTAGCACACACAGTACCTGGATAGTCAGTGCCCGATACATGTTTGTGAATATAAAGGCCACTGTCGGGGCGCCTGGGTGGCTCAGTCGGTGAGCGTCTGCCTTCGGCTCAGGTCATGATCCCGGGGTCCTGGGGTCGAGCCCCGCATCGGGCTCTCTGTTCGGCGGGGAGCCTGCTTCTCCCTCTCCTGCTCCCCCTGCTTGTGTTCCCTCTCTCACTGTCTCTCTCTGTCAAATAAATAAAATCTTTAAAAAAAAAAAAAGCTCACTGTTGTGTATGTACCGTTGCTTTTCCTTAATGTTAGTCTCAAAACTCCAATAGCTGACTTTCCATTCAATTATGACTACTGAGGCCAATGTAAAAAAAAAATATCAAGTAACTTTAATACCTTGCTCACATATATATGCATGATCCTCGAATCAATGAAAAATGTCTCTACTTTTGTCAAAAGTGTTTTTTATCAATCTCCTCTTCAAAATTCCTGTCTAGAGAATTTCATTCCATCTAGGAGGGCTTCCTTAATTAATCTTACTCAAATCTGATCACTTACGTAGTCTAAATTCTATGTACCTGTATTTTTTGTGACCTTGTTTGGGACCTGTTGTTTTAAGGATTAAACTGTTGCCCTTATGCTTCATATGGTGTATTCTTGAACGTTCCACTCTGAATTACCGAAAGGTGGGGCCCAGATGAAAACCTGTCAAAGCCCCCTGTGAGGGTTCCCCTGCTTGAGCCGGTGGGGGTGGGACTGAGCAGTGCACCCCATACACTTTGTTTTACAAATGCTATTTTATTTCATATTCGCAATAATACCCCTAAGGATCTGTATTATCTTTATTATCATCATCCCCATTTTGCACAGGACCCAAGGAAGTTTGAGAAGTCACACAGCTAGTAAAAGACAGGATTCAGAAGTGGCCTAAGTGTTCTGAACATTAATAATGAAGTAGCAGAAAGAGAAATTAAGAAAATAATTCAAGAGAAAACAGGTGGGGGAGGAATTCGAGCCCAGCTCGCCAGCTCTCTGCCCGGCTCGCATAACGCGAATAGAATAGCATACCTAGAAATAAACTTAGTCAAGGAAGTAAAAAACCCGCACTCTGAAAACTATTAAACACTGATGAAAGAAATTGAAGATGACACAAACAAATGGAAAGATATTCCGTGCTCATCAACTGGAAGAATTAATATTGTTAAAATGTCCATACTACTCAAAGTAATCTACAGATTTAATGCAATCCCTCAAACACCAACAGCATTTTTCACAGAACTAGGACAAAATACACTAAAATGTGTAGAGAACAACAAAAGACCCCAAATAGCCAAAGCCATCTTGAGAAAGAACAAAGCTAGAGGTATCACAACCCCATATATTTCACATTTCAAGATCTATCACATATTATAACACATATACTTCAAGATATACTACGGAGCAGTAGTAATCAAAACAATATGGTACTGGCACAAAAACAGACACATAGACCAATGGAACAGAGCAAAGAACCCAGAAATAAACCCACATATATATGGCCAATTAATCTATCAGTAAATGGTGCTGGGAGAACTGGACAGCAACATGCAGAAGAATGAAACTGGACCATCTTCTTATACCATACACAGAAATAAACTTAAAATGGATTAAGGACCTAAATGTGAGACAGGAAACCATAAAACTCCTAGAAGAAAATACAGGTAGTAATTTCTCTGACATGGGACTGAGCAACATTTTTCTAGATACATCTCCTGAGGCAAAGGAAACAAAAGCAAAATAAACAACTGGGAATACACCAAATCAAAAAGCATTTGCACAGTGAAGGAAACCATCAACAAAATGAAAAGGCAGCCTACTGAATGGGAGAAGATATTTACAAATGCTATGTCTGATAAGGGGTTAGTATCCAAAATATATGAAGAACTTACACAACTCAACACCCAAAAACCAAATAATCTGATTAAAAATGGGCAGAGGACCCAAATCGATATTTTTCCAAAGAAGACATACAAATGGCCAACAAACACATGAAAAAATGCTCAACATTACTAATCAGGAAAATGCAGATCAAAAGCACAATGAGATACCACCTCATACCAGTCAGAACGGCTAGAATAAAAAAGACAAGAAATAACAAGTGTTGGTGAGGATGTGGAGAAAAAGGGACCTTCATGCATTGTTGGTGGGAATGCAAACTGGTACAACCACTGTGGAAAACAGTGTGGAGTTTCCTCAGAAAATTAAAAATAGAAATACCATGTGACCCAGTAATTTCACTACTGGGTATTAACCGAAAGAAAATGAAAACACTAATCTGAAAAGATATCCACTCCTACACTTATAGCAGCATTATTTACAATAGCCAATATAGGGAAGCAACCCAGTCCATCGACAGCTGAGTGGATACAGATGTGATATATAGGTACACATACGGGTGGCCCCGCCCTCCGGCCCCGTGACGCCGCCCTCCCGCCCCGTGACACCGCCCTCCCGCCACGTGACCCCGCGCGCCCCGCCCCCCGCTTCCTGGCCGCGGTGTCCTCCCGCCCGCGGGAGAGCGGAGTCCCGCTCACGACCCCACCCGGAGCGAGCGGGACGCAGGGGCGAGTGAGGAAGCCGAGAAAAGTGGAAGAGGGGGCTAGCGCCTCCGGGTGGGAGCCCGACACGGCCGTCGGAGCGCGGCCACACGGAGACCCCCTCCGGCCGAGGGGCGCCCCGGAGCGCTTTCGTTTTCTGGGGGAGTCTGCGAGCCGTCCCACCCGGGGCTCCGGACTCCCGCGGCCCAGGCCCTCCGCTCGCTGCGTTACGCGAGCCGGGCAGAGAGCTGGCGAGCTGGGCTCGAATTCCTCCCCCACCTGCGCCTAAGAATACTTAGGAAGGAGAAAGAGAAAGGGACACCAACACTTTTCCTGCTGCTTGCCGTTTTCACACTGAGTTCTATGTTATTTTGAAAATATACATAAAAGAATATAATTTAACAAATATAATTATATATAAATTATATAATTTTGTCTGATATATATATTTGATGATATATCTGATATACGTATATATCAGAATTCACCTACAAGAATACAGGTTGTACACACACCTCAGAATCCCTCAGATCTACTGCCTGTACCCTCCCCGTGCCCCTCGAAGCTCCCTTAAGTTCTGTCTTTTTAACCTCTGAATCTCCTCTAATGTGGAGCGGAACAAAATGAGGAATTTTTTTTTTTTTTTACATTTGTGTAAGTGTCATACATTTAACTTTTTGAAAGGTGTACTTTGACAAAATGGAGAATATTAACTACATCTACAAAATAACTTATTTAGTCAATCGGGCTTGGGGAGGAGACAAAATTTTATGTTTAATTCATTCAACCGACTCCTCTTCAAATAGATGTTTCATAAAGACTTGAGGAGGTTAATGGCCAAATTAAGTGATGAGCAACTTGCTTTTAGTTCCTTCTCAGAAAAGAGAAATTTTTCTTTGTGCCGCAGAGGGTCTCAGGAGGATCGTTTGCCCTATGTGTATGGCTGCATTATAGGACAAGGTAATGATGTTTAATGGAACGTGAAGAATAAAACATGTCGGCTGCCACTTCGGATCGATTTCATTAACAAAGAGCGTAATAGACCTTTTGAGATTCAGACACTCCTGTCTGAACTAGAAAACTAGACTAAAACCTCACATTTTGCAAAATTAACTAGTATTTGAATGGCATTACATTCTACCTTATGTTAAGATAATTTAAAAACATTGTTTTAGCTCCCTATCGATAGGTTTTTGCTGAGTGTGATGATTAGTTTATGATTAGTTATGATTAATTTATGATTAGTGTGATGATTAGTTTATCTACAAAGACTAATGTCAATTAAATAAAATTTTAGTATGGTTTTGGAGAGTTTAACCCTATACTTCTTTCTTCCTCCTCCTGTTAATTATCCTGTTAGAATTGCAGATTGAAGTACTTCAAATCCTATTTATAAGTTGAGTCAAAATTGGGTAAATTCGTTCCTCATAATAAAAGATGCTCTTGCTAAGTTCTTATCCGTTCCTATGTTTCCTTATTTTATTTTCCTTTTTGCAAACCAGTGGATGCTCCCGTTTTCTTCTCCGTCCAGGGCAGTGGACCTTTGAATGTCAGTTCCGACGGGGTGCTGGTTTAAAAAAAAAAAAAAAAAAAAAAGTGGACGCGGCTGGGACAGACCTATGAGCAACACGGCCGAATCAAGCAACTTCGCACCCACACACGCCCAACCTGGCGCAGAGATGGCATCCTCTGCGAGGACGCCGAGCAGCGTGGTTCCTTCGATAGCTCAGTTGGTAGAGCGGAGGACTGTAGTGGAAGTTCCTCAGGCATCCTTAGGTCGCTGGTTCGAATCCGGCTCGAAGGAGTTCGCGTTTTGCGTCGTTTTCTTTTTATCCCCACCCCGGAAAGGCGTATCTCAGCTACATATATCCTCGATGTGCATCTGCTAAGACTATTCCCGATGTACAACGAATCCAGTTTTTAAAATTATTAATTTCTGTAACTAATACGCGCGATCAGACTTCCACCCCATGCTTTACATACAGTACAGCTGGCGGCCGCCGAGAAATACGGAGCTCTGACGAGGCGGAGCAGAGGCGGCCCCACTGGGCGAGGGGTCTGCAGACGTGTCTCCGCTCCCCCACCCGGGATCCTGAATCCCGGGAGGAAGGACGCTACCTGCGTAGGAAGGACACGACCTGCGGGGAATTGGTGGGACAGGCGCGCCCCCTGGTGGACTTAGAGTCCCGAGTCTCTGGAAAGGTGTTTTTCCAGGTGAAGAATGCTGAACCGTCTCAGGGCCGGATGAAATTCAGGACCGCTACTCCCCCTTCCCGGTTTAATTCTGTTAACAGTGGCTTTCAAACCTGGCTGAGAAAAACTGGTGGATATAGAATCACCTGGGCAGATTTTACAAAGCGCCTTTGCTTGGGCCAGTTTGGAGGTGGGGACCTAGGCATTGGTAGTTTGAAAAGCTTCCAGGTGACATTTGCTGTGCTGCAAGGTTTGAGAACCACTGATAAAAGAGAAACAAACATTTTAGAATTAAAAATAATAGACGGGGGGGGGGGTAGGATTTTCTACCCATTTTGGGAATTAGTCAAAAGGATAGAGATTTCTCTTAACAATAGAAAGCATTTGCTAATTTGGGTCCAATCTCATTAGGATATACGAATCCCACTTCTACCCTGTCTCAAAAATGTGATAACAAGCACCTCTGGAAGAGTCGTCAACTACAAAAATGTTAGATCAAAGTAAAAAGAGTTGTGTGAGAATTTTGTCCCTGTCAATTTTCTGATATTTTCCTTCCTATGCTTCGGCACTTTTATTCTTTAATGATTCTCAGACTTTGGTGTATCTCAGAACCCAGAAGCCCAGGCTTCTGGAATTGGGGTAGTGGTTTGAGAACCACTCCCTAAAACGTACTGGGAACTACCCCTATTAAGGGCTGAAGGTTGGTCTAAACTGGGAGCTCCTGATTAACTTCTTGCTTTTTGAAAGCAAATTGGGGCAAAAGAGTAAAGAAGAAAAATGGTCCAATTTTATTTTCAAAGATAACATCTGGGCTTTGGATGCCAAGTTTATTAGATAGTCCTGGGCTGAGCTTCTCCCCAAGGCATCACAGAGGTTCTCCGCCCTCCCGTAATTGGCCCATATTCTGCCATAGTCCAGTTTCAGGATCAGCCTTATCACCACCATCTCCAAAGACGCAGCCAGACGACCCCACAAGAGGAAGAGTGCATGTATTAAAAAAACAAATCTCAAACATACCTACACATTATGTGACTCTTCACCATCTCATTAAGAAATGGGAATCGTTCGTTCCAGTTTTAAGAACTTGAGGTTGCCCTTAATAGGTTGGACATGTGAGAAATAGATTCCGAGAGTAAACATGTAATATTAATGCATAAATAAGTGGAGTGTAGGTTTGTAAATCCCCCTGGCAGGGACCGGTATTCAAATGTGCAAAACGTTTGAGAAATCCTAAAGAACTCAGCCGTGCCTATCCCGGCACCGTCTGAAGAACAACAGAGAGCGTGGCTTTTGAACGGAAGGCCTTCCCCGTCAGGAAACGGGCCCTGCTCTCAGCCGGTAATGTTTCACTTAGCTCGGTACTTAGAGCAGGAATAAAGGCCAAGGGTAAGAGGACGTAAAACTGGAGAATGCGGGCATCGATCCCGCTACCTCTCGCATGCTAAGCGAGCGCTCTACCATTTGAGCTAATTCCCCGCCCTGCCGCGCCGCCGCGCCTCTCTTACTCACTTCGGTGTGCGCCGGTGATTCGGGACGCGTTGCCACCTGTTTGTAGTGGGCGTTGACCACGTGAACGAGCTGCGGGGCCGCGGAGCGGTGGGGATCGCGTCCCTCAGCGCCACCTACCACCTGTCCCACAGTTCTGGATCCCGTCGGTACAAGACCTCAGAGGGCAGGCGGAGTCCGGGCCAGGGAGGCCTCAGAAACACTCGTCTTAGAAACCGGGCAGGGGTTCAACCCCGGAACCCTCTCCGAGGAAAACAGGCAACCGGAGGAGACTGCAGGTGCGCCCCAGGCAGTGAGGCTCGGCTTTGGCCTTCGCAATAGTTCCTGACAATCCCTGCACCCCTAAAGTTTCCACCAGTTGACTCTGCTGGCTCCAGAAACAGATTGTCCAGGGTCCCTACAGATTACCCCTCTTAAGGGGTCCGCCGTCAGCCTTTTTAAAAAAAATCACCGCCCGTGGACACATGGCCACGAGGGGGCGCGCGTCCCAGTTAATTTCTCCTTCCATTCTGGCTTCTGCAGTGCCGAGTTTGTTCAAGGGTGTACTAGCAATTTTTTACTTTTCTAAGGTAAACATTACTAGGATGCTAAGATAATTATGACTGCAGGCTTACATCCAGAGTCTTTGCAAAAATGCAAAGTGGTGTCTTTTTCTTCTGGACCTATTGGGTACTAGGTACCAGGTACTGTGCTAGGTGCTGGGTCGGAGCCGGAAGGCCATCACGTGCAGGAAAGCCGTATGAAGTAACCAACACCTTCAACTGTCTCTTTGCCTAATATCCCGTCCTTGGAGACTTCCTCTCTTTGGTTTCTTGTTATTTTTTACTCTCAATGACACTGAAGCAAGTGATCAAAATTCAAAGGCAGGAGAAACATCTCATTTAAGAAAGTGACTCTGTCTCTTTGCAGAGCAGGCCTTTCCAGGATCCTTAAAATACCCTTAACGTTTGCTCTTCTTGTTTGCTTTTTCATTGCAATCAGGGCTGGTAAAAACAGATGAATACCTTTCTGAGGGAAGAACCCTTCCACCTACTTGCCTCCCCACAACTTAGACAAGAGAGTTCACGACTCAGGTATTCAAAGTGGATGTAGAAACCACCATTCATTTCAAAACTTGGCTCCAGGCCAGCCGTACCCTGATTCTGTCGGTCATCTGGGTGCTTCCCCTACTCTTCCCAGGACAGAATTTCCCCAGCTGCAGAAGTCAGCTTGGCCTCCACTCATTTTTTTTCTCCCTATTTATTTTCCATGATTCTCCTAGGAGTGTAGGTGTGGAATTTTAGTGACAGAACGGAGCCCAATTCCACAGCTCAGATCCACAGATTGGGCATTGGCATGACTGACTGAACTGGGAGTGACTGGTTTGTTTGGGGGCTTTCAACCATGAGCTGGGAGTGCTGGTTTCCAGTAACACTGGATTGGGGATTACATTTTCCAACACTCAGTTTCCACAGAGACTAAATGAAAATCAAGACGACTATTTTAAAATTCACATGGAAGTTTTACCAGTTGTTAAACTATTGGCTCAACTCTAAGCTCTCTGCTCTGGACTGAATTGTGTCTCCCCACACCCCCCCCCCAATTCTTATGTTTCAGCTCTAACCCCCAATGTGACTGTATTTGGAATAGGAATGTAATTAAGGTTAATAAGGTCGTAAGGGTGGTAATCCTGATATCTAGGATCAGTGTCATGATGAGTGGAGACACCAGAGAGCTCACTCTCTGTGTGAAGACACAGGACGCGACCAACTGCAAGCCAAGAAGAGAGCTCTCACCAGGAACCGAATGTTCATCGCCTTGGTCATGGACTTCCAGCCTCCAGCACTATGAGAAAAATTAATTTCTGGTGTTTAAGCCACCCAGTCTGTGGTACTTTGTCACAGCAACCTGAGCAGACTAAGACAACAATCCTTTTTAAATCTGCCATGTGATAAAGGAGATAATACTCTGTAAATCACATTACTGATGTCCTGCTTGCGCCCATGTTTGCCAGAAGGTAAGCTAGGAGAAGAATGCAAGCCTGGAGGAGGAGGAAAGGTGGGCTTACTCATTCCCGTTTCCCTTCTGGGGACTTCCTGTTCCTCTAAGTGTTGCCCCAGTAATGAATCCAGCACCAGCCTGAAATTTCACCACTTGTTGGCAACTTTGCTATTTTCCACTTGGTATTCAAGACATGGAAAGGACACCTGATAATGTCAAGAGAAACTGTCCACTTCTTAGGATCCTTTTTCTCTAGCTGCGAATTCTCTATTAGTTTAGGAACATTAAAAGAAAAGTTACTAGGCGCTATTCTCTTAGTTTCTCATGGAAAGGGATTTAATTGCTGAGTTCAAGAACAACTATGTGATTTCAACATTTCTAATAGGAAGCATTGGTGATTGCCATTTGAAGAAAAATTTGGAATGTTTTCAATAATATAGTTTTGTAGAAATTTTATTTTAATAAGCACAGATATTTTATAGAGAAATTCACTTTTTCCCTTAAATGTATTGGAGGAAAGTTTGCTCCAGATAGTGTAGCATGTTATCCATCTGTGTCTATTTTTTGTAGTAGGTTCAAGGAAACTGATCAATCTCTGTTGAAACTCCATGTTGGATGATTTGCTTTGGAAAAGGAGTATTTATATTTCCATTTAAGAATTTTAAGGATTTGTGTTTCATTTTAATTGCTCTACTATAATTAGGCAACATAATATGAACCAGTCAAATCAATTATACAACTAAAAAAAATTTACACACACACATGCACACACAGAACACTTCACATTTTTCATCATTAGAGTTATGAATATACACGATTTCCCATTTGACTTTCAGAATGGAGTACTGTAATTTACCAAAATGCAGGGGGCATTGCTCTGTTCACAACCCAGAGATCTTCTTCAACCTAGCTGTCTGTATTTAGGGCAACTATAACATTTATTGAGCAAACTTTGACGTTTTTGAAAGAAGGAGGAGGAAGTAACCAGAGAGGAGGGAAGGAAATTGGGCGTAATCCAAGGCATTACTTTCAGCTGTATTATTCCTAGGGTAAGAGAACACGGGATACCCTTTGGGATTTTGTCTTGAGATAGACATAAGTAATATCCTAACGTCTTAGATGTACAACGCAATGAATTTTATGTTTTTATAAACCCACGGACCAGGTGTCCGGATCACTATATAAAATACATTCGGTGTCCGAGAAGACAGCTTAAAATCGCACTTCTAAAAGTGAATATGAACATCACCAGCGCAAACCATCTGGACAGAGGTTATTTTAGGAATCCTGTAAAAGCCCTCCCCAGGAGTCCTTCGATAGCTCAGTTGGTAGAGCGGAGGACTGTAGAGGTGACAGTTGGGCATCCTTAGGTCGCTGGTTCGAATCCGGCTCGAAGGACGAGACTTTTGGAAACCCAGCCTCCTCCAGCGAAGCCGCCGTAAAATTTAGATCCTTCCGGAACGTCGGGGAATAACCCCTTCCCGCGTGTCTCCCGAGGGCAGGGTGCACTTTCCGCTGAGACGAGAAGGCGCTGACCTCTCTTATTTGCGGAGCGCGCGGGCGGCCGCGGCGGCTGCTGTGGGGAAGGGCCGCCGGCCCTGCGGAAGACCTTCCCCGCTGACTCCGCTCGCCTTTCCCCGCGTGGAGCGCAGCCGTGCGCACCGCCGCCCCCGCGGCCCCGCTCCCGCGCTGCGCCCCGCGCCCCGCGCCCCACGCCGGCCCCCGCGCCGCGCAGCCGGGAGGAGGGCGCACGCGCGCGGCTGCCAGGCGCGCCCCGCCCCCGGGTCTCCAGACCCCGCCCCTGGGGAGGCGGGTCCCCGCGGCCGCGCGGATCCCCGGTCACCCTGGTAATTCCTGAAGAGGCTTTTTATGGGAGAACTTTCAGACCTACCCCAAAGTGGGAAATAGCATCATGAACTTCACCGGACCCATCGCCCAGATACAGCCACCCCGTTGGCACCATCTCCCCAAATCCGCACCGCGCCCGCACAAATCCTGGATGCGGACAGGCCCCGCTCGGCCCCTTGGCCCCCTCTGCACACGCCGGGAGTGGAGGAAAACTCACGGAGAGCCGTCTCCGTTCAAGCTGACGGCGCGCGCGCGTTTTCCAGGGAAAACGAGCTCGAGCGCGCACGCGCCCTGCCGTCAGAACCGAACGGGGGACAGGACAGCGACCCGGTTTCCCGTAGCTCTCGGCCGCGGAAGAAACACGGCACACACAGGGGACATCGTCGTGGAACTTCGCATGGAGTAGCATGCTCAGTCTGTTTACGCAGACTTTGATGTAAAACTCGACATTTGAAAATGATCTTGAGTGGTAATTTTCAGGAGCAGCAAGGAATTAGGAGGGTTTGGATTTGAAGACTCCTGCCATAATTTTCAGTCTGCCTTTGGGCAAGCCTGTTCCCAAACACCAAACGGCTGGGAGGAGCTACCAAGAACAAAGGAAAGCAGCCTGAATCCTGAGCGAAGAGGACAAGGGCGGTCACTATGGCTGACACGGAAAATGACACAGGGCCTCTGTCCGAGCACTTACCTTAAGCCCTTTTTGCTGCAGCTGCTGCAGTTTCCAGTCTTGAAAAACTGCCACAGTACGTTCAAATCCCAATCCAAGACTTGTATTCACTCCAATGAATCGGTTCTACTTTTAGCTCAACACACTTAGGAATTCCACAAAGAGCCTCAGCCTTTTATTAGAAATTATCTCAGAACATTTTCCTAGAACCCATTTCTTGGAGTGACTGAAAAAAATTACATCTCTTAAAGTAGTATAAAATGACATTAGGCTGACAGGTAGGCTCTTGGCAAAACTTCACCGAACTTTTTCTTCACTCACTGATATCACATGGACATTTGTAAAAAAAAAAAAAAAAAATCTGAGTACTCTTACCATATATCTTGGCACAGAAGTTCACACATTTTTTGTTGGGTATTTTCCTAGGAGGTGAATAAGCCTTCTTAGTGGATTTAGACTTTCAAATTTCCCGTATGTATCTACCTGAATAGGTTAAGTTACAGTGTAGTAATAAGCGTTCCCCCCTCCTGCTGATCATGGTGGCTCATAACCAGATACTCTTATTTCTGTGTCATATAAATCATGGCTTGGCTGGTGGTCCATTCTGGGACCCTGACTTGTAGATCCTCTACAACTCAGATCATAAATCATTTTGTCAGGGTAAGGGTACAGAGGGGTGTGGTGGATTGCTCATTAGCTCTCAGACTTCCAGAAGGGACATCTCATTTCCCAAACGTGGCATTTAGAACAACTACAACTGTTGGATATAATACTGAAAACATCAGCTTGAAAGTATTGGAAAATTTAAAATATGGTAAAAACAAATTTGTGTAATGGTATCATATGTTAAAAATAATACATACTATGGGCAAAAGAAAAGTAAACGAGTTAACTGGGAATCTGATAAGGAGGCTGTGTGTAGGAAGAAATAGACTGCTCAGCAAGACATCAAATTGATGTTGAAGTTTTTGTATGGTTAACTAGTTTTGTTTTGTTTTTAATTACCTCTATTGAAATGCAATTTAAACACAGTAAAATTCATTCCTTTTTAAGTATATAGTTTGCTGAGTTTTGAAAATTATATTCAATCATATAACCACAACACTCATGATATTAAAACGTTTTCATCTCTCCAGAAAGTTGACTTGTGCCTTCAGAAGCACTGATCTGCTTTCTGTCACTGTACTTATTTATGCCTTTGCCAGATGGTTCTAGGAATAGACTCCTACAGTATGCAGCTTTTTGAGTCTGGCTTTCTCCATTTAGCGCAACGCTGTTGAGATTCATCCTTGTCATGTGTGTATCCACAGCTCATTCTTTTTACTGTTCAGTAGTCCATTGTAGGGATGTTCTACAATTTGTTTATTCATTCACCAGCTGATGAAATTTCGTTACTGTTTTTATTATTATTAATAAAACTGCTTGTTATGGGCTGAATTACATGCCCCCCATTCATATGTTAAAGCCCTAATTTCCAGTACCTCAGAATGAGACTGTATTTGGAGATAGGGCCTTGACGGAAGTTACTACATTCGAATGAGGCCGGTAGGGTGCCTGGACCCAGTCTGACTGGTGTCTTTATAGGAAGAGGAGATTAGGACACAGAGAGAGACAGCAGGGGCAGAAGCGTGCAGAGGAACGACCATGTACAGAGCAAACAAGGAGGCACCTTTCTTCAAGCCAAGCAGAGGCCTCAGAAGAAATCAGTCCTGCTGACACCTTGATCTTGGACTTCCAGCCTCTAGAGCTGTGAGGAGAGAAATTTCTGTTTAAGTCACCCAGTCTGTGGTATGTTGTGATGGCGGTCTTCGCAAATTATTGTGTGGCTATAAATATTTTGGATATAAGTGTGGCCATGTGTTTTATTATCAGTGAATACACAGGAGTTGGATTGCTGGATCCTATGGTAGGTGTATATTTAACTTTCAAAGAAACTACCAACTGTTATCCAACGTGGCTGTACCATTTTGCATTTTTTTTTTTTAAGATTTTATTTATTTATTTGAGACAGAGAGAATGAGAGGGAGGAGGGTCAGGGGGAGAAGCAGACTCCCCGCTGAGCAGGGACCCCGATGTGGGACTAGATCCCGGGACTCCAGGATCATGACCTGAGCCAAAGGCAGTCACTTAACCAACTGAGCTACCCAGGCGCCCCCATTTTACATTCTTATTAGCAATGGATGAGAGCTCGTTTCTCTACATCTTAGACAACACTTGGAACAGTCTTTTAAATATTAGCCATTCAAATTTGTACCTAACACAACACATTCACATGTCCTACCCACATTTATGGGGCAGGGATTATTCAGATATTATAAGAGGTGGGTGGGAATCTTGGGGCCGTCTTAGAATTTTGCCTCCTACGATGACTGTGTGGAGGCATCTCATGTGGTTTTAATTCATATTTCCCTCGACTACTGATGTCTACTTTTTCAGGTAGTTGTCATCTGTATATCTTCTTTGGCGGAGTGTCTGTTGAAATCCTTCCCTTTTTTAAAAAAATTGAATTGTTTGCCTCCTTACTGAGTTCTGGAATGCTTTATATATTCTGGATAAAAGTCTTGTCTATCAGGTGTTTGCCCTGCAATATTTTCTCCTAGTCTGTGGTTTGATTTTTCATTTCTTAGCACCATCTTTTGAAAAGCAAATATTAAAATTTTGATGAAGCCCAATTTATCTTTTTTTTTCTTTTGTACCTTGTATTTTTTGTGTTCTTTGGTGTTCTAAGAATTTTTTGCCTAACCAAAGGTCACAGAGATTTTCTTCTGGAAGTTTTATCTTTTACATTTAGGTCTCTGATCAAACTTGAATTAATTATTTTATATCATATTGATTTATATCGTATTGATGGTAAAAGATTTTTTTGTTTTATATATGAATGTCCAGTTGTACCAACATCAGTTACTGAAAGCTTATCCTTTCTCTATAGAATTACTGTGTTGTCTATGTCAAAAATCAATCAACAGTATTTTTAACAAATGGTGGTAGAACTAAATATCCACATGCAAAAAAAAAATGAATCACAAAAGTTAACTCAAAATTATCATACACCTAAATGTAAAATGCAAAACTATAATATCACCAGAGGATAACAAAGGAAAAAATGTAGGTAGCCTTGAGCATGGCAATAACTTTGTGTGTGTGGCAACTTTTTAGATGTAACACCAAAGGCACACTTCATGGAAAAAAAATAATTGGTAAGTTGGACTTCATTAAAATTAAAAACTTCTTCAAAAAGACACTGTCAAAAGAATAAGAAGAGAAGCCACAGACTGGGAGAAAATATGTGCAAAGGACATATCTGATAAAGGACTGCTATCCAAAATATACAAAAAGCTTTTAAAACTCAACAATAAAATAAACAACTTGGGCAAAATATCTGGACAACTCACCAAAGAAGATATACAGGTGGCAAATAAAAGATCCGCCACATCATATGTAATCAGGGAATTGTAAATTGAAAAATCAATGAGAAGCCACTACACACCTGTTGGAACGGCCAAAATACAAAACACAACACCAAATGCTGGTGAGGATGTTAAGCCAACAGGAACTCTCATTCACTGAGGCTTGTAACTTGCATTTCCCTAATGAATAACAAGATTGAGGATCCATATCATGGGCTTATTGGCCATCTGTACATTTTGTTTTGTGAACTATCTATCCAAATCATTTGCCTATTAAAACAATGGCTCACTATTGAGTTGTACACGTGTGTTATACATTCTGGATCCAAGCCCTTCATCATTTATCACTTAAACACTTACCTGAATGTTTTGCATATATTTTTCCCCAACCTGTCACTTGCCCTTTAATTATCTTAAGTTCTTAAGCATCTTTTGAGATTTTTTCTTTAGTCTTTGATGAAATCCAATTTATCATTTTTTAAATTTTTTTTTTTTAAGATTGTATTTATTTATTTGACACAGAGAGAGCCAGAGAGCAAGCACAAGCAGGGGAAACGGCCGGCAGGGGAGAGGCAGGCTCCCTGCTGAGCAACGAGCCCAACATGGGGCTCCATCCCAGGACCCTGGGATCATGACGAGAGCCGAAGGCAGACGCTTAACTGACTGAGCCACCCAGATGCCCCCCATTTTTTTCTTTATAGTTTATGCTTTTTGTGCTCTAAGAATTTTTTGCTTAACCTAAAGTTACAAAGCGTTTTCTCCTAGTTTTTCTTCTAGAAGTTTGACAGTTTTAATCGTTATGTTTAGGTCTTCATCCATTTTGAGTTTTGTCCATTATGCTGTGTAGGGTCTGAGTTCCTTTAGTAGCATGTGAATATCCACTTTTTCCAGCGCCATTTGTTAAGGACGATCTGGTCCTTGGCACCTCTGTCAAAGTCAGCTGATTATGTATATATGCTGGTACATTTTTCTGGACTCTATCTAGCTTTATAGTAAGTCTTGTAACCAGGTAGTGTTAAGTCCTCTAACTTTGTTCTCCTTCACAACTGTTTTGGATATTTTGCATCTTTTGTAGTCTATACAAATTTTAGAATCAGCTTGTCATTTTTACAAAACTGCTCACTGAGATTTTGACTGGGATGGCGTTAAATATATAAGTCAATTTGGAAGACTTTGCATCTGAAAAATGTGGATTTTTCTGTTATAGAATGTGTTGTTTTTATTGTATTTTTTGTTAAATTTATCTCTAAAAATTTCACTTTTTAACCCTTCCGAATGGTATTTATATTTCAAGTTCAATAAACCAGAATACTTATTAATAAGTAGAATTATAATTTATTATATTTGTGTCCTTTGGCTTTGGTAAACTTATTATTTGCAGTAGATTTACAGTAGATTCTTCAGCATTTTTTCATAATCATCACATCAGATATGAATATAGTTTTTCCTTTTCAAATCTATGCTTTTCTTTCTTTCTTGACTTGTACTGGCTAGAACCTCCAGGGCAATACTGAATAGAAGTCAAGGTCAGATATCCTTGTTCTAGACCTGATCTTAGTGACAAACCATTCAGTCTTTCACTACTAAATATGCTAATGGTAGGGTTTTTCAATATGTCTTTTATAGGTTGATGAAATTCTCTTATATTACTAGTTGGCAGAAATTTAATCCATGAATGCATCCTAATTTTGTCATGTTTATTCTGCGTCTATTGAGATAATCATATAGGTCTTTTTAAATCTGATAATAAGATTTATTGATTTCTAATAAATTCTAACCTACACTTTAACTTTTCACCTGGTTTAGTTTTTCGGAAGTTTCTTTTCCCACTTTAAAAATTCAGGCAATATTTACATAAGATGTCCCTTTTTAGTACCATGAGTTCTGACAAATGTATACAGTCATATAACCACACCCACAATGAAGATATGAAATGGTTACATCACACCCCCAACTTCTCCATGTTCCTTTTGCAGCTAACTCCTCCCCCTACATTCTAACCCGCTAACTACTGATGTTTTCTATTCCTTTAGTTTTGTGCTTATAAGAATGTCTTATGTAGCCTTTTGTAGCTGCCTTTAGGATAAGGCACAGGAGATTCATCCCTGTTGTTACATCTATCAATAGTTTGCTTCTTTTTATTGCTGAATATTCCATTGGAATATTGTCTGTAAGCTTTAGGAGCAGGCAAGTTTGAGTCAGTTAGCTATAGAACCATTTCAGGCTTAAATCAACTCTGCAATACGACATGACTGAGACATTAGGCTCTGGGATCTCAAATGAGTACTTGTACATTACCTAGCACTGGCTGATGAGAAAAATACGGAACCTTTTCTCAGGTCCCACTGTGCCCTTTGTGAAAATTGGGGCTGCAGGGGAGGTGGGTGGGGGGTGTGGTAATTGGGTGATGGGCATTAAGGAGGGCACTGGATGTAATGAGCACTGGGTGTTATAGGTAAGTGACGAATCGCTAAATTCTATCCCTGAAACTAATAATACACTCTATGTTAACTAACTTGAATTTAAATAAACTCCAAAAAAAAGAGAGAGAGTGGTAGATCGGGTAAGAGGAAAGCTCTGACCTACTGGAAAAGCTAGAGAGTTACACAAGAAAAAAAGGCAGATGCTGAAGATGAGGAGACACTCGGAGAGTCAAAAGCCAATGAGCACTGGCTAAGAGAGGGAGTTTGGAAGTTTATAAACAAGAGAAAAGAGAAAGAAATTTGGATTAGCTGCTGTGTTATGGCAAGGGAGGCTTCCGAGATGAGGAGAGACGTCTGAAACAAAGTGTTGTCCTTTGTGATGAATATCGTGTCAATCTGTGTGTGTTCTAAGATGCTTAAGTAAAATGTAAACATTTTTTCCTTTATTTTTTTTATTTTTTTAAAGATTTTATTTATTCATTTGACAGAGAGACACAGCCAGAGAGGGAACACAAGCAGGGGGAGTGGGAGAGGGAGAAGCAGGCTTCCCGTGGAGCAGGGAGCCCGGCGTGGGGCTCGATCCCAGGACCCTGGGATCATGACCTGAGCCGAAGGCAGACGCTTAACAACTTAACCACCCAGGTGCCTCCATTTTTTCCTTTAAAAACAAGAAAGAAAAGCTTTTATTTGAGACACAATGTGAACTTAGATCCTAGAGTATGACTGCTTTCATGTCTGTGGTGTTCAAGGCTCTGTCAGGACACTCAGTATGTGAAAGAGATGGTCTCACACAGAAACTGCTCGTTTCTCTAAGTCTTTTCTACTCTAGCATTCTCACATTTCCCCCAGATTAGGTTAGATTACTGGAAAGAAATGTACCTCATGTCTCATGAGAGGGAACTGAATAACTGAATTAAATATAAATTATGTGTTGCAGATTTCTCATGGAAATCACTGGATAGGACCTTTTGAAGAAAGATTTATTTTTCCAAGACTACAGTTTGAAGTACTTAGATTTTTAATAAGCAATACTCTTATAAATTCACCGAAAATCTTTTCTGTAGATACATCATCAAGAAAAGTCTGTCCAGACGGCTTCCTGCTTTCTCCATCGGTGTTCAGCCAGGAAGCCCAATGCCGTAATAGGTACTCATTAGCAGTACCTGACAGCATCCCCACAAACCCAGGTCTAAATCTCTTTTTTTAAATTTGGAGAGGGGTGTGTTTCATTTATTTGCCCCACTAAATATGCGCCACTCAATTCCTAAACACACACGCACACACACAATGCCTCTTGTCTTGGGTCAAGTACTTTTATGTCTATACATTATTTTCATTGTCCTTCAAAAAGAATTGCAAAGCTGCCAAAATGAACTCAGCAGTATGTCCACTTCAAGACAATAGATTCCTCTTTAACCCAGCTGTCTACATGTAGGGTAAATTATCATTTATCCATCACTTTAATAGAGAGGCCGGAGGCAGAAGGGACAGAGGGACAGCAGGAGAAATAAGGGTGATGGTCCTATCTATATTATGCCTAAGTGAGCAGGACATGGAACATGGGTGGTGGTGTTCTCTTTTTTAAAGACTGAAATCAGAAAGTAAAAAACACAAAACTTAAGTGTTCAAGGGTATTAATTTTTTAATATACCTCTATGATCACCACCCCTATCAGTTTAGAACATTTCTAGCACCCTAGAAAAAAATCATGTTTGCCTGTAATTAAAAAAAAAAAAAAATGGTTAAAGCCACTGGGATAAACATTATTCAAAGTATTCTAGCAAACCATACCACCAATCCTTCGATAGCTCAGTTGGTAGAGCGGAGGACTGTAGATGTTCAGACATGGTCATCCTTAGGTCGCTGGTTCGAATCCGGCTCGAAGGACTTAGCCTTTTGACAGGTTTTTCACTGAGGCCGCTTGCGTGGACCCTTACCGCAGATAAGAAAACTTGAACAGTTGGGCACCTTGTCGTTTGTGCTCACAGATGAACTTGTAAGACTGAAAATAATAATAAGAAATAAATAAATAAATAAACGATCCGCAGGTACATACACAAGAAGCTGCGCATGTAAGACGGGGTCTCCAGGGAGACTGACTTTTCATGGAGTTTGGGCAAGGATCATGGGGCGCGTGGAGAACGGGAAGGACCTCTTGGCCCAAGGTTTTCATTTTATTTTGGAGGTCCCATGGCCTTTCTGTTATGTTGATGTTTAAGTGAATAAACATTTTATTAATGGGAATTTCAAATACACACAAAGTAGAGAAAACAGCGTAAATGACCACCAGAGGCCTCGCACCTGTAGACTGGCATCCTCTATCCCCCCACATGCCCCCTTCCACCCCCGACCTCTTGAAGCAATACCGAGATGCGCTCTCCTCTCATCCATCGTTGCTCCGTGTTTTGAAGACAGGAATTCAGTTCCTCTTACCGCCCCCTCCCGCCTCCAAAAAAGGCAGCGGCGGGCAACTGACAGAAAGTTCCCTTCCATAAAATTACCGAAACTGGTGTAAGAACTCGAGGAGGCTGGTTTCTCGGCTCTTTCGCCCTCTCCACGGAAGAGCGTGGCGCCCTGTTCCGGCAGAACTAAACTGGGGCGCCTGCCTGGCAGGAGATGTCACCTCGGATGGTAGCTGTGGACCCCTCGCCCGGTTTCTGTGCGCACCCGCCCGTTCCAGCGGGATAGGAAAGCCTGTCCCGCTGCAGCGAGGGCGGGCTTACGCTATGCTCACACTCGTCCGGGCCCCTTCCACAAAGCCGGCTGCACGGCGGCTCCGCATTCGCGGCGGCTGGTCTTTGCAGTCGGCCCAGCAGCAGGTGCGCGCGGGAGGAACGGCGGCGCCAAGAGCGCGCGGACGGCGCCCCCTGCCGGGCGGTCCCCGCACTGCGGGGAGGGCCTGCGCCCGGCGCCCGCGGGAGAGGCCTCGGCTGCGGTGCGAGGACCGCCCGCCCCGCCGCGCCGGGGCCCGCAGCAGACGCCGGTCCCGGGAGAGCAGGGTTGGCGCGCCGCCCCGGGGTCGCCGCAGTCCGGGCCGTGTGTACACAGGACAACAGGTGTTTATAATATCAGCATGCATCACGTGTCAACCAACGCGAATAACGTTTTGAAAACAGGAGAAATAACTGTTGCCCGTTAAAATTTCCTGGACATTGTTCACAAAACCGAATTGCAAATTAATATTTTAAAGTACACAAAAGGTTTTAAACTAAATGAGGTCACAACTGAAGTATTCAAAATCTAAGTTTCCAAAACTTGTATTTGCCAAATTAACCTACATTTTCAAAACGTAAAAACATTCAGAACTCGAAGTTAAGTTTTGAAAAATAATTCACGTTTCAAAACTCAAGAAGTCTGAGTCAACCGTAAAGGCGAATCATGCCCCAGCCGGAGTCGCACCCGGGTCCCCTGGGTCAAATGCCGCTTCGATCTCCCAACTCCCCAGAGCTTTCCCACATTTCCAGAAGAGCCCGCCTCCCGCGTTCTCCCATCTCGCCGAGGCGCTCTCTAGGGCGCGTCCACCTGCGGACCTACCCGCTCGGCGCCGGCCGCGGCAGCCCCGAGCGCCGCCAGTTCGGCCACCGCGAGCCTCAGGTCCCGCCTTCCCGCTTCGAATCCCACTTCCGCTCTCGGCACCCAGTCTCGTCCTGCCGTTCATCTCCGCCCCGTCGGCCCCGCCCCTCCCGCCGGCCGTCGCACGCGCTGTGCGGCAGACGGCGCGGCGCTTTACGGCTGCCGTGCTTCTCGCTCCGCCGGCATGGAGGCGGAGGAGCTGGAGAGCGAGGCCTCGGAGCGGGAGCCTCGGGAAGGGACAGATCAGAGCCCAGAGGCGGCGGAGGAGCGGGAGGAATCCGAAGAGGCGGCTTGTGGCGCCAAGAAGCGGGTGGTGCCGGGTATTGTGTACTTGGGCCACCTCCCGCCCCGCTTTCGGCCTCTGCACGTACGGAACCTTCTCAGCGCGTACGGCGAGGTCGGGCGCGTTTTTTTCCAGCCCGAGGGTAAGAGCGCGGGCCCGGGCCGTGCGGGCGGGGGGTGGCGCTCGCCGGCCGCGGGCTCGCCTGCGCGGGTCCGAGGCGCTGTGGGGGCGGGGACTCGAGGCCGGCGCCCGGCTCCTTTGGGGGGGCGGGGTTGGGTGTGGGTCGCTCAGTGAGCGCAGACGAGTGGTTCTCGGGTGGTCACGTTTGGCCTGTAGCGTCCCCTCCGCACACGCCCCGTTCCTGAACCGAATCTACCGGCTCGTTAAGTGAGCGCGCCCTGCATAAGAGTCTCAGAGGCTCTTGCACGGAACTGGACCCATCCCCTTCGTCCTCGTGACCCAGGTCTAGAGACAGTGTCTGATCCGCTGACCCCAGCTTTCCTACAGGCGCTAACTGAGTTGGGATTCGGGGCGTGTGCATGTGCAGAGCACATCTGATGCAGGAGTTGACGGCTCAGGAGAGGACTGAGTTAGACGTGGGGAGAGGGTGTACGGGGAGAGGATGGACCTTGCGGTTCTCTTCCCCGCAGAGGCCTTGAGGGGGATCCTGGCCCGCGGGCGAGTGGGAGGTGAAGTTAGTTGGCTGCCACGTGGGCCTCCTAAACCACTGCTGTGTCTTGGGCTCAGACGGCTTCGTGAGGCGCAAGAAGAAAGCAGCGGCAGCCTCGGCCGCGGGAGGCAAAAAGCGGTCCAAGTACAGCAAGGACTACACCGAGGGCTGGGTGGAGTTCCGGGACAAGCGAGTAGCCAAGCGCGTGGCGGCCAGTCTTCACAACACGCCCATGGGAGCCCGACGGCGCAGCCCCTTCCGTTACGACCTGTGGAACCTCAAGGTGAGGGCTAGGCTTGCCGGCCTCGTCTCATCCTCCCGCCTTCCCAGCCCCAGCCCAGCGCCTCATTCCCTTTTGTTGGCCCCACTCTCTCATCTCCTCTCCGTCCCTGACGTACCCTACCCAGATCTTCTCTTGTTTTCCTGCCCACAGTACTTGCACCGTTTCACGTGGTCCCACCTCAGCGAACATCTTGCCTTTGAGCGCCAGGTGCGCAGGCAGCGCCTGAGGGCCGAGGTTGCCCAGGCCAAGCGTGAGACTGACTTCTATCTTCGAAGTGTGGAACGGGGACGGCGCTTCCTTGCCGCTGAGGGGGACTCTGCCCGCCCGAATGGCACCTGGACCTTTGCCCAGCGTCCTACTGAGCAAGAGCTGAGAGCCCGGAAGGCGGCTCGGCCAGGGGGACGTGAACGGGCTCGCCTGGCAAATGCCCAGGACCAGGCTCGCTCCAACCAAGGGCTGCTTGCCAAGATCTTTGGAGCTCCACCACCTTCAGCGAGCGTGGAGGAACCCTGACCAGTCAGGGACTCTTGAAGGGTGGACAGCCCCCTTCCATGTCTTAGCCCTGCTTCCTGTCTACCTGATAATGACTACTGATAATGATTATATTATCTTTCTAAGACCAGCAGTCTGGTGGGTGCTTAGACATTGACGTCTTGTGTTCCTCTGGTTCCCCCCTCCTCCAACTCCTGTTGCCTGGCTGAGGCACCTAATTCATACTAGCAAGAGTGGGACTACTGCAAGATGCCAATTGTGTTTGATCCGTGGCTGTCTGCCTCCTCTCCAGTGAGATCCTCTGAAAATCCCACTTTCTGGACCCAGGAAGAGCCTTTACTTCGAGCTAGAGTGATAGTGTCAAGTCCAGGCAGCTATTTCTACCAACTGTAGTTGAAGGGCAGCAGCAACATCTGTTTTATTTAGAAAAGATTAACAGGGCCAGGGGTTAGTGGGATGGGACTGGGTTGGGAGCCACCTTCCAAATGTATGTATAGAAAAGAAAAAATTTATATATTTATATGCCTTTGTAGTTTTTTGGGGAGAGGGGGCATTTTATGAGTTCTGACTTCTGTCTTCTCATGTCCTGTTCATTCCCCTTCATCTCCTGGTCTCAGAGCCACCATTCCTCCCCCACACCCCTAGTTCAGCCTGGACCCTTTTCTATCTATCAAATTAATTTCTTAGTCCATTTTATCAGTTATCTAGTTCAGCATTTACTAAGTCGCTATATGAGGACATAGGGATAGTAGGTAATAACACATGGCCCTTGGTGCTAAGAGTTACCACTAGAAAGAGACATTTAAGAAGTAAACGTACAGAGGTATTGCAGGCATCCTGGTACATGTATATAAGGGGTAGAGTAGGGGCCATGGGAGGGCATGGTGGACTCTGTCTGGGAAGGGAAGCAGTGCTTAATACAGAGCTGACTCCAGATCACACTCTCCAGAGATGGGGCAGTTCTCACCAGGTTCTCCAGATCAGTCCTGAAAAGTGACCAGAAGTCTGACTGAGCCTGGTGTAGTCCTGTTTTTGGAAACAAAGCTCTGTGGATGTCGTGTTGGGTTCAAACCACTGTAAAGGTGGACAAAGCCTGGGAGGTAGCCAGGCACAAAGGTGCACTTCTGTGAATCAGGGCTTAGGTGAGGGATGGTTCATAAGCGACGTGCAGAGCAGCCCTGGAGGCCACAAAGAATCTAGGTAAGCCCCTAAGAGAAACGAAAACTGATGTCACAGTAAACTAAACTAAATTACAAAATAAATAAATATATAAATTAAAGCTGGTCAGGGCACGGGGCTGGCTCAGTTGGAACATACAACTCTTGGTCTTGGGGCTGTGAGCTTGAGCCCCATGCTGGGTGTAGAGATGACTTAAAAAATGTTAGAAAAGGGACACTTGGGTGGCTGAGTTGGTTAACCTCTGCCTTTGGCACAGGTCATGATCCCAGGGTCCTGGGATTGAGCCCCACATCAGGCTCCTTGCTCAGCGGGGAGTCTGCTTCTCCCTCTGCCTCTCCCCTGCTCATGTTCTCAAAGTCTTAAAAAAACTGGCCAGTATCTAGTTCATTAAACTTAAAGGAAGTAGTAGAGTGATTATAATAATTTGGGTTTTGCTTGTACTATTTTTTTTTTTTACCCACTGTCCTCAATATAATTACTCATTTGTTCTTTGGGTGAAGTGGATTAATCCACTTCTTTGGCTCTAGTCATGTTAAGATTTTAATTTGGTAGGTGAACTTTATTTGGGAGAATGAAGACGACCATACAGTAAAAAATAATGGTTACTTGGTGTAACATTTCCCACAATGCCTATACTTCTCATACCCATCAACAGAGACGTGTGTAATGTTACACCCTCAGTCTTAGGAACTTGATACCCTGGTTTCTGTGTTCATTTCTTGTGAGTTTGTTTCATGTGGATTGTTCCCTCAGGTCGTGGTATCTTCCAAGTGAGCCAGAGAAATCCAGTGTCAGAATTTGATAAGCTGTTCATTTAATCAGAATTCTAAGTGCCCATTGCCCCCTTTGCTAGATAAAGAGAATATCAAGATCAAGAAAATTCTTCCCCTTAGGTCGCTAACAACTTACAAAATAAAACACATAGGGCTTAATTTTTTGAATGAAATAAAGATACCAGTATATTCAAGGTCAGCATCTCAGGCTCCAGTTCAGTAGTTCTGCACAAAGAGCTCACACCCAGAGCCTGGTGAACTGGGTAAATCACAGGTGGAGTGAGAAATGAAAATAAGAATGGGTGGAAGAAAATGAATTTCCCAAGAACTGTCAGTTTGATTCCCTGGAGACTAAGCCCTTTGAGGGCAGGAGAACATCTTTTTTACACTTAAATTTTCTCTTTTTTAAATGTTGCCGTGAATGACCCTGACATGGGTCAATTTTAGTTGTACAAATATAGTAATCGTATACACTTCCAGAAGTAAACTCGCTGAGTAATTTGGGTAGATAATGTCAAAATGCCTTTTATGAAAAGTGTAAGCGACCATTTTTATGATTCCTCTTATAAGCGAGGAAACAGATGATTTAGAAAAATACCCGTCACTGGAAACCATATATCCCAGACAGAAGCCTCCAGCACTCTTCGTTCGCAGTGTCTTGGGGATGTCCAAGGCCCTACCCGAGGATCTGACTCAGGGTATTGAACGCATTCGCTAAGCTTTTAATCGCTGAACAAGAGAATATTACCCCTATCCCAAAGACGATCTGGCTAAGCCTGTTAGCTCGATTTTCATTTAATTTGTGAGAATGGTCAGAAACAATATTGTCATACAACGTTTCGGGAGGAAAACGCAAGCTCTACGCGCTGTCCTTAAATGGAAAGGGCCGTCCCTGGGTGGGCTCGAACCACCAACCTTTCGGTTAACAGCCGAACGCGCTAACCGATTGCGCCACAGAGACGGGGGCGGGGAGCGCTGCCTTGTCAGACCTGATCATTTAATTTTTCCAGTCTACACTGTGTGATACTTTACGAGTGACGCTTTCGTTGGGTATATATATTGAAGAACTGTCCCCGCATGATTTTTGTTGTTCCTATGCTTGTTTTCAAAACAAGTTTTGATAATATGGATATTATGCTTAGAGAGGAACTTCGGAATGTTGATTGGGTGGGGAGCAGGGCGCGGGACTGCTGTTTACCCGAATAAGTGTGAATATAATCCAAAAAAGGACATCCGGACAGAATTTATTTTCAGTTCAAAAAGAGTTTTTGCTGACCCTTCAGGTGATAGAACAGGCCCTGTAAGGATTCTGTATAGATGAAGACATTAAATGGGAAAGATACCAGGAAGAACAACGAAGAAGGGAAAACCTAGAGGCTCATCAACGCATCCTCAAATTATCAGGTAGAAGTGTACTTCCCGGGAAATTGGATGTTCTCATTTACCAAAGTAGGAGCGCAGAGCTATCTTGCTAATTGCAAAGAGAAAATCAAATCTTTACAAAGAAGAGACTTATGTCTCCACTGAAACTAGGGATCAAATTTAACATCAACAACGGGACAAATTAACATGTGCTTCCTGATGAAGTCACAGAAGGTACACAGCACATGATATTCTGCCTAAAAGGATTAACTTGGATGTAATTAGGTCTGTTAGACAACTTCTAGCCTTGTCCCTACATTTAGCTATTACTGTGTAACAAGACACTAAAAAATGTCAGTGGTTGTTTGGGTCATGGTTCTTCCAGAGAAGCAGAACATATATGATAAATCTCCTTCTCTCTCATCTCTCTGCCTCAGTCCCTCTCAATAGAGATCTCCCCCCTTCTGTATTTATCTATCATCTAATCATCTATCATCTATCTATTATCATCTATCTATTTATCATCTATCTATCTATCTATCATCTATCTATCTATATCACTTATCTATCTAACTGGCTTATGTGTAGAGCTTACCTATCTAATTGGCTTATGTGTAGAGCGGGCCAGCAAGCTGGAAACTCAGGCAGGATTTCTATGTCACAGTCTTGAGACAGAATTTCTTCTTCAGGAAGAAAAGGAGTGAAACATTAAGATTTAAAATGTTGGTTGAGTAAAATAAGATCTTGGAGACTTCAAAGTAAAAAAATCCACTTAGGGTCTTCGGCATAAACTTGAGTATTTTGGAATATATGGTACATGGAAAGGTCTGGATGGTAGTGCAAAATGACATTAATATGTCCCTAGACAGAGATCGCACTAGCTGGGAAAAAGGGTAGACACAGGTGATCAGAAATATTATGATGTAATGTATTTTTTCTTTGCTAGGAGAATAAGAAGTAGCCAAATAATGTGCTCTTTTGTCTTAGATAAAACTTGGACTTGGAAAGGTTGAGTGACATGCCCAGGGTAACACACTGGTGGATTTCATGATGAATGAACTCCCAAACCTAAGCTCTGGACCATTAAGCTCTAGTATGTTTCCTACTACATCTTGACAGTGAGGAGTACTTCAAAGGGGGTTTCTGATCTAGGGTAAAGAGGAAAGTTAACATACTGGCTAGTTTCTAACCGTACTTCAAACCAGCAGATCTGGGGAATGGAAAGCTGAAACACCTAGTCTCTTGGCTTAAAATGTGCTTTAGAAATATCTGATTATTCTGACCCCACATCAGAGAGAAGTCAATTAAATTCTTGTGATGTGTCAACACTATTAACAGTCAAAAAGAGGCAAAGACATTTCAAAGGGGAAAGGAATTTTTGACCAATGAGATCAGATTTCTATAACTCTCCATCATCATATCCCAGTGTAAACCCTCCTGTTCAGAATCCAGTTGAACCTTGGTGAATTCTATAGTCACATCCTCGAATGTCACTGTTTCCTGAAAAACCAAACAAATCCAGAATCGCCTAACTGAAGGGCTACAAGCCCAGGAAGTGAATGGAGTGTAGAACAAAACAAAACAAAGCAAAGCAAGATAAAGTTATGACAGAATAAAATATTCTGAGTCAAGACAAGCCAAGTCTATTCATTCTTACTTTATATCTAGTACTGTGTTTGAGTCTATGTGAAATACAAAAACAAATAAAGAATACCGGTCCACAAGGGACTGGAAATTTTACATGTGAAATACTTTCAAAACTATATAGCAAATAAAGAAATTGTGAAATTCTTTGGTACAGACAAAAGGTACTGAAGGCATTCCAGGAAGGACACCAGGGTATGCAAAAATAGCAAGGGAAGGAGTTCACTTAATGTTCTCAACTCCGGATGAACAATACAAGTAGCTGGAGAGTTTCTAAAGCATAGGGATGTCAAGGCCCAACTCGCTGAAATTCTGATTTAAATTGTCGAACAGAGGGCCAAAACATCAGTGTTTTTTTTTTTTTTTTTGGAAGTATGCTAGGTAATGCCAATGTGAAGTCAGTGTTGAGAATTCTGCTTTTAAAGAAAAAAGCAGGACTTGAGTTGTACTAGATTCACTGGTGAGCTCATTTACCCAAATTAAATCATAGACCACAGTAGCATAGTGAAAAAAACATCAACCACAGACTCAGATACCAATGCTGATTCTTTGTTCTGTCATTTATTGGCTGTGTGGATTCTCTTTGCAACTCTTTTTTTTAAAACTTTATTTATTTATTTGAAAGAGAGCATGAGTGGCGGTGGGGGGGCGGGTAGTGGCAGAGGCAGGAGGAGAAGCAGACTCCCCACTCAGCAGGGAGCCCGACACGGGGCTTGATCCCAGGACCACAGCCAAAGACAGAAGACAGACAACTGAGCCACCCAGGGGCCCCTGTAACCCTTATGAACAACTCTTTCTGAATGTTCTGCCCTGGGCCTTTGCTTACTTCTCCATTTTGACTGATGGTATATGGATGAGAACATATTCTTTACATCCATCCCACGTCAAATCTTCCTCAGGAGTACAGCTATCTTTCAGTTTCCCGAAACAAACGATCTTGGCATTTTCCAGGAACTTCCTTCCTCCTCTATATATCCACTTCTTTCATCGAGTCAAACTTCTTTCTCGGAACCCCTGTTAGGGAACAGGCAATGGGCTTTTTGTTGACGATCCTCCACCCTCTGGCCTCACCCTGTGTTTTTAACAGTAACTTCAGTCTCTTTTCTGGCTCTCACACGTGATACACTCATCCCTATCATCATACTGCTGATCATGTTTCCCACTCTGCCTGTAACACCCTAAATTCGTACACATGATTCAAGACCCATGCTATATGAAGCTTTCCGTGCCTTCTCCAGCCTGCAAGACCCTCTCCCTTCTCAAAATTCCTTTAACTCTTACCTTGCCCATTTAACCAGACACTTAAATGTACATATAAATATGTATGTATAAATGCATGTGGATGTGTGTGTATACACAGAAACCCTAACAGTTCTGTAATGATTGTGCAAGGGGACAAGGGCCTGATCCAGTGCACACTTTCTATTACCAGCAGGGCCAAGAACAGAGCTGTGCGTGTGACTAGTCCAGAAGATGGACAGCCGCATGCACGAAAGACAGTTAGATGTAGAGAAGGACAGTGAGGGGAAGACACCAGAAGAGTGGTTAACGTTCCTTTCAGATACCTCCTCTACCACAAAGTGTTATATCTAGTTATCTACCCAAAAATAGAGCTCAAGTTCCAGTGCAGGAACTTGACTAGTCATTGGTTAATTGGTTAGTTATTGGTTAGTCAGTAGAGTACCAGAATCAAGGAAGAATACCAGTGTTCAGGAATTGAAATAATAAATAAACCAAGGAACAGATAAATCTACTTATCCCAACTTAGCTGGGTCCTGACTATCATAACAGTACACACTGCTTCTTCAAAAGTTAGAGCAATTCTGAGACATTAGTGTCCTGGTAAGACAGGGCTAAGGGAAGAAGAAAGGCATGAAATAGCCTTGCTCTGATAAAACTTCCAGCCTTCAAGTCAGAAATGCACTCACTTGCTTAATACATATTTATTGAGTGTCTTCACATGTCCTAGGCTCAGGAGATACCATGACGCATGGGCACTTTTTCAGACTTCAAGGAGCTTATGGTCTGGTAGAAAAACTACAAGAGCCAAATAAGTGCACAAATGTATACAAATCTGTGCTCTGTGATAAATGTTATAAAGAGTAAAATGTTGGATTAGAATATATCCAGCCTCTAACATAGGAGAAGGAACATCTGAGCTGAGAGTGAAGGATAAAGAGAAATGAACTTACAGATAAAAAAGAAGAAAGGAAGTCGGGCAGAGGGAAGGGGATTTGGAAGGGCCCTGAGGTAGGAGGCAACATAAAACCTACCAGGATATGAAGGATGAGTGTGACTAACACTGAAAGAGACATCTCTTGGAACAAGGTGAGCCTGGAGAAGCAAGGAAAGACCAGATGATGTGGGCCTCGTAGCTAATATTAAGAGTTTGTATCTTTGCCCAAAGAGCGATGGGAACCACCAAAGGGTTTTAAGATTTTATTTATTTATTTGACAGAGAGAGACACAGCAAGAGAGGGAACACAAGCAGGGGGAGTAGGAGAGGGAGAAGCAGGCTTCCCGCCGAGCAGGGAGCCCGATGCGGGGCTCGATGCGGGGCTCGATGCGGGGCTCGATCCCAGGCCACGGGGATCGTGACCTGAGCCAAAGGCAGACGCCCAACGACTGAGCCACCCAGGCACCCCCACCAAAGGGTTTTAAACAGGGACATGGCATGCGTAGATCTGTATTTTTAAGACATCTATCTGCCTGTAGTATAAAGAGAAGCCTAAAGAGAGGCAAAAATGGGTGTGGGAGACCAGGTAGGAGGTTATTATAATCCAGGCAAGAGATGCCAGTGCTTTAGCCTAGAGTGAGAGTAGCAGAGACAGAAAGAATGAGGCAGATACAAGAAATACTCATGGGGTCAAATCATCAGGCTTTTCTCCATATGCCCAATGGGAAAGATCAACCAAAAGGTAGAGTTTTTAAAAGAATAAAAAGACTGGGAGGAAAATTTACCAAAAAACCCATACATGATAAATGACTGGTATCCAAAACATACAAAGGTCTCTTAAAATACAACAGTAAGAAAATCAATTAATTTAAAAATGGGCAAAAGATCTGAATAGACACCTCATCAGAAAAGATCTACAATGGCAAATAAGCACATGACAAGATGCTCCCCAGCCTATATCATTAGGGAATTACAAATTAAAATAACAATGAGATATCACGCCACACCTATTAAAATTCAAAACACTGATAACACCATGCTGGTGAGAATATGGACCAACAGGGGTTCATGTTCCTTTTTGGTGGGAATGCATAATGGTACAGTCGCTTTGAAAGAATGTTTGACAGTTTCTTACAAAGCTGAACATGGCCTGCCCACACAATCTAGCAACTGGACTTCTTGATATTTACCCAGGTAAGTTGTTGTATCAACACAAAAACCTGCACACAATGTTTCTTGCAGCTTTATTCATATTTGCCAAAACTTGGAAGCCACCAAGATGTTCCTCGACAGGTGAATGTATGAACGGTGGTACACCTGGACAGTGGAATATTATTCAGCG
The DNA here is from genome assembly GCF_054177405.1 of Leptonychotes weddellii. Lineage (NCBI taxonomy): Eukaryota > Metazoa > Chordata > Mammalia > Carnivora > Phocidae > Leptonychotes > Leptonychotes weddellii. Next base: position 1,496,684 of record NC_138376.1, on the reverse strand, counting down.
CTAAAAAGAAATGAGCTGTCAAGTAATGAAAAAACATGGAAGAATCTTAAATGCATAAGGCTACATACTATAGGATTCCAACTATATGCCATTTGCAAAAGGTCAAACTATGGAGACTGTAAAAAGATCAGTGGTTGCTAGAGGTTCAGAGTGGGAGCGAGGGATGAAAAGGTGGGGCGCAGGAGATTTTTAGGGCAAAGTATTCTGTCTGAGGCAGTCAGGGCGGACACACATCATCATGCGTCATCAAAACTCAAAGAATGTTCTAACGTAAACTATGGACTTAGGTTAATAATAATGAATTAATATTTGCTTACCAATTGTAATAAATGTACTACTGATACAAGGTGTAAATCACAGGAGGAATTGTGTGCAGAGGGAGATTCAGTATGTGAGAACTCTCTGTATTTTTTTTTCTTTTTTTGACCTGTCTGTATTTCTTTTTATTTTTTTAAGATTTTATTTATTTATTTGGGAGAGAGAGCACAAGCAGGTAGAGCCGCAGACAGAGGCAGAGGGAGAAGCAGACTCCCCACTGAGCAGGGAGCCCGATGCGGGACTCGATTCCAGGATCCTGGGATCATGACCTGAGCCGAAGGCAGACGCTTAACCGAAGGCAGACGCTTAACCGACTGAGCCACCCAGGTGCCCTTGAACTGTCTGTATTTCTGATTAATTTTTCTATAAACCTACAAGTGCTCTAAACAAGTCTTTTAATTTAAATCAATCAAATCAATTAATCCTATAAAAAAGGAGAGGAGTTGCTGAGCAGCCTCAAAACAGGATCAAAGAGAAAGTTCATGAGCACCATTGCCTGTCCCTGTACTAAATTAGGATCCAGGAAACAGCTCCCCAAATTCTCCCAAAATGCCTTTTGCTCTGCAAAGTAGAATTCAATCTGACCTTAGTTTTAGTCTACCTTTTCATTCAGTGACACATTTTTAATATTTCCCTCCTGCTTTAGAGGGTTATAGAAATCAATCCATTAAGTTCCATAGAAGGACCTAGTGACCTCAAACAAGCATGTTTCTTGTTCTGTTATTCCCTGCAGAATTCACGTCTGGGTCAATACATTTATTGGACTGTTCAGTTTCCTCAGGGATTTAATGGGAACACGACGCCTGCCCAATTTCTAGAGTCCTTGTAAAATGAACACCTAGTAATCAGTGTTTCACCAAATTCTCAGTGGTACTGATTTATTTTACAGATTAAGAAAAAAAAAGGAGGGTTGAAAGGAAGGATGTCCAAGAGCAGAGGGTCTTTTTGCCCCCAGATTTGGAGCCAATAAGGGTGAATATTTCCTTCTCCTTGGTTTTTGACCCAAAGATTTGCCACATAGTAGGGCGAGGAGAGACCTGGGGTTGATGTAATACGTGAGATTCACATACACATAATGGGAGTGGGGACTGATTTTTTTTTTTTTAACTAAGCCATAAACAGGATCGGTAAAGTTTGGTGAGTATGGAATTGGCTCAAGGCTGCTGATCCTACCGCACACCTCATGACTTTCCCTCTCCCGCAGCTCACGCCTTCATCCGGAGGTCTTTGGAGGCTGTCTTCTCATGGTCCTTTGTGCACTATCGCTTCTGCTTTTTTCCCAGAAGGATGGATCCCAAAGTTCTCTAACTCGGGCAGCTCCAGGATCTGTTTCTGCTTGTGCATTTCTGGTTTCTTTCCTGAATCCATATCCATCTGGGGCAAACAGCTAAGTCTGTCCAGGACCGTAGCAATAGCATTAAACTAACCGATGGATGTGGTAACTGTGAGACGTTCTGTTGCAGAATATTCCCGCAAGACGGACGGTCTGCAGAGTGGTGGGCAGTGGGTGTGGGGGCTGAGTTGACGCTGTAAACTTCGGTAAAATTCGAAGTGAAGAAATCACAGAATGTGAGGGATAATGTATGTTAGTGACCAACTGATTTAATGCCATTAATTTTACTGAAGAAGATAGGGACCAAAAATGTCTTCCTATGAGGCTTCTAAGTAGAAGAGCAGATATTACCTACCTGACTTCCTGATTCGATTTCAGTGTTCTTTTCACAACACACCACGTTTCACAGCGTTGTCCCCTGAATTCAGGCTACGTGACTATTAGGACTGTTTGCTTTTGTGTTTACCCCAACCTCCCATCATAATGTAACTTTTGTAAGTGCATGAACTCTTCACTGATATTTCTGCAGCATCTAGAATAATGTCCGGCACTCAGTAAATATTTGTGAAATGGAAGAAAAAGTTCTATAACTGTGATAGGCCACGTTCAATCTGGTTAAAGCCTGCACTCCAGGCAACCCCCTGATAAGATACTTGTAGGTAGGTCAAACCACCGCATGCTCCTTTTTTCAAATGGGTTGTTGAGTCATTTCAGATGGTACTCTACTACCAGATTTTAATGTTCTTTGAAAGAAATAATCGTACTTCATAATAATAAGTGCTTAACAAATGTCACTTCCTTTCCACCTCTCTTCTCTCTAGGGGAGACTTCTTTCCCAGTAGCTGTTTAATTTCTAATTAACTTTACTAATACTTTAATATGTTACTTTAATACTTTAACGCCTAAATACTTTACTCCTAATACTTTAACTCTTAAAGTATCTAGTAGGATAGTGGATGACCTATTAAGAAAATATCCACATGAAAACAGCACAAGAGATTATAAGAGAAACTATCCACTTCAAGCTGTAGGTTCAACTGCTTGGAGCAGAGAGGCTGAGAGGCTCTGGCCTCCAGTGGGAACTCCGACCAGAGATTCTGTCTCTGAGAGGTGGGGCTTCCAGGATGGACTTTCCTAACCAGGGGTTCAGTTGGGTGATGTCTCCCTCCTCTGAGTTCTGCCTGGACAAAGTCTGTATCACAATTAAGTTCTTTATTGGTATCTTATTTTAAAAGCATTTCATGTATAAGTTTTATCTCACCAATAAAAGTAAACTGTATAAATCTTAAGCATTGAAGAAAAATAAGAGAGAAAAATATGAGAACTTGAGAGACAGAACACCAGAGAATCCTCTCAGAGACATTTACTTATGTTATGTTTAACAGGCCATTTTTTTTTCTTTAAAAGGACAATCTAGGGACGCCTGGCTGACTCAGCAGGTAGAGCATGCTTGGGATTGTGAGTTTGAGCCCCATGGTGGGTGTAGAGATCACTAAAAATAAAGTGTTAAAAAAATAAAAAAGGAGAATCTAGTTATCAGCTTAATTTTGTAGGCAAAAACATAAGAACTTCACAAGGCCCTAGAGGCTACATGAAGAACTGTTTTTAAAATAATGGATTAAAAGGTGAAAACAACACAAATATCCATCAACAGATGAGTGGATAAACAAAATGTGGTATATTCATACAACGAATATTATTCATCCTTAGAACAAAATTCTGATACGTGCTGCACAGGGATGAACCTTGAAGACATTATGCTGAGTGAAATAAGCCAGACACAAAAGGACAAATATTGTTTGGTTCTACTTATATGAGGTACCTACACTAGGCAAACTCATAGAGACAGAAAGGCAGAGATAAAGGTTTCCAGGGACTGGGGGAAGAGGGAATGAGAAATCACCGTTGAATGGGTTCAGAGTTTCTGTTTGGGATGATGAAAAAGTTCTGGAACTTGATAGTGGTGATGGTCGAACAACATGGGGAATGTACTTAATGCTATTGATACACTTACAAATGGTTAAAACGGTAAATTTTATGTTATATTTTACACAATTTAAAAAAATGGATCTTGCATTTTCAATTTCAAAAATATATTCACTATTAGATATTTGGGAAATAAACCTATAAACCAACAGAGATAATCGCTGTTACCATTTTAATATATATATTCCCCGTGTTTTTCCTATAGATGTCCGTATATATTAAAATGGAGTCCTATAGTACACATCGTATGACCTGCCCTTCGGTTTTCACAATGAATCATGTAGACCCCTTAGCGTTAGACACGTACATTTTACGAGTAACTATGACAAGCACCCTTGTCTGTGTATTTTGTCACACTGTTGATTGCTTCCTAATGGTAAATTTCTTAAAATGATTTAAGATCAAATCAAGAGGATTAGAGGGTTGAGGAAAACTAAGGCAGAAATTTCTTGGACACCCAGAGTAGATGAAACTCTAGAATAGACAGAGAGAAGAAAAATGATGAACAACTAAGAAAAGACATTGGGTTTTAAATACCACCATCTACCATGTAAACAATTGCCCATGGTTTATGGGATAGCTAGTTGCCCAACTCCAGTAAAATAGTTGTACTCTTAATGTTCTGTTCAGACTGTTTTTTTTCTGAATTTTAACATTTAAATAATGAAATGATACGAAATACATAAATCAGAAAATGCAAGTGTTCTCTATTTGTAACATTCATAAAAATACTACTACAGAATACAATACAACATTATTTTTCTTTGCATTTACAAACATACCATTTTTTACAATAATGTACATACTACTTCGTTACTCTTTACACAAATATATTTTGGGCATTTCATCAAATTGATTCACATTAATTTATTTAAATAGTTTATTTAATTAGCATTTAAATTATTTCCAGTTTTTTGCTATATCATAAGCTGGCTACAATAAATATCCATATAGAGACACAGATTTTTTAAAAATTTTATTCTGTTGTGTTATGTGAGTTACCATACGGCAGAGACACAGATTTTTATCAGTATATTTATGGAAACAACATTACTGGGTTAAAGAATATATACATTAAATATGAAAGCTACCGTTCTCCTAGTTTCCAACATTTCAGGCATAAAGTTCATTACTCCAATAAGATTATATATAAGTACATAAATATTCCATATTTATACTCATACTAGTAATGTATAAGAGTGTCAGTTTGTTCATAGACTGGGCAGCTTATAAACAGCAGAAATTTATTTCTTACAATCTGGAGTCTTGGAAGTCCAGGATCAGGGTGCCAAAATGGTAGAATTCTGGTGAAGGCCTTCTTCCTGGTTCTGTTCCAAATCGCAGTCTTCTTGCTGTGTTCTCACATGGCCGAAGGGGCAAGAAGGATCTCTAGGGTCTCTTATATAAGGACACTAATCCCATTCGTGAGGGTTTCACCCTCATGACCTAATCACCTCCCAAAGGCCCCACCTCCAAATGCCATCACATTGGGGATCGGGTTTGAAACCAGAAGAATTTTGGGGAGGTGCAAACATTCAATCTACAGCAGAGTGTCTATTTCTCTTAACTGCCACCAACGTGGCTATTACAGTTTTTTAAATCTTTGCTATTATGAAACATTACCAAAAGAGTTGGATAATTCAAAATAATCAAGGTATTTTATATTACTTTGATTATTAATGTGAGCCTCTTTTCAAGTGTATATTGGCCAGCTATATTCCCTCCATGAACTCCCTGTTCACATCTTTTCCCATTTTCTTTTAGTTGTTGATTTGTAGATGCTCTTTTACAGCATGAGTAGGAACCCTTGTCTATGACATATGGTAAGTATACTTCCTTATCTGACTGATGGTGTAATTAGGTAATGTAAGTTTTTAGTTTTTATAACATCAAGCCTGATAACTCTTTCATAATTTCTGACACTGACAGGTCTATGAAGAAAGGCCCTCACAACAAAGGATTATTATTTTTTAAATTACCTTAAACTTTATTTTGGTACAACCATGATCTTATATTTTATATTAAGAAAATTATTTAATTTTTCCAATTAAACCTCTCCAGACTCTTTTTAGATTTGGTGTGGTAGGAATTTAGTGCTATTTTCCCCAACCCTTAATGTTCAAAGAACATTTTTTTTTTTTTAATTTTAATTTTATTTTTTTATTTTTAAAGGTTTTATTTATTTGAAAGAGAGAAAGACAGCTAGAGAGAGAACACAAGCAGGGGGAGTGGGAGAGGGAGAAGCAGGCTTCCTGCTGAGCAGGGAGCCTGATGCGGGGCTCGATCCCAGGACTCTGGGATCAGGACCTTAGCCGAAGGCAGACACTTAACGACTGAGCCACCCAGGCGCCCCTCAAAGAACATTTTTAAATAAATTATCCTTTCTCTATGATCTAAATACCAATTTGAAGATAAATCACTTCCTATATAAATCACTGATCTGTTTCTGGACTTGCTAGTCTGTAGCTTTTGGAGGAAAAATAACCCTTGCTTTCTTGTAAGTATGGCAGTAAAATTTTCTGACAGAGAAGCAAGTTAGGAAACCTATGAGGAGCAGTTCTGGATGCTTGTTTCTTTAAGCCACATAAGTCTCTTTCAAGATTTGTTTTTGTTGCTCTGGGATTTTTGCTTCTTTATGTCTTCTCTTTAGTTTCTGTAGAAGCTGGAGGTTCAGACCTAAAGAAGCAAGCTCCCTTCAGCTTTATCTCTAACTGAGGCTTACCTGTACCTCCCAGACGGGAGACAAACAACAGGTCAAAAGAAGGGACCTCCTTCCCCAATACAGACACACCCCCACTAGCACCCAGACACGGTCCTGGTGTGATCTCTGAAGATCACAGATACTCAAATAAACTCTAATAGAAACATCAAGTTCCACATATGCCTCAGATCGAAACATGCCAGAATCCAACCTTGGAGCACAGCAGAGAAGGGACTTGCTCTAGTCCTGATTCCATCATATGAACCTTGGAACTGTCTTTAATAAGGCTTAGTTTACTTGCCGTCTGCGAAATGGGGATAATTATTGTGATCCTGCCTTAAGTCATAGAGTTCCTGGGAGAGTTAAATGAAACAATATACCATAAAATAGCTGTAGAAGATGTAATTTACTATACAAATACAAGGAATCACTGTAAAATATTAACAATAGGTTTTTAAAGCTTGAGATGGCCTTAAATATTATACAGCAGTACCGTTCCATAGAAATATAATGCAAGCCTCTGCGGCACCTGGCTGGCTCAGTTAGTTGAGTGTCCCACTCTTGATTTCAGCTCAGGTCTTGATCTCACGGTCCTGACTTCAGGCCCCATGTTGGGTTCCATGCTGGGCACCGAGCCAACTTAAAAAAAAAAAAAGAAAGAAATATAATGCAAGCCTCATATGCAATTTTAAATTTTTTAGTAGCCATGTGAAAAGAAAAATGAGACAGGTGAAATTTGAGTAATATATTTTATTTAACACAATATATCCAAAATATCATTTTAACATGCAATTGATATAAATTATTAAGAAGATAGTTTACATTCTTTTTTTGGTACTAAGTCTTCCAAATCCAGTGTGTATCTTACAGGTATATGTCAATTTAGACTAAAATTTTAAGTATTCAATAGCCACGTGTGGCTAGCTACCTTAATAGACAGTGCAAATATATGGTTTAAATGCTTATTTTATAGAGTGGAAAACTGAGGTTCAGAGGCATTAAGGGATTTTCTTCAAGGTCATCTGATTTTATTATGGTAGAGTTTGGTTTAGAATTCCAATCTTTTAGCCTACCTGTACTTTATTTTTGCACTTAGTGTGGTAGGGATGTAATTTTTTTCTCCCAAGCTTTTATCTAATCTAATACCATTTCCTGAGTGAATGAATCATCCTTTCTGCACTAATTTAAAACAACACTTTTTAAATATAGTAAATCCCTGTATAAAGTGCAGATCTGTTTTTGGACTTTGCATTTCGTTCTATCTACCATCTCTGGAGGAAAAGGAACTCGAGCTCTTGGGTGTATGTGGTGAGTACCTGCCAGTGGTTTTCCATCTAATTTACAACGACGACAAAACATGCACAACGCTGCACAACATTGTAAAGTCTATGTGTGAACCCAGGACTCGGTAAAAGCACACTTCATACGTGCGGTCGTCAGTACGAGCCCGCAGCCAGGGCCAGCCCGCGGCCTCCACTCACGGGGGCACGGGTGCAGACACACACAGGAGCCCACGCACACACAACTCAGCCCGAGACTCAGATTCGGGGAACAGGCGTGGAGGTGCGGAGTAAGGCGAGCGCGAGAGAAAGAAACCCGAACCCCAAGTCCTGGAGCCTCCGCCTCCACCGCCACAGAACCAACGGCGGGGGCGGGGCGTAGGGGGCGCACGGCACGCGTGAGAGCGTAGGGCGTGGCTGGAGGGCGTGGGGCGTGGCTAGAGGGCGCGGAGCCTGGCTGGAGGGCGGGGGCCGCGGCCAGAGGGCGTAGGCGTGGCTGTAGGGCGCGGGGCGTGGCCACGGCGCAGAGCGCGGCTGAGGGGCGCGGGGGCGTGGCTTGGGCTTGGGCGGGGGCGGGGCGGGGACGGGGCGGGGGCGGGGCGCGAGGAAAACAAACGTCCGGAAGATGGTGAGAAAGCCGACTCTGCTGGGTTGCTGAAAACGACAGAAGAGGCGGGCAGCTGGGCTGCAAAGTGCACATCTTCTTTGGTTCAAAGATCAGTGATCTTTGCGAGCAGCTAAGTAGAAAATTGAGAGAAGGCTGACTGTAGCATGATAGGAAGTGAACACTTAGAAATGGAAGCAGTATAGATTTTAAGCCGGTAAATTCTGGAAGGGGCAAAAGAAGAGAAAAACTAGCAAATTAAGGGCAACCTAAACTCTTTTTACACAGGGAACGAAAGGATATCTATATATATTTGAACACATGAGGAAAAATCTCAGTGAAGGAAATGAATTTAAAGTTCTCCAGAAAAGACAAATGTTAGAAGTTTCCAGAAGTTGTTGTAGAATGTGCTTGGCATGTTAAAGGAATCAGGACATGTACTTCTCTGGGAGAAGAAAGGCAGGGTAGATAAAAAGATTTGTTTGGGAGTGGTCAGGAGGGCTCTGACTGCCAGAAATTTTTTTCGGGTAGGTGATCCTGTGGGGGCGCTGAGGGCTGAAGAATGAGAGCTGAGAGTGTGGTTTTAGGACATCAGTAGATATGACAAGCAGCGACTGTTTCCTCCAACTCCCTTATCAGTCCCCTGCCCAGTCAGAAACAACTAGTCTGGTTTAAACTGCCCAGGGTAGACCATAAGGCTCCGCCGCGCCCCCCTCCGCTGACTGCCCCCAGGTCTCCCGAAGCAGCTCCAACTTCCTCCGCCTGCAAGACTGAGGCTCCCCATTTAGAAGAGGAGCTGGATTCAGTGAGAAACGTCCACAAGAATTTCACACAAAAGGCTTCTCCTTGTTTTCAGATATATTAACGCAACTGAGTCAGGCAATAAGGAATAGGAGGGTTGCAGAGATTTTGAAAATGCGCACAAAAGATAACCAACAGGAGCTACTCCTGGAGTCCTCCCTTTTCCGCAATAGACTCTAAGCAATTCGTTCGTGTTACCGGTCACTACCAAGAGCGGAGCCCCTACGGCTGGGGCCGTTCGCTCTGCCAGATGGAAGGATTTCCTTTCCAAGGGTGAACTGCCTTCAGCTTCTCTCACCCCTTTCTAAAGTCCAGATCTCTGCTTGGGCAAAGTGATGACACAAGCTAATGTTAAACGGGGGATGAAACAATCAAGCTTCAATTTCAAGTTTTGTTTTCTGTTTTGCTCAAGGAGCAACGTAAAGAACTTTCAGGAAACACTGGTGGCGGATGTGTGTGCTGGGATGCACTTGTGCTTTTCTACTTCCCCAGAGACACCACTTCTCTTCCAATATGTGTAAGGGCTGTGGCTGTTTTCCCCAGAAATGTCTCACCACAGCCCCCCCAAACGTGGGGATGGAGCGTCAGTGGGGGGAGAGAAGCATGCAGGTTGCAGGCCTTGTTCCAGGCACACCACTCTACACGAAGGTCAGAAGGAGAACAAAACCAAGTTGTGCCATTTTCCCTTCCCCTTTGCATCCACCCGGCGGTCATTCCTCCCCCTCTGATTCTTTTCTCACAATAAAAAAAAAAGCCGCTTAAGACCCAGAGACCTATTCTGGTTGGCTGAACATATATGAGCAGAAGTAAACTTGATAATGGGAGGAAAACTGGCGCCACCATTCTGACCCCACGTCCCGTGCCCCGACTCCAACAGATAAGGTGGGAAGAGGCAGACCCGCTGCCCTATGTGGCTTCTACGGAGAACTGCGAATTCAAAATTTTTCTTGATTTTGAGGATGAAGGTTACTCACACAAACAAAAGATGTTTTTGTTGTTACTGAATTTTAACCCCAAATATGGGCAGTTTAGGCTTTTACTCTCTGCTGTGCTATTTAGGTGATGCAGTGGGGAGGCTCCAAAAAGATCCAATACCCACAGCAGAGCACAGACAATATTCCTTCCAGGTTTCCATTCACTTCTCTGCATTAGCATCAAAAACTCCTGGAATTCTAGAGACCTTCTAACGGCTATCACCTCTACCAGGCCTAAGGGTCACATGAATATCCACTTTATTCTTTCATTTTGTTTCATTGAGGTGTAATTGACAAGACTGGAAGGCAAAGTGTACAGCATAATGGTTTATGTATGTACTGTGAAAGGGTTCCTGAATATCTGCTTTATTCTCACGCAAGTGTAGGGGAAATGCTTGTTCTTAGTAGAGTGGAGACAAAAATGGAGTTTTTCAGAATAAATGTTTATTTAAGAATTAAGGGAAAACAAAAACATTAAAGCATAGGAATACATTGACTGAATACAAGTGTCTCGTTTGGTCTGAAATCTTGAAAAAGTTACTCTAACTACTTACCTGAGGTAGATTTAGGTTGGCACTGTCTCAAGAGAACCTCCATCCATCCCAGAAGTTACCTTCTAGTTTTGGTTACAGGCTCCCAAGTGGTCCTCTCCAACCTCAGGTTATGCTCTATGAATAACACCAACACCTTTTTTCCCCACCATTAAAAGCCCTCACACTCAGACCTGTCTCATACCCCAACTATTCTCCATTTGAGGGATGGTCCATCCTTAATTTACTTAAAGACTAGAGAGAATTACCAGTAAGATTAGTTGAAAGAAGGGGCAAGTCATTGCCCTGCCAATGATATAAACTCTGTCCCCTTCTCCAAGTTCTAATGACTAACAAGTAGCCATAAGGACTAACTTTCATCACCACCATGCCATACACCCAATACTATTTTAAGTATTACAACCGTCAAACATATACTAGTGATAGGCATGATCTGCACCAAAGAGAAACAAATACATCTTGCGTGTTTTATCACACTGGGCAACTTTTCATGGTATAAGAGCTATTTATGAAAATTACTAAAACACAACAGATCAAATAAACTTCCAGCATTTGTTTTCTAAAAAAAAAAAAAAAGACCAAGAACACCCCACCCTAGAACCAGATTCCTTATCATCACTAGAAGCTATATCCACTGACCGTAGGATTATCAGGCTCATCAACCAGCCATTAGGATCAAAGCTGAGAGCCACATACCAGGTCGCAGCTGGCCACCTCCGTAAGTCTGAATGCCAACACTCTCCAGAGTTCAGGGATTTGTTAAATAAACCAGAGAACCCAGAGTAGCAACAAAATATTTACTCACCAGTCTATAGTCCCAAATGCTGTAGGAATCTTAAGTACTTACATTAAGTGTCTTTTAATCTGAGGGAAGAAAAAAACCCTCAGAATTGTCCATTTATAATCCCTGGATTAATTATAGTATTTCTAGAGAATGTTAGAGGATCGTTAATTATCCTGTTAAGTTGGAGGTAAGTGCTTATCCTTAAATCTCTGATGATTCTGCCAACTACTTTTCCCTTCTAGCATTTTCAGAATCCTACATTCCAAGCCACACAGATACCTTATGTTGTGGTGATTGCAATCCTTTCCCTGGGAATAAAAAGTATTCTCTTTCCTTGGCAGAACTGAAATAAATGAAAGGCATATCATTATGGGGCTTGATTTGCTATAAACAGCAGGATAATGGAGTGAAAAGAACACCAGCTTTGGAGTCTGGGATACTCAAAATCACAAAGTTTTAGCTCCATTCATGATGCATCAAATAAGTGTTTTACTCTGTGCCCACTCAGGCTGAAACCTTTTTTTTGGTTTCCCTTTAATCGTTTGGCAAGGAGCTGAAGAGCATTTTATCAATGAAAGAGACGACTTAAAGTCATAAAAATACAGATGCTAGAGACATCATGCCATGACTATTATACTGAAATTTGCATTTGAGTTTAAAAGACATAAATCTCTAAAGCTGAAATTTCAAAAGCCATTGATCATCTCAAAGATGTTTGAGGGAAAGGAAACTTTTGAGGGGAATGCCTTAATTCATGCTAAGTAAAAAAGCTGAGTATTCTGCCTCTTTATGAGGCTGGCCCTCCAAAGGGAGAACTTTTGGGAGAGTTTTGATCCAGGGGAACTACTCCCTAGCTGTTCAGTTCTTTTCACTATCAGCAAAAGGTTCCCAGGCTACTGTCAACACACTAGTCCCCATTCTAGCCAAGAATAAACAAATCAACAGAGGCCAAGTCAACATAATCCTTTCCCCCACAGGGAACACATGCCACACCTTCTATCACAAGGTTACAGTCCTTTCCTTTATTGGATTTCCAAATTTTAAAAAGCGAAAAGTAAAGCAATCAATAAGTGGTTCAGATAAAAGAAAAGCATCTTTACCTGAGTTACCCATCAGGCCCACTGTGACCTGCTCTGGCTCCTCCCAGAACAAGCTTCCGGGTATCTAAACAACTGTTTACATACTGACTCCATTAAAAGTCATCTCTACCGTATGGGTCAACTACTACCTATTATATGTACACAGTCCACAATTAGATCTCTCAGTGGCCAAAATTCCCCGGAGAGTACGTTCTTTGGGACCCAGGAAGGTAGGAGTTTCTAGCAAGGCTTTTTTCAGACTCAAGGGGGGTTTTTCACTAATGTGAGTTCCCTGGTGTACCATGAGAGCTGATCATTGACAGAAGTTTTTCTCACTCAGAGACTTTGTAAGGTCTTTCCTCAGATTGGGTTTCTTTGGTGCAAACCCAAGAAGGCTCTCCAACTCATGTTTTTGCCACATTCAAGACAAATATACACATTTTCACCAGTATGGCTTCTCTGAAGAGTAAGAAAGTCATAGTTCTGTTAGAAGCTTTTTACACACTTGCTGGGGTTTCTCCCCATTGTGGGCTTTCTGACGTCCAATGTGACGTGCATACTGTCTGAAGCTCTGTTGACACTGAGGGCATTTAAAAAGTCCTCTGGTGTGAATTCTCTTGGGATGAGGAGGGGTGAGCACTGCTAGAAAGCTCTCTCACTGCATTTGTAAGGTTTCCTACCTGTAGGAATCCCCTTGTGGGTGATGAGATATGAGCGTGGACTAAAGGTTTTCCCCGAACTCAGGGCATTTGTAAGGTTTCTCATTGGAGTGACTGATAAAAGTGTTCTGTTAGGGTAGCTCTCTGGGCAAACCATTTCTCAACTTCCCACAGCTGCATTCTCTGGTCCCCACTGAAGTCTGAGCTCTGAGGAAAGTCTGAGATTTGCCTGGAGTTCTTTACTGAGTTCTCTGACATGTAAATACATTTTTTTTATGGTATTGTAACTTCTTGTCGGATCAAGACATTTGTGAGGCTTCTGCTGCTTGGGAAGGACTGAGCTCAAGACCTTTCTCGCCCATATTACAGATATATGGTTTCTCACCGATATGGATTGTCTGATGTTGAAGTAGGGCTGAGCTCTGGTGGAAGCTTTTATCACATACACTGTATTTATAATGCAGCTCCTCGGTCTGCGTTCTCATTTTCTGTTGGGCAACAAAGTCCATGCCCAGGAGGAAGCCGCTCTCGCATGTAGACCACTGATGTGGTTTCTCTTCCATGTGAATTCTCTGATGCACAATGAGGTCTGAGCTACAGCTGAAACTTTTCTCATATTCAAGGCATTTAAAAGTGTGAGTGTGAGTGGCCTGATGCCTGATTAGGTTGGCACTCCGAGTAAAACTTCTCATGCATTCCAAGCACTTATACGGCTTCTCCCCTGTATGGACTCTCTGGTGTACAATAAGGTCGGATTTCTGGCCAAAGCATTTCTCACAGGCACCACACTTATAGGGCTTCTCCCCAGTATGAACTCTTTTATGAACAATGAAGGCTGAACGGTGTCGGTAACTTTTCTCACACTTATTACATTTGTAGGGCCTTTCACCAGTATGAGTTCTCTGGTGGCTAATAAGATCTGATTTCCCACTAAAAGCTTTTTCACACTCCAGACACTTAAATGGTTTCTCACCTGTGTGAGTTCTTCGGTGCCTTATGAGGTTTGTGCTTCGACTGAAGCATTTATCACACTCACTACACAGATACGGTTTCTCGCCTGTATGGCTTCGCTGGTGGACAAGCAGATCAGAGCTCTGACCGAAATTCTTGCCACAAATATCGCACGTATAGAATTTTTTACCTGCATGTGTTCTCTGGTGTCCCGAAAGGGCCAGGTGGTGCCAAAAGCTCTTCTCACATTTGCTACATTTATAAGGTTTCTCATAATTGTGGATCCTCTGGTGTGAAATAAGATCTGAGCTTTGGATGAAGGTTTTCTCACACATATCACATCTATAAGGTTTCTCCCCAGGATGGGATCTCTCACACATAATAAGAGCTAAGTTTTCACAGAAGTTTTGCTCACATTCAAGGCACTGGTGTATCTGATCATCTATTTGAGTAATCTCATGCACATGAATAAAAATCTTTTTACCCTTCTGAGGGCATACATGATAGATTTTCCTTTTCTGAGTTCTCTGATTATATCTCTCTTCTGAAGTGTACATTTTCTATGGCTCTCTCCTAGGGAGTTTTCCATTGGTCTTCTTGACCCATCATGTTCTTCATAGTCATTTTCTTGGTAAGAACTTGAAAGATACATCTGTCGTAGGCCTTTCAGTCATGAGCAGCTCGTCTCTACACGTTTCCAGCATCATATACACTAATTCCTTACTTGGTATTTCCAACCCTGTAAGACAAAGAAGAAATATTATTTATATTCCTATAACTAAGAAAAAAAATGCTCAAAGTTAAAATTACTGCAGGAAAGACAGAAATTCTCCATCAGAGTCCATAAGTGCTCTAGTTTTTACAGGGGTTGAAACCAGTTAGTTTTCCTCTTTTCTAATACAAAACTAGTCAGCAGGGAAAGATCAGGAAGAGTTCTTTCTTTTTTTTTTTTTTAAAGATTTTATTTATTTATTTGAGAGAGAGAGAATGAGAGAGAGCACATGAGAGTGGGGAGGGTCAGAGGGAGAAGCAGACTCCCTGCCGAGCAGGGAGCCCGATGCGGGACTCGATCCCGGGACTCCAGGATCATGACCTGAGCCTAAGGCAGTCGCTTAACCAACTGAGCCACCCAGGCGCCCCAGGAAGAGTTATTTCTTTTATGAGCCCAGGTGATCTCAAAACCAGGGTTCTTCCCCTTTCCCTGGCTTCAACTGAGTAATCAAGACAGGCCTCATAGTTGGTACGCTTACTCAAGAGGAAAACAACCCCAAAAGGACTGTGAACATCTATGCAGTCCTCTCCGTCGGAAGGTTTGGAAAGACATGGTAATGATCATTAGAATTCCCAAGGCTCTGGGAAAGAGAAGGGTTTCTGTGGCTCCATCATCCTAGCCGTGTGAAGTTGGGCAAGTTATTTAACAACTCTTCCACACCTAGTTTGCTCCTCTGTAAAATGGGACTTATAACAGAAATTATTCCACATTGTTGAACCGAACAATAAGTTAATTCCTCCGCATCTCGCGGTAATAAGCATTCCACGTTAGCTCTTATGCTATTATTACGATAAAGATTCTGCTTTGTTACGATCACATGAGCACAAACCCTCCTCAAAAAGAAAAGTCCTGACTGACTACAGATGAAAGCTTGGCTTCAAACCTGCTTTTATGGCAGGCTTTTCTTTATACAGTGAAGAGATGTGGAAGAATTTCTCTCCTGTGCAAGTATTAAAGCATGTGCAAGTATTAAAGCACCTGGAGTTGAGCATCTTAAGGAAATAAGTCCTTCTACAAAGGAAGATCACAATGACATAATTCTCCTTTCTAATGTAACTGAAAACGGCCCTTTGTTCAGGCTGCCAATGCTCCACTCCTCCAGGGTAAGAGATGCAGATCACCTTCAAATGAGTAAGAGATTAAAAAGGAGAGGGAGAGGAGAGAGATATGGAGGTCTTTCAACTGAGGACCTATTTTCCATGAAGCTACACCGGTAGGTGAATTGAAGATGTCATGGCCAACAGGAATATGGAAAGACAGATTAATGCTATACACATTGGGTTGATTCAGGAGAGCAGCACAGGGGGTAGTGAATTGGTCATTTCATTTAGCAACCGCTCACAATATACCAAAGAAGAAACACATAAGAAACAAAAGGGGAAAAAACACCATTTTCTTTGTCCTTCACACTTACTCTTTTCAAAGATCATTTCCATGTTTGACCCTCGTCATACCTTCAAAGCCCGTCTCGGCATCTAAGGAGTAAAAGCTGATGACTGTGCTTCCTATTTTACTGAGAAAATTTAAGCAAACCAAAAAAACAACACAACACACATACTCAAAACAAAAACATAAAAAACCACTTCTCCGTGCTCCCACCCCATCAACCAGCTTCTTGCCAGTGTGGTCATGCACTCCACCTTTCCTTCCATCATTGTGGATGAGACTGCCTCCGCTCAGTCTAAGGACAACCCTTCCATCCGTGTACTGGATCCCATCCCTTTCCTCCACAAGGACATCACTCCAGCAATTCTATCCTCCCCGTCCTGCACCTGTTCTTTTCTTCTGGATCACACCAATCAGCAAACTGGCTGTTTCCACTCCCCTAAAACAGAAGCACAACCAACATGAAAACTTCTCTTTACCACCTCACCCTCAAGCTATTATCCCACCTCTCTGTTCCTTTTTACCGGGGGCGCCTGGGTGGCTCAGTCGGTTGGGCATCTGCCTTCGGCTCAGGTCATGGTCCCAGGGTCCTGGGATTGAGCCCCACATCGGGCTCCCTGCTCTGTGGGAAGCCTGCTTCTCCCTCTTCCACTCCCCCTGCTTGTATTCCTGCTCTCACAATCTTTCTGTCAAATAAATAAAACCTTAAAAAAAAAAAAAAATCTATTCTCTGTTCCTTTTTACAGCAAAATTCCTCAAAAGAAATAAATCTGTTCATTGTCTCCAACTCTTGTCTTCCAAGGTTTCTGGAACATCCTCCAACCTAATACTCGTCCTCATCACTCTGCCAAAACTGCTCCTGTTGGAAACCCACAAGCCCCTAAGCAATCTGCCTCCTGGTTTCCACTCTGACTCCTCTCCTGGCTCTTCTACTGAGCACATACCAGTCATCTTGGCCTCGCTGCTGCTTTTCAAACCAGCCAGGTCACCCCCACTTCAGGATCTTTGTATTTGCGGTCTCTCCTGGCTAAAGTGCTATCCCCTCTAGATTTTCAAGGCTCCCGCCCTCGCCTTCCTCAAATCTTTGGCCATCCTACTTTACATTGTAACACACCTGTATCCCAGCTGACCTGCACCTACAACAGTCCTGTCCTTTCCTGTTTTATTTTTCTCCATAGAATGTCAGCCCCTGAAGGACCAGGATTTTTGTTTATTTCATTTGCTGTTTCCCTAGTACCTGGCACACAGTAGGTGCTCAAAGCTAGAACGGATGTCCTTATTTGGCATCTATGGACTCCTAAATAACCTATGAAGACTGTGAAATTTGATTACAAATGTTATTTGGTATGTGTACATTCTTCCAGGGACAGAGTCCACCATTCATCAACTGTGATGTGTGGGCCCAGAGTCTGTGTATATGTGTGAGAGAAAACAATATGAGAGCAGACTGAACATCACCCTAATAAGTGTGACGGACCAGAACTCAAAACAAAGCAGCTATACAAGCAGAATAAGCAACGGTCACCTGAATTCAGAGGAAACAATGAGGCGAAAGGATCCAGAAGATGGATGACTTTCTGTTTCATCAATTTTCTGACTGGTTTTCCAATTTCCATTCAGCAATTTGTAAACTCTCCATGTGTAAGGTACAGAGACAGTTGTTATAATAATAAAAAAAATTATTTATAAATATAAAAAGAAATACCAAGGCTCCAGATGTCAACTCAAACATGTTCTCATGTTTAGTTCTAGGGGATAAGAGAAAACTGAATGGGGTGGGAGTAGTTTCTTAAGTCAAGGCATAGACTGTCCACAGGAAATGTAATGTTAAAACCACTAAAGAGGGACAGAATGAGAGAAAAATGGGATGTATGGCTGAAAGAGTAAAGTTCATAGCTCTGAGAAGGGGAAGCAGGTGAGCAAAAAAAGGACACACGTTTATGTTAAATACAGTAACTCTATATCCATCTGTGTGATGTTGGGCAAGTTATTTAACAACCATAAAGACTGGTGTCTTCATAAGAAGAGATAAGGACACAGAGATCAGGGATGCGCATGCAGCGGGGAGACCATATGAGGACGGAGAAGATGGCCGTCTGCAAGCCAAGGAGAGATCTCAGAAGAAACCAGACCTGGCACTTTGATCTTGGACTTCTAGCCTCCAGAACCGTGAGGAAATAAATTTGCTGTTTAGAGCACTCAGTCTGTGGCATTTTATCATGGCAGTCCCAGCACCTCAGGCCAACCTCCCATCGCCACCCTCCTTACACCCAAACCCTCAACCCCCAGCCAGTGAACTCCTGTTAAAACAAGCGAAGAGGCCTTGTCTGCTCCCTTCAGGGGCTTCCCCTCCCCCGCCCTTGTGCCCCCTGCCCTCCCCTCCTCAGTCCTCACGATGGCCCAAGAGGCCTCACAAGGGCTGCTGTCACCCCCACCATGCTGCTCTAATCTGCTCTTCCCTGTTCTCTCCGCATGGTGCGAGGCACCCGCAATTGTCTTCGAGCTGTCCTCACCCACACGTTCCCCTTAGGGCCTTTGCCCCTCCTTTCTTGGGTCTCCAGCTTTCTTCCTCCAGGGATGTGTACAGCTCTCTCTCAACTCCCTCAACTATTTCTTCAAAGGTCACTTCTCAAGGACGCCTCTCCGGACCACCGTATTTAGGACTGAGAACTGCCCCCCATGCCCCAGCGTTCCCTATCCCGCTTTTCTGCTTGGCTTTTCTCCACAGCATTTATCACCTTCTGATACACGGTGTAATTGGTTTGTTTATGGTCTAAAATATGGCAAGGATATTTACCTGTCTTGTGTGTCGCTCTTTCTTTAGTACACAGAGCAGTGCCAGGCAGAGTCAGGGCTTACTAAGCATCTGCCGAGTGCGTGAGTAAATCCTTACTGTAATTCTACTTGTGTCCCTATGGTGAAGGAAAAGGGCCGAACGCCAGAATTCACAGGAGCTACTCTGACAGGGCACAGTCTAGGAGAGAGAAGGCACACTTCTAGAGAAACTGGAGCTTACCTAGAAGCTAACTGGAAGGAAAGCAGCATTTACTTCCTGCTCCTGAGAATTTGATTTCTCAAGGAAGAGAGCGTTCTGTAAAACACAAGGATAAGAAAAGGATAAATAGTTATAAATGAGCAGACTTAGCACTGGATCATTTCACTCGAAGAACCTGAAAATGGGTAAACTAGGTTCCTTAAAAGAACAGTTGGGTTTTCTTATACAATCCCTTAAATTCAGTTCTGAGGAGGTTAATCATAGTCCTAAACCATCCCATATAACTCTACAGAAAGGGGCCAACAAAGAATCTGAAAACCATCTGCACAATCTACAGCTTCCTTGGGACTGTAACAACATCGAAGGCAGGGCCCCAGCCCTAACTCTCAGCGGAAGATGGCGGAAGATGGTGCATGCTGCGGGTCATCCTCCCTGCGGGAGCTCAGGGGGCCTTCACCTACAGGGCAGTCAAGACCACAAAAGCCTCTTGCGCTCTAACAAAACCACTACTTGACCATCGGCACCCTTCCTTCCCTGGAGGGCAGGCAATCATCACATTTCTGGTTATTCGAAATTTACCACGGCCTAAGGGGATTTCTATTTCAGCCAGAAACAACTCGGGAGGGGTCAATTAGGGGCATAAGAGAAATTCGAGAGCTCAGACTTGACCACCGATTCCTTCCCTCAGCAGCTTTAACCTGCCTATTCTAGGTGGCTGAGGCTTCAGTTCCCTCAAGAACCTTTCTGCTACTGAGGATCAGAAGCAAAAAAGGAACTGCTCAGCCCCAGACAACACATGGGGACATTTAGCTGAGGCTCTCTATGACAGTCCCTCACAGCTGCCAGTAGAAAGAGGACATGTTTCATGGTTCTGGTTCCAGGTTAAGAGGGAGTAAACACAGGCCATTCTTGTTCTCCCTCACAATGCACTTACGACATCTGGACGGAACGTATGGGCCAGCTACTTGAGGACTCTGAAAAGTAAACAGCACGCAGGTCAAGGAAGACCAAAATTTAAAGCCCAATCCAACCAGCAGCGAGGGGACTCTTTGTGTTGCCGTCCTTCCCTTGAGTAACCCCTGGCCTGAACGCGATACAGCCTGAAACAAAGAAGTCAGGGAAACCAAATCGTAATTCAACTGGGATTTTTCAGAGAACCTATGAGCTTCCATGACAATGATTTAAAACTGACTTCAATGGATAGAACACGGACTTAAATATGGGTGAAGAAAGAACAAAATACCTCTGGAAGAACTACACAGGACATGGTAAGAAAACAGTTAGGAAGGGGATAATGGTGTCTGCAGAAATCCAAATCTCCCAGCACATCCTTTAACAGCTGTAAGAACAAGAGAAATGCACAACCCAAACCCACACCTTCACTAAACCCTAGCTTTCATATGCAAGCTCTGCAGGCTACCAATGAGAGCAAGAGCAATCTGAAAATGTGGGGTAGAGAGGAGGGCTCGTGGTGCACAAAATCAACCGAGTTTCCTGCCAGAAAGAGAAAACCCGTTCTAAGTACAAAAAAAAAAATTTAAAGTTCTGGTCAGAATGGGATATTAGGAAGGGACTTTTAGCTCACACACCAGACTTAGAGGCAGTCCTGGAGCCGCAATTCTTCAGGAAAGAGAGTAAAAAGGAAGGGAGAGGAACCCTTTGGACTGCACAGTGAAGGAGAAAAGGAGCAGAGAGAAATTTAAGGTCCTTCAAGATGAAGGGAAATTTTTTTTAGAAAAGAGGAAAATAAAAAAGGCACAATTCATGTCCTCACTATTTTCAAAGAAGTGCCTTCTTCTTAAAAAAATAAAAAAGATAAAAAATCCACAAAACTTGACCAAGTGTCACTGAATTAGCAGTCTTGTTGAACACATCATGTTCTAATAAAATAGACATAATCCAACTAAACACTGGAAGGAGAAGAGATAACAAACTGAAATAACCTCACTGGTCATTGCATTAATTGCAGACAGGGGTCAAGGGATACTACTAAAAACTGAAAAACCAGATAATTAAAGGCTAAATCAGAACATGGGACTAAGGCATTACAAAAGATCTATGTTCAAAGGTAGTCATGATAACAAAAATCAAACATTCTAAAAAAGTTTTTAATGAAAGAGCAATGAAAACACAACAAGTAGCTGAAAAAACAGGACAAATATAAATAACATGATTGTGCCGAGACGAAACATATCAATCATATCAATACATGAGAATGAGTTTGGCTCACCTCTTCAAATTTTTCTACCATGGCTCACAAACCAAGACCCAACTATATGCTAAATACAAGAGACACTTAAAACAAAGATTCAGAAAGGCTCAAACTAAAGGGACAGAAAAAGTAATACAGGCAAATAGAAACAGTAAAAGAAAGCCTTATATTCAAGATATCATGAAGAGGAAAATTCAGGCTGAAAAACATTAAACATGATAAAGGACAGTTTTTAATGTTGAAAGCCCTAATCATAATATAGCTTGTAATAGTTATGATTTTGAACCAAATCATACAGCAATCACCCTTACAAAGCAAAAACTACAATAGATAACAAGAAATATAGCAAAAACATTAATAATAAGACAACATACCACTATCAGTAGAAAGACATACAAAGTAGAACAAAAAAAGTAATGATGCAGAAAATCTAGAGAATCTAATTATTAAGTTTTATGATAGCTACTGAAACTTAACCCTAAAAATAGGAAGTAAACTTTGTTCTCAAGCACACATGAATCAGTCACAGAATTCTGTCTTATATTAGGTCACAGAGACAGCATCAGTAAGTTCCATAAAAAGACACGAAACTAAAAATTTATTGAAATACCAAATTTAAAAAACCCCACCCAAATGGGGAAAATAAAATGGGGAGATGAAACAAAATTTCTAAATATTGATAATTAAAACTATTACAGATTACAATCTATGGAATAAATTTAAAGCAGTGATCAAGGAATATTCATAGTCTTAAATACTTTTATGTCAATATAATGAATTAAATGAAATCAGTGAACTAAAGAGAAAAACAACCTAATTATAAATCAAAATCCTATTTATTTGGAAAAACTTAAAGAAATGATACATTACTAGCTAACTTAGTGAAGAAAAAGAGAAAGTACATATTTATAAAAAAGGAAAAGATAAGGAATAAATAAAACAAAAAGCCCCACATACATATAACAGATCACTTTGCAGACTTCTACACAAATAAATGTGATAACCTATGAGGCAGACTGTGTTTTTTCCCAAACTCACCCCTATCCAAGACAGAAAGTTTTAAAACACCAATATGCACAGAATAAACACAAAGTTGTTAAGGAATCAGCCCACAAAAAAGCACTGGATCTAGATCATTTCATAAGGGTATTCTAACAAACTTACAAAGACCAAATAAACTCAATGCTTCAAAAATGTTTTCCAGAGCACTAAAAATGAAGAAAAACTTCTAGTCTTTTGTGAAAATAGTTTAACACTGACAACTGAACCTGATGAAGAATATAAAAATGTTTATAGCCCAGTATTAGTGTGAAAAATACTAATAAAAATCTAAAACCACATTAAGAAAAGTAAAGTACCATGACAAAGTAGGAGTTACTCAGGGAACACAAGATTTATTCCATATTAGGAAATCCATTAATATAATATCACATATTAACAGGCCTATAGAGAAAAATCATGATTATCTTCACAGATGCTGAAGGAACTCACAAGAGAATCAACATCCAGTCCTGATGAAAATAAGTAGGAATTAATGAATACTTCCTTTTAAATGATAAAATATACATTTTTTAGTCTAACAGCCAGTACCTAAGTGAGAAAAACTAGTCATTTCCGATAAGATCAGGAACAAGTCAAGAATGACCCCTATCTCTTCTGTTATTAAACTCTGAACTGGAAGTATTAGCCAGTGCAATTAGAAAATAAAAATCAATTAGCGGTATACAAATAGAAAATAACTAAAATTATATGTTTGGAGACAGAAGGGTATAATTAGAAAACCCTAGAGAGAATCAACATTAAAAGTGACTCAAAGGAGTTCAGTAAGGCAGCAGGATATAAAACTCACACATAGAAATGAATAGCCCTTTTCTGTACAAAAATAACAACCAACTAGAGTATAGATAGAGAATACTCCTTGTACAACAACAAAAAAATATGAAATAAAGATAAATTAAACAATAATTATGTAAATTACATACATAATTATGTAAAATGAAGAAGAGGAAAACTTTCAGACACTACTGAAAGACCCAAAAGTAGACCCAAACAAATGGAAAGACATCTTTTGTTCTTGGATAGAATGATTCAATATAATGAAGATGTTAGTTCCTCCTAAAAAGATTTATGGATTAATACAATTGCAACAAAAATAATAAACTTCTTCATGGAACTAGACCAAAGGTGCACAAATTATGGGCCCACAGGTCAATTCTGGCCTGCAGCCTGTTTTTATAAAGTTTTACTGAAACAAGGTAATACTTATTCATGAATGTACTGCTCATGGCTTCTTTCTCATATGGCAGAGTTAAAATAGTTGAACAGAGACCATCTGTCCCCCAAAGCCTAAAGTATATACTTTCTGACCCTTTACAGAAAAATCAACAATGCTTGAGCTACAGTTATTACTCAAATTCACTTGGAAAAACCAACATGCAAGAAAAGCCAGGAAACAATGAAAAGAAAGATTGAGGGGTGACTAATAAACCTGTAAGATATTAAACTATGCTATAAAGCCTCTAATATTAAAAAAATATGGTTCTGGCACACGAATACATAAAAAGATAAGTGGAATAGAAATCCAGAAACAGATAGAAACATATACAGAAATTTAGTATACAATAAGAGTGATGTCTCAAATCACCAGGGGAAAAAAATGAACTTTTTAATAAATGATGTTAGAACATCAGGATAGTCACATGAAAATTGATACAATTTGATCTATACTGCACACCATATACTAAAATCAATTCCACATCAATCAAAGAGCTGAATTTACAAACTGAAACCATACGGTACTGAATATATAGGTAATATCAGTGTACAGAAAGGTTTTTTGGCTTATGACACAAAATTGGCCATTTGACTAAAATAAAAACATTTTGTGTGTAAAAAGAAAAGAACAAAGTCAAAAGTCAATGGACAAACAGAGAAAAATTTGTAACATATATTTGAGATAAATAATCTATTATATAAAGATCTCTTAAAAATCGAGAGAAAACACCAAAAACCTGAGAAAAATAGGCAAAAGACAATACACAAAAAGATAAAAAAATGTTCCTTAAACATATGAAACGATGTTCAATCTCACCCATATTTAGAGAAATTCAAATTTAAAGTACATGAAATAACTAGGAAGAGAGGAACTTCATCAACCGATAAAGAATACAAGAAAACTACAGCAAGTATTATACTTAATGGTGAGAAACTAGAAGCTTTCTAGCTAAGATGAGGAACAAGGTCAGGAGTTCCTTCCTACCACTCCTTCTCAACATCATATTGGAAGTCTTAGATAATACCATAAGAGGAGGAAATAAAAATTACACAGAATGGGGGAAAAAAATAAACTGTCTTTGCTTACAGATCACATGATCGTCAGTGTAGAAAATATAAAAGTATCAACAACAACAACAAAAATGGAACTAATTAAGCAGTTACAGCAAGCATGCAGCAGGATACAAGGTTAATATATAAAAGGCAATCACTTTCTTCCATACCAGCAATAAAGGATTGGAATTTCAAGTTAAAAACACAATACCATTAGCACGTCTGCAAAATGAAAATGAAATACTTACATATAAATCTAGCAAGATCTACATGAAGAAAACAAAAAAACTGATGAAAAAATAAAAAAGAATTAAGTAAATGAACAGATAGTCCGTGTTCATGGATAGGAAGACTCTATATTGTCAAGATGACAATTCTTCCTACCTTGGATCTATTGACTGAACTCAATTCCAATCAAAACCCCAGTAGGTTATTTTATTGACATTAACACACTGACTCTAAGTTTATATGGAGAGCAAAGGACCCAGAATAGCCAGCACAATATTGAAAGAGAACAAAACTGGGAGGACTGACACTACTCAACTTCAAGACTTACTACAATGCTACTGTAACCCAGTGTGGTGTTGGTAAAAGAATAAACAGATCGGTGGAAAAGAATCCAGAAACAGACTCACATAAATACAGTCACCTGATCTTTGACAAAGGGGCAAAGGCAATACCATGCAGAAAGACAGTCTTTTCAACAAATGGTACTGCAACAACTGGATAGCCACATGCAAAAATATGAAATAGATGAAGACTTTATACCTTTCACAAAAATTAACTCAATATAGATCATAGACTTAAATATAAAACACAAAACTATAAAACTCCTAGAAGATAACATGGGGGAAAATAAAGACAACGATGACTTCTTAGATTTAATACCAAAGGAAGGCATGATCTATAAAAGAAGTAACAATCTGGGTTTTATTAAAATTAAAAACTTCTATTTTGCAAAAGACACAAGACTGGGAGAAAATATTTGCAAAAGACATCTGATAAAGGACTGTTACCCAAGATATACAATATATTTATATACTCTTAAAACACAAGGAACAACCTGATTAAAAAATGGCAAAAGATCTATACAGACACCTCACCAAAGAAGATATACAGATGGAAAATAAGCATATGAAAAGATGCTCAACCCTGTATGTCACTGAGGAATTGATAGTTAAAACAATGAGCTACTACTATAAATTACAATGACCAAAATCCTACAAGCCCTGAGTCGGACTCCCAGCTCAGCAGGGAGTCTGCCTTTTCCTCTCCCTCTGCCCACCCCCCCATTTGTGTGCAAGCTCTCTCTCAAAAAAAAAAAACAAACAAACAAACCAAAAAACATAATGACCAAAATCCAATACACTGACAATACTAAATTCTAATAAGGATATGAAGCAATGGGAATGCTTATCCATTGCTGGTGGGAATGCAAAATGCTACAGCCACATTGGAAAGCAGTTTGGTGGTTTCTCACAAAACCATATAATCCCGCAACTGTGGTCCTTGGTACTTACCCAAAGGAGCTGAAAATGTATATCCACACAAAAACCTGCACAAGGATGTTTATAGCAGCTCTATTCATAATTGCCAAAACTTGAAAGCAACTAACATGTCCTTCAGTCAATGAAAGGATAAATAAACTGGGCTACATCCAGGCAGTGGAATCTTGCTCAGTGCTGCTAAAATGGAAATGTGCTATCTAGTCACGGAAAGACATGGAGAAACTTTATATGCATATTGCTAAGTAAAAGAAACCAGTCTGAAAAGGCCACAAACTGTCCAATTCCAAGTACATGACATTCTAGAAGAGGCAACTACATAATCAGTGAAAAAGATCAGTGGTTGTCAGGGGTTGGTGGGGGGGAGGATGAATAAATGAAGCACAGAGGATTTTCAGGGCACTGAAACTCCCCTGTATGACACTATAAATGGTGATAGATGTCATTATACATTTGTCAAACCCCACAGAATGTACAACACAAAGAATGAACACTAAAGAAAACCATGGCCTTTGGCTGGCAATGATATCTCAATGCAGATTCACCGACTGTAATAAATGTACCACTCTGGGCCAAGATGTTGATAGCTGGGGAGGCTGGGGTGGGCGGGTGGGGGGTGGCAGAGGACATATAGCAACAATATGTGCTCTCTACTCAATTTTGCTGTGAACCTAAAAGTACTCTTAAAAAAGTCTATGATAAAAAAATGAAATAACTGAAAAGAGCACGTGAAATACCGTTTCTCACCAATCAAGTTGGCATACATTGAAAAGTACGACAACACATTTTGTTGTCAAAACTGTGGGGAAACAGACATTCTCATATGTTGCTAGAAGGAAAGCCAATTGGTACAACTCTCTGGAGGGAATTTGACAACATCTAATATAACTAGATATGCATTTATATCTAACTCAGAATCCCATTTCTAGAAACTGATTCTGAAGGTACACCTCCGACGACATAAAAATATACAAGTATAAAGTTATTCACTGTAGCAATGTTTATAATTTGAAAATATTTAAAACTTAACGGCCCATATATAAGAAGGTGGTTGAACAAATTTGGTATATGCACATATAATGGAGTACTATGAAGCTGTAAAAGAATGAAGAAAACCTTTATGAATTGATGTGGAGTGATTTTCAGGACATACCGTAAAATTTTAAAAACAATGATATAAAAAAGTATGCTATATTTTGTGCAAGAATGAAGTAGAAATAAAAAACGACACATGTATCTGCGGGAGCCTGGGTGGCATGATTCTTGGTTTTGGCTCAGGTCATGATCTCAGGGTCATGGGACTGAGCCTCGTATCGGGCTTCGCGCTGAGTGTGGAGTCTGCTTGGGGTTCTCTCTCTCCTTCTGCCCCCTTCCCCCCCCACTAGTGCTCTCTCTCTCTCTAAAATAAATCAATAGATAAAATCTTTAAAAAACAAACACACACTTATACATGTATCTATTCATTTGGCCAAAAAGAAATTTGGAAAAGGTAAAAGAAATTAATGAATGTGGTTATCATCACAAGGTAGGTGAAATGCGATTAAAAGGACAGGAAAATGGAACTGGTGTAAATAGGTGGAGGGAGGGAGAGTCACCCATCTAGGACTATACATTTTTGTAACACACACAACATTTTTACTTTTAGAACTGTTACATTTCACAGATTCAGTAAATAAATAGACAAGATACTAGAGAGAAATGTTAAAATGTAATACAAACAAAAACAAATGAGTCTGTGTTTCAAATGAGTAACACAACACCCAGAAGGGAAAAAAAACTCAAATAGTACTTTAATACAGTATTAGGGCTATACAAACTCAAGCTAAAGATAAAAAGAACTATAAACAATTACTGAATTCTCATTAGTAGGGTTTTTTCCTCCCCATGGTGGTAAAGATACAGTACTTATTGCATACCCTAGGACTGAACAAATAAGTAAATATACTATGGGTAAAATGGCACACAGACTCCTCCCTGTCAGAGAAGGCAGTTATAAATAGAGAAAACGGAAAGGCAAGAATGAACTCTGTAACTGGAATAAGAAGTATCAGTATGAGGCCAAGGTTTTACAGTATATACAGAAAAAATAGAAATGCGTGTATGTGTCAAAGTGTGTGTTTATTCTACTTTATTTTTCTAGTAATGTCTGCTGAAAGGTCATAAAAAGAATGAAGTCCTAGTAGCAATGAGCATAACACACACTCAGGTCTTGGTTTCTAAACGCCATTCTCCACTGAAAGCTATCAGGGCTCCTAGGAGAAATGGCTGATTCCAGGGTTTAGACAGTACAAGATGAACCCAGAACATCTTGTGCCAGAGGATAAGGAAGTGCTCAAAAAATGGTGACAATGTGCCATAAGGACCCAGAAGCCAGGCCAGAGGGGCTGCTATGGTACAAATCTGGAACAAACAGAACATCAAGATAAATAGTAACTGTAGTAAGGAACACAATAAGAATCCATGAATCCATACAGATAAAAAAAAAGTGAATGAAGATGGAGAAGGGAGTTTTTTTTTTTTTTAAAGATTTTATTTATTTATTTGACAGAGAGAGAGACAGCATGAGAAGGAACACAAGCAGGGGGAGTGGGAGAGGGAGAAGCAGGCTCCCCGCCGGGCCCGGAGCCTGATGTGGGGCCCGATCCCAGGACCCTGGGACCATGACCTGAGCTGAAGGCGGATGCTTAATGACTGAGCCACCCAGGTGCCCCGGGAGTTTTTCTTATATTAAAAAAGCCAAGGGGCGCCTGGGTGGCTCAGTCCTTGAGCATCTGCCTTCGGCTCAGGTCATGGTCCCAGGGTCCTGGGATCGGGCCCCACATCAGGCTCCGGGCCCGGCGGGGAGCCTGCTTCTCCCTCTCCCACTTCCCCTGCTTGTGTTCCCTCTCTCACTGTGTCTCTCTCTGTCAAATAAATAAATAAAATCTTAAAAAAAAAAAAAAAGCCAACAATTAAATGTAGAAGAAATGATGGAAATGATGGAATTTTAAAAATCACCATGTCCAATCAAAAGAAGAGTGTTTAATTGTTTCAGGTAAAAATCCAGTGGGTGAAAAGTTTATGAGATCAGGATATTTACACAATCTGAAAATATCTCCCTACTAGATATTTAATAATTACAGAAACAAGAAGAGTAACTTCACAGTACAGAAACCTGGAAGTCACCACCTTAACCAAGTGATCAAAGTTACCATTACTAGTAACATGATGTCCAATGTGCCAAACAGAATGTAAAGAACAGAACAGAACGTCACCTCTGTGCTATCTTGCCGAAAATGTATAGCCTGAACCTAATTATGAGGAAGCATCAGGCAAACCCAAATTGAGGGAAATTCTACTAAATACATGGCCTAACCTCTTAAAGAAAAAAAAAAAAAGTCAGTGGGGAGCCTGGGTGGCTTAGTCAATTAAGTGTCTGTCTTCGGCTCAGGTCGTGGTCCCACATGGGCTCCCTGCTCAGTGGGGAGTCTGCTTCTCTTTCCCTCTGCCCCTCCCCGCTTGTGCCCTCTCTCTAATAAATACAATCCTAAAAAAAAAAAAGTCAAGGTTGTGAAAGACAAAGTCTGAGGATATATATTTCACGATAAAGAAGACAAGACATTTAAATGAAATGGGGAATGATGGATTGATCTTGGCTGACAAAAACCGGTTTTTTCCTTTTCCTGAAAAGGACACTAGTGGAAGAACTGGCTCAATTTGAATAAGATAATAGTATTATGAGTGTTAATTTCCTGACTTTGATAATGGTAAGAGAAGAGCCATGTTTTTAGGAAATAAACTGTTTGTATTTTAAGGCAGGCATTCTTAACTGGGGTTCTAGGAAAGAATGAAGCCCTACAGAAAATGATTTGAGTAACTATTTTTTCAGTTCTTCCAAGAATGGTATGTAGCTAGGAGCACTATACATGCACAGGAGAGAAGTTAATTCATTACATACCTTAGGACTTTAGGCTTAATTTTCTTAAGACTTCAGGGCTTAGCATGTCATAAGACTTTTAGGGCTTAATGCTCTCATAGTTCGAGAAGAATCATTATGTCTATAACCTACTCTCAAAAGGTTCAGAGAAAAATGTGTATATGTATGTGTATACAGAGACACACAGAATCATAAAGCGAATATAGTAAAATGTTAACATTTAGGACCATGGGCAAAGGGCATATGAATATTCTTTGTACTGTTTTGTAACCTTTTCATAAGTCTAAAATTATTTCAAAATTAAAAGATATTTTAGTTTGTTTTTTAAAGAACATGGTAGCTAAGAGTCAATACATTACACTAATTAAAACTGAATGTTCAAGTTCTAGAATCAGATTTTGGTTCAAATTCCCACGCTCCTCTGTAGCTGCAAGAACTTGGGTATATTACTTAACTTCCTTCAGCTTCAATTTCTCCTTTGATGAAACAGCTAAGATACTCTTACATGCCTCATGGAGCTGCCACGAGAACTTAGATGTCACCACCAAAGGACTCAGCGCTCAGTGCCTGTGTCTCAACAGATACTCAATAAATGACAGGTTCTATTATTTTCTGAATTCCATCTTCACACACACAAAAACCCTATTTATCAAGTCCATCCTCTGCACCTGCCTCTTTTGTAAAGACTTGTTCAAAATCCATATAAAATAATTAACTAAATCATAAACAATAAAATAACTCAGCCAGTTAATGATGAATACGGAGATTATACAAAAACTAGAAACAGATTTATGGAGAAATACTAGGATGAAAAGGAAAAATTCAGAATCACAACTAAGTAAAGATATGCAGGCATATAGACAAATAGCTAATATAAAATGGTAGGTTTATGGAAGCTCTGTCTTTTAAAATGTGTATTATTGCTCAGGTCAAAAGGAGAGCAGAGTGGAAATAAAGGATTCTGAGCTTGGTCATAGCCTGGCAAATGAAATCAGAGTATTCCCTAAAGTTATCAGCCCAGGGTATCATATTTGCCCTAAGGAGCCAGTAAATTGTGGGGCACCAAGAAGAAAAAAAAAATTTAAAAATAAAGAAATCATTTTCTTATTCTTATCTAAGTCTTTTAGATGTCAGCACCTAGAAAATAAAATACAGTCTGGTTGTCAAACTTAAAGTAGACCACGACACTTCCCTAGTTCAAGATATTATAACTGTTTCCTATCAGACTCAGAATAAAACCCAGTTCTCACTGTTCCTTATAATGTGGCACCTCCACCTATCTTTAGCCTCACAAGCCACCTCAGAACCTTTGCACTTGATCCTTCTGCCTGGAATGTTCTTCCCGCCAGGTAGCTTGCTTCTTTATTTGATCCAAGTCTCTGCCTGAAAATCAATTCCTCAAAAGGAGGCACACCTTGACTACTTTATATAAAATAGCTCTGTCCTCTTATCCTGTTTTATTTCTCTTCATAGCACTTCTCATCCTCCAACTTTGTAGTATATATTTTATATCTGTTAATTTGTTTCTCTCTCCTACTAGAATATAACTTCCATTAGGGTTAGGACTTAGTCTTTTGTTCACTGCAATATCCCTAGACTCTAGAATACATTTGTTGCATGCATGAAAAATATGAATAAATACCACAGCAAAATAAAGGACTACCATAATCCTTAGAACCCCCATAGCAATGCAACAAGCTCGGCGAGTAGCCCTGGCTGGTCCACCAGGGGACCCTTCTCCAAGAGGTTTCTCTTACCTCACCCTAGGAAAAGACTGGTTCTCTCTTCCATGGCTAGGGTCAGAGTGTGCAGAATAAGCAGGCATGCAATAAAAGTCCAAACAGAGAAGCTGAGTACAGAACTTCAAAGCTCAAGATTATTCTTACAGTTAAAGGGTGTATGGGACAAGCAAAGTCGATAAAGCATTAATCTAAAAAATAGGTAATGCTTACTGTATCAAGCCCGAGGTAAGGGATTACCTCATTTATCTTTCACTGATTGCATGGACTGCCTCATTTAATCTTCCCAAGAACTGTGTAAGATAGGTATTAATACCAATATTTGCACTAACAGAAAACCTGATGCTTAGGGCAATTAAATAATTACCCAAGAACTCATAGCTAGTAAGTAGCACAGCGACAATTTAAACTTCAATTTTCTAACTACAGAGCCTAAGCAATGGGCATTCTGCCTTTTTTTGGGCTGCAAATCAATCAAGAAGCAATTATTATAAGCCTATTGTGAATATGTATGTTGGAAAGGAGTAGAAAATACACTCAAATAGGATCCAGTTTTATCACTCTGCTCTCTCAAGAGCTAAGAAAGTGTCAATCCCTTTTTCATATTATCTTCCCCAATCCTTCTTGTCCTCCCCAAGTACTCCCCCACCCCATGGTCTCCAAAATCCATTTATATAGAAACATAACAGCCTGGTATGCTACTCACCATAACAATGAAGACTCAAGACTGTCTTCCTTTTGGCTTCAAAAGGTCTCTAGTCCATAAGTATGCATAACACTCAATTCTTCCCTCTCCTAGAGAAAAATCAATAATGTTGAAATTTACAATTTTTTCTGAAATTTTTACTTTTTCTGGAGAGGGACATCTAAATACCAGTCCCATTTACTCCCCAGTCTGGTCGTCATCCTTCAACCACATCTTACCTCTTCCCACATTTGCTTACTTTCTGTTTCTCCCGCAAGAAATAGCTGCCACTGGGAGCCATCACTTCCTTCCCAACCCGCACTAGCCGAAACATGAAGAATCCTTCTGGATAATGACTAACTTTAACTTCTTAGGAAAGCCCTGAGTCCTGTTTTACTTGTTTAGATTTTTCTTTCTGCTGATTGTTTTTTGTGTGCATTATCTCAACTTCTAAGGTCAAGGACCCATTCTTCTACCATATACACCCCAAGACGTAGTTGGTAAGTGCATATAGTAAATGTTACATATAATGCGGTTTTGTAAACCATAGTTATGAAATGGTTAAACAATCTTCTGTACATAGCTTTGAGTACAACATAACTAATCTCTGTCTTAAAGATGGTGGTGGGGGGGTGGGGGGGGACTTCATTCAACGTCCTTGGGTTTTTCCCCAATATGAGAGATACAGATCGCTTAGAAAAGTGCCTGGTAATGTTTACTATTATCCTCTCCAAGAACGGCCGTACTGAGGCTGCTCTTCTTTCAACTTTTCATTGACCGCCTCTCGGTCCGCCGTCCGGGGGGTCCCGGACCCCGCTCGGCGGCGAGCGGCAGGGGCTGCCGTGACCCTGCGCGGGCCGGGGGGCCGGGGGCCGGGGACCGGGGAGGGCGTGTGGGGGGGTTGGTTCTGGTCCCGCCGCGCCCCTCCCCCGACCCCGGGCCCCGCGGCCGCGCCCCTCCCGGGCCCCGCGGGCCCGCTTACCCGGGCGGCCGCCGGCACCGCCCCTCCGCCTGGGACCGCACTTCCGGTTAGTCTCCGGACACTCGGGTTTGGGTTTCCCGGCGGCCGCAGGCTTCGCGGCGGTGGACCTCAGGGCCCACCTTCGGGAGAAGAAGGAAAGCAAACCTGGGAGGCCGACGAGAGCCAGGAGCAGCTCCCTGTGCGCGGCTCGGGAGGGGAGTTGCGGCCAGGCCACCCAGTGAGCGCTTGAAGGGCCGACAAGGCCGGCTACGCGAGCCCTTTCAGCCAGGCTGGGAAGGGGCCGGCGCAGCCCCGCCCCCGCGAGTCACATGACCACCCCTGCTTCGGAGGCTGGGGCGCCCCGCCCCCGGCCTCTCGGCCAATGGGGGCCGAGCCGCTGCGACGGGGCGGGGCCCCGCGGCGCCTGCGCTCGGGGCCCTCGGCGGCTCGGGGCGGAGCGGGCCGGGAGCTGGGGAGTGTGCGGGGCGCTGCGGGGTCCCGGGCTGAGGAGCGCGCTGCGCTGCCGCTTTGTCTAAGAAGAGACAACGTTGTGTATGTTACAGTGTCTGACTCCTGTGCTCCTTCCTCAAAGCGGTTAAAAGAGAACTCGAGCCAGAAGCAGCGTCACGGAGACGAATGCCGACCTTGAGAAAAACACCCCGAAGGATCTGGGAGAAATGGAGGCTCCCGCAGCGCAGCGGAAGCGCGCAGCCACCGAAGATGCGGCCCGCGAGACGGCTGAGGTGCTTCTCTCGGGGTGCCGGC
This sequence comes from Leptonychotes weddellii, assembly GCF_054177405.1. Lineage (NCBI taxonomy): Eukaryota > Metazoa > Chordata > Mammalia > Carnivora > Phocidae > Leptonychotes > Leptonychotes weddellii. The sequence continues at coordinate 1,462,400 of NC_138376.1, read as the reverse complement.
GGCCCTGTGTAGGTGCAGGCAGCTGCGGCCGGGGCTGGCTGCTCAGGCCCCAGGACGGTCCCCGTCCCGTTTCTGGCTGCAGTCAACGAAGAGTAATCACTTCTGTGGGTTGGAGCAGAAGTGGGATTCCCTTCGGAGTGAAGTATCTGTGGAGATCTGTTTTCCCTGCTCAGCTCTTCTGTGAACAGGTTTTTAAAAAGCCCTCAGACAGCAAAGAGGAAGGCCGAACACTGAGGAGATAAAGGACTGAAGCCTGGGTAGTGCAGCCAGGGACTTCGATGGGGAGCGAAGCGCTGGGGATGGGGGGCGGTGAGAACATCCTCAGGGGTAACCAGTCATGTTTCTAATTCTGGAACTCTCCGGGCGGAGCTGCAGTTGATTTTAGATTCACATCTTTTGTAAGATTTTGATTGATTGATTGATTTAGCGCGCAAGTAGGCGAAGGGGCAGAGGGAGACAGAATCTCAAGCAGACTCGCCCTGAGAGGGAGCCCAGCGCGGCGGGGGGGGCGGGGGGGGTGTTCTAAGGACCCTGGGATCCCGACCTCAGAGGCAATCAGTAGTGGCTCTCTTAACGAACGGAGCCACCCAGGCGCCCCGTGGTTTAGTATTTGTTTTTAGGCCAAAATGTCCAAAGTCGTCTTAATATTTGAAATAATTTTTTTAAAGATTTTATTTATTTATTTGACCGAGAGACACAGCGAGAGAGGGAACACAAGCAGGGGTAGTGGGAGAGGGAGAAGCAGGCTCCCCGCCGAGCAGGGAGCCCGATGCGGGGCTCGATCCCAGGACCCTGGGACCGTGACCTGAGCCAAAGGCAGACGCTCAACGACTGAGCCATCCAGGCAGACGCCCCTGAGATAATACTTTTTAAGTTCTATGTGTGGTATGTTCCAGACCCTGTTCTAAACACTTCACATGTGTTATTTCATTACCTTGTAAGAAAAATTCTGATATGTATTATGTTTATCTAAGGAGGGAACTGGTGTACGTGGAGATTAAATGACTTGCCCGAGATCACACGTTTAGTAACTGGTGAAGCGGAAAGATGAACGTCTGATACCAGAGTCTGCGCTTGCAACCACTGTACTTGTTTGACTACCTCAGTAGTGCTGAGTGTATTGTGGAAAAGTACTGGAATAAAAACCAGTGGTTCTGATCCCTGCACTGCATGTAAGAAGGTCTCAATACTTGGTGAACTCTTCAGCCTTTTCTTTCAAGAGACATTGGCCCAATCAAAGTGCTCATTTTATTTATTATTTCATTCACTCAACAAATGTCTCTGGAGCACTACCAATTCATGTGACTCTATATTGGATTTTAGGAATTTAAAGACAGGCGAGATTCAGTCCCATTCCTCTAGTGGCTCACACTAGCATGGAGACAGCAGGGGCTGTAAGTGGTGTCATAGAGGCAGAAGTTACATATTATAGTCTGGGAGCACAGAGAAGGAGTACTTAATAAAGAATTTGTTTGAGAGGGGTGCCTGGGTGGCTCATTCGGTTAAGCGGCTGCCTTTGGCTCAGGTCATGATCCCAGAGTCCTGGGATCGAGCCCCGCATCGGGCTCCCTGCTCAGTGGAGAGCTTGCTTCTCTCTCTGCCTACTTTTTTTTTTTTTTTTTAAGATTTTATTTATTTATTTGAGAGAGAGAGAATGAGAGACAGAGAGCACAAGAGGGAAGAGGGCAGAGGGAGAAGCAGACCCCCTGCTGAGCAGGGAGCCCGATGC
>NC_138376.1:1439986-1460571 GCF_054177405.1 Leptonychotes weddellii | reverse complement strand
AGGTGAAGCTTAATAGATGCAATGAGTTGAAGATGGACTGGAATGGAAGATGGGAAAAAAGAGATACTTGAATGTGAGTTCAATTAATGGACCTTGTAGGAAATGGAAGCCATTCATAAGATAGCTGAATTATCTCCAAACTTAAAATTCTTTAGAGAGTTTTTAATTTTATTATGTATTTATTTAGAAAGATGATTTTATTTTAAAATATAGATAGAAGCAAAACAGGAAACCTGGAGACAAGGGCAAAGAATAAGAAGGCGCAGCCAGCAAATTATGAGGGAAATGAACAAACAAAAATCGGTCAGGGCAAACAAGGGAGGAGAGTTTCAAATAAGAGGTTGATGACATCAGTGTCATACAGAGATCAGTTGGGAATTTCTGTGTTCTAGGCATGTTATAGGCTCCTTATATGTACTAAATCATCCAAGAACACTTTGCTGTTTAATCCTCACAACAACCCCATCTTACGGATGAGGGAAATGAAGTACAAGGAAGTTAAGTGTTTTGTGCAAGATCATGCTGCTGGTAAGTGGCAGAATGGGGATTTAAACCCTGGCAGTCTGACTTTCTGAGTCTGTGCTTGTTACCACTATCTTATACTCCCTCTCTGAAGAAGATCTAGGGAGTTTAGGAATCAAGAGTTTTTCATCTTTAATAGGGGCAGTTTCTGTGGAGTGTGGTGGAAAAGGAAGGACGGGACACAAGCTGTATCATTTCTTTCCAGAATTTTGGCTATAAAAATGAAGAATGAAAGGCCATCTCTACTGTAGAACATAGGACTTCTAGGGGGAGTAGGGCCTACAGGTTCAGGGTGAAAGAGATTTGAATATGTCGCTAAAGGAAAAATGCCAATAGAGAGGATGAAGATTCAGGAAAGGGGTATCAGAGGCCACTCAGGAGATAGGGGAGGCTGGGTTCTAAAATACTAAGGAGAATCGATCCTTTAACCAGAGAAGGAATCTGAGATCAGAGGAAGGAAAATATATCTGCATTGCTTGGGTCTTGTTCAGAAACCGTTTTAGGATTTGGAGGGAGGAATTCCAACTAGCCACAGGTACCATATTCATCAGGCGTCCAATTTGTTCTATTAGTCACTCACCAAAACCCTGATTCAGCGGAGTTATAGTCTCACAAAAGTATTTTCTGTGTGATCTACTCCAAAGATAACAACCAACAGCATATTTTAAAAAATCACCGAGTTGATGGTCCAACAACTCCAAGAGGATAGCATCTTCATCTCTTGATTTCCTAGAGCAGCTCAGATTTTCTCACTGAAATACACCCAAGCAAGAGGAAAACGAACAAGTGCCTCAAAATGGCTTGTCACAGGTGTCCAATTTGAGGGTCTCATTTTATCTTTGTGTTGTTAAGCCACAGTAATTGCTTCACTGTTCAAAATATTTATTTCCCTAATAGGTCACACAAAAGTTGGGAAGAGAAAGACAGATCTCAACTAGCCTATGTCCCAGTCTGGGCTGAGGAGGAGCAAAGAGCTGCTTAAAGAAAGGAGTAGCTGCGACAAACCGCAGAGGTCAAGATGGCCACCGGCCAGTGGAACCGGCTGCCTGGGTCCACACTCACCAGCCACCCTCACGAGCACCACCCAGGCGCCGCGAGGACAGCAGAGCTGCCGGCCCCAAGCATTACAACTTCCGGAATGGAGAAGCAGGAGCTCGCTCTTCAGACATGGTCTTGATGATGCCTTTGTGCTCCTTTGTGGCCTCCCAGTTCGTGCCGTTGAATCCCTCCGCGACCACACTCCACCCAGTGCCCTCCTCCAGGCAGTGTGGGGCCATTCCAGAGCCTCCAGGGTGTGAGCGGGGCGTGTAGAGGCTCTGAATGCCGCCCCCATACAGAAGGTGATGAGAGAAAAACTCTCTGAAGACCTCATACACAGGGGAAGCCGTTTTAAATTTCTTTCTGAGGTAGCATGACCATACATAAACTTTGCTCAAACCAAAAGCCTAGCGTATGGCGCACCACGAATTCGCGTACATCTGCTTTGTAAATGAGTAGCCTAAAGGAAAACCAGCTTGTCCTTGAGGTATCGATGGATGCTCCTACTCCCGGCGTTCCTTTGCGGTAAAACTCATTCCTGCCTGTGTGCCAGTCTATAGTCTTTGAGCTCTTACAAGATGTAAAAAAGTATATGACCCTGTAAAAACTGTTCCTTCTGCAGAACATTTTCTTCCCTGTGAAGAGCGTGTTTCCTGGCAGCCGGCCTAAGTTGGGCTCAAATAAAACTCTTTTTTCTTACTTTTAGAGATTCTGACAGGTCTGTTCATTTGGCTGGACAGGTGTGCTAGGCTCTGTGTGCTTTGAATGTGTGTGTGCTTACGCTCTTGGCTCCCTTCAGGCTTCAAAAGCCTGAGCAAGGAAGTGTCTGTTCTGTGGCTTCTTTCAGATACTGCAGTTGCAGCCAGAGAGGTGCAAGTCGGCCAAGGCTCAAACGTCCAAGTGTCCTACCCCGCAGTGGGCACCTCCTGCGTGGCTCCCCGGGCCCTGGTGTTCCATGGTGTTCAGCAGCCCAGTGGCACCCTGACCCCTCCTGCAAAGTCTCCCACTGGTCTCCAGGGGAAGGGAGCAGCTGTGCAGGGCCACCTCCCGGGTCCAGTGACCGCTGCCTCTGCAGCTGCTTGTTCCTGTTCCCAGCCCCCACCCCCCAACCTTCCCCTGGCTGGCCCGTGGAGTCCTGTTTGTGGCCGGTGTGCAGGCCCCGGAGGCCCCGGCTGCTTCTGCCCATGTGGCTTGGTGGCCCCGCTGCCCCTCGCCGGCAGCATTAAATTAGGAGTCTCATTTTATCCTTAAAAGTCATGCAATTTGCATTCTACCCTATAATCTAGTTGGGCAATGGAAATGGAAAGTAAGAAAAGATTGGTTCCTCACCCTTTAGAAATCATAGTTAAAAGAAATAGGGCACCTGGGTGGCTCAGTAGGTTAAGCATCTGCCTTTCGCTCAGGTCATGATCCCAGGGTCCTGGGAGCGAGCCCCATGTCGGGCTCCCTGCTCAGCGGGGAGTCTGCTTCTCCCTCTGCCTGCCACTCCCCGCTGCTTGTATGCTCTCTCCCTCTCTCTCTGTCAAATAAATAAATAAAAATCTTTAAAAAAAAAATGAGGGGCACCTGGGTGGCTCAGTTGTTTAAGCGTCTGCCTTCGGCTCAGGTCATGATCCCAGGGTGCTGGGATCGAGCCCCGCATCGGGCTCCCTGCTCGGCAGGAAGCCTGCTTCTCCCTCTCCCACTCCCCCTGCTTGTGTTCCCTCTCTCGCTGTCTCTCTCTCTGTCAAATAAATAAATAAAATCTAAAAAATTAAAAAAAAATGAAATAGATAATACGCCGAGTTCAGAGGTGGCAACTCTATGGGGCAAATTACCAGTCTCCTTGCCATATTCAAGGCAGGTAACACCAATCACTTGTGACTTTCTTTTCCACTCAACAAAAAGTTAGGCTTGGGTTCTTCCTCAATACAATATCCACTGCCTGTCAATCAGAATGGGCTTTGATTCAGTAAATCCCTGTGCATAAGAGACAAGTTTAATTTGATAAGATGTATTAGAGGAAAGATCTGTGTGAAGCGCAGTAAGAACATTGGAGGAAGTGGGTGTCTCTGCTTGGGAGGATCGGAGGAAACTTTACAAAAGGAGGTAGGCAGGCAGTCTGTGGTTGTGGTGATGGCTTTGTTCCACAAAGTCTTCAGGGGCCCGGGTTCCTTCCCGTTCATAGTCCATCATCCCTTATCTGGTGGGTAGATTTCTAATTATCATATTCAGGTTTCAGACAGAAAGATGGAGGAGGATTCAAGAAAAGGCAAAGAGTGTGTGCCAGCTCTTATTAGAGGAAGTCTCCCAGAAGCCACAGGCCTGCAGGCCACCTGCATCTCATTGGCCAGGCCTTAGTCACATAGCCACACCTACCTGCAAGTTCTATTCCCATAGAAGAAGATGAACATGGGTATTACATGGGGACCGGGGTGGGAAAGGGGGGGGGGTCACATAAATGGTTGTTTTGTCAAGTAAATGTAGGAAATACTGGATTAAATCAAGCGGTCTCTTTTTATTTTCAGCATGACTCTTGTTTGTAGAATGCCCAACCCCTGACATGTAATATATGTATTTGTCTTCTTCCATAGGAATAGAACCCCAAGTAATTAAGTAAATGGACAGCGGAATAAGAATTAATTCCCTTGCAGCAAGGGAGGATGAAGAAACAGTGATATCCACTGAGTAAGAGGGGTAAGAGGTTAAAACAAAACAAAACAAAGAGAGAATCAGTTTAAGCAAGTAACAAGAAATAAAGTTGGTAGTATGCAGGGTCCAGTACATGGGGAGTGAGTGGATTATATGGATTATATCTCTCTACCTTCTTCATCTTCTCTGAGTCCTCCAGCAAACTGTCCCTGAGCTCACCTGTCCCTCACTGAGTTCTCTCTCAGCTCTGCTCCTCCTCTCTTGACAGTGTGTGAGTATGGGCAGGTGGAGGAGGGGATAGCATGTGAGTTTGGAGGTGAAAAGAATTGACCCCTGTCCCAAGCTGTAATTCCCACTTCCTCCTCAGAATATGTGTGGCTGATATTTTGTTGTCTTTGCCGTTGAACTCTCCTTCTTATGGCTCATTTTGGTAGCATCCTTCCAGACTTTTCCTCTTTTTCCCTTTTTGCCATCTGGGAATTCACTTTGGGTAAGGGATCCCCATCTGGTTGCTTTGGTTTTGAAGAGCATCTGGGTGTGGGGATTGAAATGAAGGGTAAGGGACAACCATTGTGAGTAGGGTTGAACGGTTAGAAATTTGACCTGCAACCCTGGACAGGCACATTTTATCAGTCTGAGACCTTTTTCTGAGATGAGACACTAGAAAATGAGATGCCATATTGGTCCCAAGGAGAGTGTGTGGTATCTAGGGTTGCCAGATTTAGAAAGAAAAAAAAATACAGGGGGCCCCATTATATTAGAATTTTAGATAAATAATGTATTTTTAAGCTTTTTTACATGGGGCTACCTATACTAAAAAATGATTCATTGTTTATCAGAAATTCAAATTGAACTGGGCATCCTGTAGAAGTAGCCTTTGTGTGGAAGGAGAGATGGATTGTGTGAGAGGAATTCATTTACAAGTAGCAGGATTCATGATAAGATGGGGCGGAAAGTTCCACACCTTCCTAGGATGCCTCTATTTGGAAAGGTGAAGAGATATCACATGAGAGAGTTAGATCCTGTGAGTATTTTAAGATAATGAGATCTGATCATAGGAGAGAGTGATTTATCTCTGTAGCTGGGGTCAAATATTTGGAAAGAATAAGGGTGTGGTGATTTGGGAAAGGAGAAATGTGAGTTTGGGCTAATGGTAGGTAGGAGGATAAGGCATTGGACATGTGGGGGAGAGGGGCGGGATTGGGGTCAGCGGAAGTTTAGTGTGTAGGCCACATTTAGGTGGAAGGGTGAATTTGGATGGGAAGTGACTTCAAATAGATAGATGATAGATTTACATTGGTTGGACAAGCATGATTAAGCAAGCAAGTCAGCAGGACGGAGGGTATGAGTTGCGCTTGGCAATTTGAAGTGTGGAGAATTGATGAGTTGTAGAGGAAAGTGATCAATGAGATTTTTTGAAGGATACGTTTTATAGACACATTGGAATTCCATTTGAAAGGGTTTTGAATCCTCCTTAGACACTATGCAGTCTTCTTTTTTTTTTTTTAAATCGTTCCTCAAAGCAACTTACATACTAAAGAAGCAGGCCTATTTTACCCTTAGGACATGCACTAACACGGATGATCTTAGGGACGGGACATAATCAAGATCGAAGTCAAACTTCGTAGGACATTTAAAGGAAATAGTTGGGATCAGGGGAGAGCTAAGGGGTGAGGTTTTTCCTGCTCACATCTAAGCTCTCACCAAGGGTAGACTCCAGAGAGATGCACTTTTCTTATGTCCACATGGAGGATACATTGTGATTCTTGGGATCCTGAAACACACACTGCTGATGAAGACTTTCATGGAGTCAGACCTCAAGTCACCTGAGTGTCCTCACTTTATACTTCATCTTGTTCCTGAGTTCTGGTGATTGTCCTCACACCTGTGAACCCAGCCAGATTTTTATCTTAGTCAAGGGAAGGCTTTTATGCCATGTCACTTCTTAATTTACCTTTTCTCTCATTGGTGGAGTCTATCTGGCTACCCATATGGAGACATCAATTATCCTTCTCCTGCATACCGCCTGACTGTCCTTCATGTGTTTTCTCTCCAGCTCTCTGTATTTTCTGTTTTGCAACTCTCCATTTTGTCTTTCCATCTTGATGTTACAAGTTCATAACGCAACACCTCCCTCCCTGGAAAGGATGCAATGTGGTAATTTGGGCAAAGACCAGCACAGTGGCTAGGTACGAAATAGGTACTCATTAAAATGATAGTTCTCTAAAGAGCATGAACCATGCCTTCAGTTTCTTTTGGCTCCAAACTGTTCTGAACCCAGTGAACACCAAACAAAGACTGACAATTTGAGACTGCTTGTTGAAATCCGTTTCTCTTTCTGTTTTCACTTCATGATGTCTTCATATCTCGGTGGCTTTTTGATTTTTCTCTTTCTCCTTCTGTTTCCCAGGATTCCTTTCTTTCAGTTCAACCTCAGCCAGATATACCTGGAGGACTAGCCTCGAGGGGATGAACACAACCTGAGGAGGGTAAACCCTAGGAAGTCTGAGCCTAAAGCATATTCCTGGAGTAGACTGACCCTTATGAGATTCTACCACTGTGTAGTGAGAGCACCTGGGTCTTTGAGTTGCATCTGCCAGCCTCCCTGTGCTTTACCTTCTGTGCCCTAGGAGTGTGTCTCCTAGCTCACGCGTCATTTTGTCAAAATCCTGTCCATTCCTCCCGTGGAGTTAGGTTCACATCTAGACAAGAAGGTGGTTTAAAGAGATCCGTTCTCAGCTCAGATGAGCAAGTGGGACCTCTTGCACAATGCCGTGTACACCTACATGACGTTTCTAAGCCTAGGGACCCCTGTGATTTTGCCACCCTTGGCTGAATGCCTATACAACGCAGAGATTTCAGAAAGCAGACTGTAAGGGCGCCTGGGTGGCTCAGTCGGTTAAGCGACTGCCTTCGGCTCAGGTCATGATCCTGGAGTCCTGGGATCGAGTCCCACATCGGGCTCCCTGCTCAGCGGGGGTCTGCTCTCCCTCTGACCCTCTTCCCTCTCGTGCTCTCTGTCTCTCATTCTCTCTCTCTCAAATAAATAAATAAAATCTTTAAAAAAAAAAAAAAAAAAAAAAAAAGAAAGCAGACTGTAAAGGAGGCATGAGCCCAAGTTTAGGATACAGCTGGATCAGTGGGGTTGGGAGAAAAACACCCCAGACCACCACCCTGTCCTGCCTTCCCCTTATTTCAAGTGGATTTTGTACAAGCAGCTGGTTTTAAGTAAGTTCCAGGCAATGATTTGGAGTCTGCCATTTGCCACTTCAGAACTGCTGTTTTTCCAATGTTGACTGATTTTGGTTTGTTGGGGGATGTTATTAAAAAATCAAATTTCTTGGGTGCCTGGGTGGCTCAGTCGGTTAAGCGTCTGCCTTCAGCTCAGGTCATGATCCCAGGGTCCCGGGATCGAGTCCCGCATCCGGCTCCCTGCACAGCGGAAGTCTGCTTCTCCCTCTCCCTCTGCCGCTCCCCCTGCTTGTGCTCTCTCTGTGTCAAATAAATAAATATTAACAACAACAACAAAAAATCAAATTTCTTTTTCTTTTTAAAAAATTGTATTGTGGTAAAATGTATATAGTGTAAGGCATGCCATTTGTAACCACTTTTAAGTGTACAATTTAAAAACATTAATTACATTTACAGTGTTCTCCAACCCTCACTACTATTTCCAAGTCTTTATCTACCACCCAAATAGAAACTCAACCAATTCATACCTGTTTTCCCCCAACTCCTCATATCCTCAAATCCACGTTGTCTCTATGAATTTGCCTCTTCTACATATTTTATGTAAGTGGGTTCATACAATATTTATACTTTGATGTCTGGCTTATTTCACTTAGTATAATGTTTTCAAGGTTCATCCATGTTTTAGCATGTGTGAAAACTTCCGTTTTATGACTGAATACTATTCCATTGTGTATATATACACACACACACACATTTGGTTTATCCATTCATCTGTTGATGGACATTTGTGTCATTTCTACCTTTTGGCTTTTGTGAACAATGCTACAATGAACATTGGTGTGCAAGTATCTGTGTAGATCTCTGTTTTCAGTTACCTTGGGTATATACCTAGGGTAGAATTGCTAGCTGATATGGTAATCTGTTTAGCTTTTTGAGGAAGTCACCTGTTTTACACAGCAATTTACATTTTACATTCCCACTGGCCTTGTATGAGGGTCACAATTTCTCCACATCCTTGCCAACATTTACTTTCCTTTTCTTTTTAATTATAGCCATCCTAGCAGGTAAGAAGTGATATCTCATTGCAGTTTTGGTTTGCATTTCCCTGATGATTAATGATGAACACCTTGTCCATGTACTTATTGGCCATTTGTACGTCTTCTTTAGAGAAATTTCTGTTTGAATCCTTTGCCTATTTTAATTGTTAATTAATTAAAAAATTTCAATTGAAGTATAGTTGACACAAAATATTGCATTAGCTTCAGGTGTACAACCTAGTCATTAAGTAACTCTGTGTGTTAGGCTATGTTCACCCCAGTGTAGGTACCATCTATCACCATATAACACCATTACAATATTATTGACTAGATTCCCTATGTTGTCTGTACCTTTCGTCCTGTGACTTATTCATTCCATGACTGGAAGCCTGTAACTCCCACTCCCTTTCACCCATTTTGCTCATCCCTCTAACCTTCTCCTCTCTGTCAACCACAAGTTTGTTTGTTTTTTGTATTTATGGATCTGTTTCTTCTTTTGTGTTTGTTCTTTTGTTTTTTAGTTTCCACATATAAGTGAAATCATATGGTATTTGTCTTTTTCTATCTGACATATTTCACTTAACACAATACCACCTAGGTCCATTCATGTTGTCACAAATGGCAAGGTCTCATTTTTTTTTAAGACTAAGTGATGGGGGCGCCTGGGTGGCTCAGTTGGTTAAGCAACTGCCTTCGGCTCAGGTCATGATCCTGGAGTCCCGGGATCGAGTCCCACATCGGGCTCCCTGCTCAGTGGGGGGTCTGCTTCTCCCTCTGACCTTTCCCCTCTCATGCTCTCTGTCTCCCATTCTCTCTCTCAGATAAATAAATAAAATCTTTAAAAAAAAAAAAAAGACTAAGTGATGTTCCTAGATCTATATCTGTATCTATATCTATTACCACATCTTTATCCATTCATCTCTTGATGGACACATGCGTTGTTTCCGTATCTTTGCTATTGTAAATATTGCAGTAAACATAAGGGAACATATATCTTCTCAAATTAGTGTTTTTGTTTTCTTTGGGTAAATACCCAGTAGTGGAATTACTGGATCATATGGTACTTCTATTTTTAGTTTTTTGAGAACCTCCATTCTGTTTTCCATAGTGGCTACACCAGTTTACATTCCTACCAACAGTGCACAATTGTTCCTTTTTCTCCAATCCTCCCTAACACTCCTTATTTCTTGTCTTTTTGAGTCTGGCCATTGTGACAAGTGTGAAGAGGTATTTCATTGTGGTTTTGATTTCTATTTCCCTGATGATTAGTAACATTGAGCATCTTCTCATGTGCCTGTTGGCCATCTGAATGTCTTCTTTGGACAACTGTCTTTTCAGTTCCTCTGCCCATTTTTAAATTGGATTATCATTATTTTTTTTTTGGTGTTGAGTTATATAAGTTCTTTATATATTTTTGGATATTGACCCGTTATTGGATATATCATTTACCAATATCTTCTCTCATTTAGTAGGTTGACTTTTCATTTTGTTGATAGTTTCCTTCACTGTGCAAATGCTTTTTGCCTTGGTGTATTCCCAATAGTTTAATTTTGCTTCTGTTTCCCTTGTCAGAGGAGACATATCTAGAAAAATGTTGCTCAGTCCATTGTCAAAGAAATTACTATTTTCTTTGTATGTATGTATGTTTTCTTCTAGGATTTTTATAGTGTATGTATGTATGTTTTCTTCTAGGATTTTTATAGTTTTATGTCTCACATTTAGGGCTTTAATTCAACTAGAATTTATTTTTGTGTATGGTTCAGTTTCATTCTTTTGCATATAGCTGCCCAGTTCTCCTAACATCATTTATTGAAGAGACTCTCTTTTCCCCATTCTATATCCTTGTCTCCTTTGTCATAGATTAACTGACCATATAAGTTTGGGTTTATTTCTTGGCTCTCTCTTCTGTTCCATTGATCTGTGTCTATTTTTGTGACAATACCATGCTGTTTTGATTACTACAGCTTTTTTTAAAGATTTTTTTTTTTTATTCATTTGAGACACAGAGATACAGAGAGAAAGAGAGAGTGCATGAACAGGGGGAGAGGCAGAGGGAGAGGGAGAGGGAGAAGCAGGCTCCCTGCCGAGCCAGGAGCCGGACGTGGGGCTCCTGGGATCATGACCTAAGCCAAAGGCAGACGCTTAACCATCTGAGCCACCCAGGTGCCCCTGATTACTACAGCTTTGTAGTGTATCTTGAAATCTGGGAATGTGATGTCTTCAGCTTTGTTCTTCTCTCTCAAGATTGCTTTGGATAATTGGGGTCTTTTGTGGTTCCATATATATTTTAGGATTATTTGTTCTGGTTTTGCAGGAAATACTGTTGGTTTTTTTGACAGGGATTGCACTGAATCTGTAGATTGCTTTGGATAGTACGGACATTTTAACAATATTAATTCTTCCAATCCATGAGCATGGAATATCTTTCCATTTGTTTGTGTTGTCCTCAATTTGTCTCATCAATGTTTTATAGTTTTCAGAGTACAGGTCTTTCTCCTTTTCAGTTAAGTTTATTCCTAGGTATTTTATTCTTTTGAGTGCAATTATAAATAGAATTGTTTTCTTAATTTCTCTTTCTGCTACTTCTTATTAAGTGTATATAAATGCAACTGATTTCCATTTATTAATTTTGAATCCTGCAACTTTACTGAATTCATTTATTAATTATAATAGTTTTCTGGTAGAGTCTTTAGGTTTTCTATGTATAGTATGTCATCTGCAAACAGTGACAGCTTAACTTCTTCCTTACCAGTTTGGATGCTTTTTTTTTTTTTTTTTTTTTTCTTGTTTGATTGCTATGGCTAGGACTTCCAGGACTATGTTAAGTAAAAGTGGTGAGAGTGAACATCCTTGTTTTATTTCTGGTCTTTGGGGAAAGCTCCCAATTTTTCACCATTGTGTATGATGTTAGCTATAGGTTTTTCACATATGGTCTTTATTATGTTGAGACATGTTCCCTCTAAACCCTCCTTTATTGAGTTTTTATCATGAACAGAATTTGAATTTTGTCAAATGCTTTTTCTGCATCTATTAAGATGATCATATGATTTTTATCCTTTGTTTTGTTAATGTGTTATATCATGTTGCTTGATTTGTGAGTACTGAACCATCCTTGCCTCCCCAGAATAAATCCCACCTGATCGTGTTAAATGAGCCTTTTAATGTTTGGGTGTTTTTAAAAGATTTTATGTATCTATTTGAGAGAGATAGCGAGAGAGAGCATGAGGGGTCGGAAGGGGCACAGGGAAAGGGAGAAGGGTGTCTGCCACGGGGTTCAATCCCAGGACTCTGGGATCATGACCTGAGCTGAAGGCAGACACTGACTGAGCCACCCAGGTGCCCCCCTTTTAATGTATTGTTAAGTGCAGTTTGCTAATGTTTTCTTGAAGATTTTTGCATCTATGTCCATCAGAGATATTGGCTTGCAGGGTTTTTTTATTGTCTTTGTCTGATTTTGGGATCATGGTGATGCTGTCTGGCCTCATAGAATGTATTTGGAAGCATTCCTTTGTGTATTTTTTGGAGTACTTTGAGAACAATTGGTATTAACTCTCCTTTAAATGTTTGGTAGAATTCATCTGTGAAACCACCTAGTCCTGGACTTTTGTTTCTTGGGAGTTTTTTGATTACCGATTCAATTTCATTACTAGTAATTAGTCTGGTTAGATTTTCTATCTCTTCCTCATTTGGTTTTGAAAGACTATGTTTTTAGGAATTATACATTTCTTCTAGGTTGTCTAATTTGCTGGTATATAATTTTTCATAGTAGTCTCTTATAATCCTTTGTGATATTTTGGTATCAGCTGTTACTTCTCTTTCAGATAAAAAGATAAAGTAACAAAATATTAAAACAAAAATACAAGGGGAAGGGCAACAATGCCAAAAGAAGAGATCAGTGAAGTAGACAAACATTTGGCAAGATTAAACAGGAATAATGAACAGTGAAAAATATACTTAAAAAGAGACACAACCACAGATGTTCCCATGACTAAACAGCGAGGACAAGATGAGGAAAATCTAGTGCTAATAAACTTCAAAACTTACATTTCTTGAAAAATGTCATTTACTAAATGTTTTTATTATATGTGCTGCCGAAGCGAGCACTACTAAATGTTTTTAGTAGAAAATTTAATTCTTTCCATAAGCATTAACAAAAGAACCCATGATTTGAAATCTTCCACAAAAAAATACCTGACCCAGAAGATCTGAGATACGAATTTATCAAATATTTATAAAGATATTTCTGATCTTATAAAAACTTCCAGAAAAACAAATGGGGGGGAAAAAAAACTCAACTAATTTTGTGACACTAGCAGTAATTTTGATACCCCAAACCTAACAAAGACTATGTGAGAAGGAAAATAAGATTCCACTCTCACACCTGAATTTGAATGCAAATATTAAATAAAACTGAAGAAAATATAAAAGGCCAGTAATAAAATACATCCTTATTATTAAGTTGGATTTATTCCAGATTTATAAGGTTAGTTTTATATTATGCTATGAAACTATAGTTTTATACTATAAAACTAATTAATATAACTTCCTTAATAAGAGAAAAAATATATGACCATACTAAGAGATACAGATACAGATAAGCTGTTAAAATACAATGTCATTCTTTAAAAAAATGTGTAGCAAGTGAAGAGTAGAAGAAAACTTTATCAGTAAAGGTCCTGTACAAAAATGCTATAGCTAAAATGTCTGTTTAAATTTGGTAGATGATAACTATACCTGTCGTGGTAAGCATTTCATAATGGATAGAATTGTCAAATCACTATGTCGTATACGGAACTAATATAATATGTCAACTATGCTTCAACTAAACATATACAATTGTTGTATACCTAAAACTAATAGTATGTCAAATATGCTTCAATTAAAAAAAAAATTTCCTCGGGCGCCTGGGTGGCTCAGTCGGTTAAGCGTCTGCCTTCAGCTCGGGTCATGATCTCAGGGTCCTGGGATCGAGCCCCGCATCGGGCTCCCTGCTCAGCAGGGAGTCTGCTTCTCCCTCTCCCTCTGCTGCTCCCCCTGTTTGTGCTGTCCCTCTCTCTCTGTCAAATAAATAAATAAAATTTAAAAAAAAATTTCCTCATCCTATTCATCTCCCTCTTCTTTTGCCTTCCTTTTCTCTCCCATTCTATTTCACTTTTCTTTTCCTTCCTGAGGAATATAGTAGTACCATCATTTAGGCATGTCAGATCAAATTAGGTCTGGGGAGCTGTGGTGCCCTGGAGTTTCCCAGGTGTAGAACGTATCCACGTTGGGAGGGGGCATGGAGTGTAGGAGCCCAGGCAGGACGAGGAGGACAAGTACAAAGACTAACAGCCTCTGGCTGGTTGTGTAACCTAAGCACAATGCAGAAGGCATCCACTCAGGAACAAGGCCCAAAGCATGGTGTTGGAGCCCTAGTGAGAAGAAGACCGTAGGTCAGTCTGAGGTGTTAAAGCCTAATTAGCATGAGGAAGGTGTCTGCAGGAGGCAGAAGCCCAGCCAGTGGTGTCAAATCTTGAGCAGGATGAGGAGAGCATCTCTGTAGTACAGAGCAAAGGCAATTGAAATAGAATTTATGAAAAGGATTTTGGAGTGAGCTGTTGGTGTGTTATTATCTCTGTACATTCCCCACACACAAGAATTCAGATCGGGGTGTCTTCCCTTTTACTAAATCTTCACAAAAAGAGATGTCAATAAGGCCGGTCAATGGCACAAAATATGGGGGACACAGTGGACAAGGCCGTGGGTAATATTAAGGCAACAGATGGGCAGCTTGACTGCCTGAAGCTGATCCTTTATCAAGATTAGCCTGTAGTTCAGAGCTCTTCCGGGAAACCAGGCATGAACATTTCCCACAACCCGTGTGGGGAACAGGAGAGAGGGAGCATTGGCATAGGATCAGCTTAAAGCCAGCTTAAACGGACCAAGTGGAGAAATGAAGGTAACTCAGGGAAAGAGAAGCAGAAGGAAAGAGAGAGGAAACATTTTCCCTGGCAACTACCCAAGTAGCCTTCACTCAGCAGCTCCAATGGGTGAAGGGAGAACTTTGATCTTTATGTCAAGTATGAATTTTATTTATTTATTTATTTTTTTAAAAAGATTTTATTTATTTATTTATTTGACAGAGACAGACACCGCGAGAGAGGGAACACAAGCAGGGGGAGTGGGAGAGGGAGAAGCAGGCTTCCCGCTGAGCAGGGAGCCCAATGCAGGGCTCGATTCCAGGACCCTGGTATCATGACCTGGGCCAAAGGCAGACGCTTAACCCCTGAGCCACCCATGCACCCTCAAGTATGAATTTTAGAGTGTTACAGGGAGCTCAACATTTTAATTTTGGGGTTGAGACTGTGTCCCAGTGAGTGGAAATAAAATGATAACGGAAGACCTAAATATATGGTCTATATTATTATATCCCAGGATATCCCAGCAGATGGTCACATTTATATCACAGAGTTTGGAGAGGGCTAATTGATACAGTTATATGACTGTCCCTTAATTAGTTTTGTTATTATTATGACTTTATCCCACTAAGAAAGGACATCTCACGGATCTGAGAGACAGTGTCCTTGTGGGTAATCCAAACGCATATGGTAGATACAACAATGTTCATAACATAAGGAAACCACTTGACATTTTCAATTTCTGAGTAGGGGGGAAACATTGTATCATTTTTATTTACAAATGGCAAAAAACCTAAAAGCATTCTTTAATGGGGGTGAGGGTAGGCAAAATGGGTGAAGGGGGTCAAGAGGTAGCAACTTCCAGTTATGAGATAAATAAATCACGGGGATGTAATGTACACCATGGTGACTATAGTTAATAACACTGTATTTTATATTTGAAAGTTGCTAAGAGAGGAGATCTTAAATGTCCTCATCATAGAAAATAAAGTTCTCATCATAAGAAAAAAATGTAACTATGTATGGATACAGATGTTAATTATATTTATTGTGATCATTTGGCAGCGTATACAAATATCAAATCATTATGTTGTATTATGTATGAAACTAATATAATGCTTTATGTCAACTCCCACCTCAATAAAAAAAGAAAACCTCTTTTTTTACACCTCCTTTCACCCCATAAGGCAAGGAAAACAAATTTTTTTTCTGGTTTAAGACATTTTAATATACATAATGTATAGCACTTCATATAATTTATTAATGTCCTTTTCTATAGGCAAAAGAGTTACCTTGCAAAAGAAAACAAATATTGATAATCACTTATCTTTCCATGGCCTAATCGTAAGCCAAAACAAATAGCCTTTAACCAAATATGTACTTCACCAAATGCGTACCTTACGTTCTAAGTACTAATTGTGCCAATGTAAGGTTTTAGCCTCTCATAAATACGTTTTTTGGCGTTAAGAAGTGTGTGGGGAGATGTTTTTAAGATCAAAGACCGCTGGAATTGCATGTTTAATGCAAGGTAGGTCTGAAGGTATTGTTGACACGGAGACTAGGGGGGTGTGGTTGGGAAGGCAAAAGTCTCCTTGTGCATTCTTAAGGAGAAGAAGCAAGTCACAGGGTCAACCAAGTCTTTTCCTGTTATCTAGGCTTCCTCTGGATTGGGGAAATGCCTCAGGCAGAGTTCTGCTACAGATGATTGAAACCAGCCCAGCAATATTAAGAAATGGTTTAAATAGAGGGGCATGCACAATTACGAAATAGTTGGAGGGGCCGGAGGACCAGGCTCCGGGCCGTCCGCCATAGCCTCTGTATGAAACAGGCCCTCCAGGGAGGCTGCCAGGCGTCACCATCAGAAAGGGAGGCAATGGGAAAATGGCTGCTTCCTGTCAGTCTTTGCCGAGATTCAGAGAGCAGGAAACTGCTCTGCCGTCTGTTAGAACTATGTCGGCTGAAAATGGCTGTGTCGAAGCTACCTCCCTCCACTACAACAACAAGAGCATTCTGGGTACAAGCCACAAGTTGCATGTGTCCCGACTTCTTGCACCTTGGGAATAATGTCTTGTTCTCCCACTTGTCTGTTTTTAACACTCTACAAGGTAAAAACTGTTTTAAACCAGAGCAGAAAGCAGATAATTCCTGGCCTATTATCTGCAGTTCCCTATCTTCATTTGTGCTATGTATTTTGAGATACCAGTAAGTGGGGCTTTTCCCCCTCATCTGAGGTAACTATACAAGCTCCAATGGAGCTGCACAGCAATGTAGAGAGTGGTTTTGGCCAAGGTTTCCCTGCTTCCTTTCACTGCCACCCCCCCCCACCACCACCAAGGTCTAAGACAAGAACTGGAAAGGGTCTGCAGAGGATGTAGCATGGAGAGGTTTTGTAAGAGAAGGCTATTGGACTAGACTTTGAGAAAGGAATGAAAGGACTTCCCTAAATTAAGAGAAAAAAAAAGATTCACTCAAATATGGAGAAAGAGAAAAACATCTCAGAACCCACATGGGCATATGGATGCTACAGAGGTTTCCCTGAGCAACCAGGCAGGTAGAAACAGGAGCAGGCTTAGCGTTACCCCCCTCCCTCCCTTTCCTGGGCTCTGCATTAGATCCCATAGACTTGGCATGAACCTGAGTGAGCAAAAAGGTAACAAATTGAGGTTTACAACTACCTTCGGAACCAGGACTCAGAGTCAGTCATTTCTCTAGACCATATGAATCATGAATCTACGCATATGTGAGGTATTGGATTGTTGCGCGGAGTGGCTGAATTTCCTTCTAGGTATGGTGACTACTGGAGGGTAGTAATGAAAGATACTGCGTATCCATACTGAACACTATAATAACAAAATGCACAAGATGGTTACCGACAAGAATCGCAGCATCCAGAGGAAAAAAGACAAGATCATATAAGAATGAAAATATCAAGAATGGGTCTTGAAGAATGAAGATCATGGACCAGGCATGAAGTTGGAATTCCTCTATGAGGAAAGGTGTATGACTTTTTTAATTGAGGGGGCTTTAAAATACTCATGAAGGGAAGTAGAGACAGCAAAAGCTGAAAATCTAGGGATAAAAATTTTGTAAAACATTTGAGCATGTTATGGGCTGAATTGTGTTCCTCCAAAACTCACATGTTGAAAGCCCAACCCTTGGTCCCTCAGAATGTGGCTGTATGTAGAGATAGGGCCTTTAAAGAGGGAATTAAATTAAAATGAGGTCGTTAGAGTGGACCCTAATCCTATCTGGTGTCCTTATAAGAAGAGGAGATTAGGACACAGAGAAACCAGACATGTGCACACCCAAAGGAAAAACCATGTGAGGACGCAGAAGGTGGCCATCCACAAGTCAAGGAGAGAGGCCTGAGGAGAAACCAAACCTGCTGACACCTTGATTTGAACTTGGATTTGATCCAGCCTCCAGGGCAGTGTGAAAAATTTCTGTTGTTTAAGCCACCTCGTCTGTGGTATTTTGTTAAGGCGGCCCTAACTGACTAATACAGAGCGGAAGGGTTATGTTATCAAAATGAAGTATTTCAGAGGATATATTTAATTGAGGAAGTTGGAGAGCATGGGAACTGGGCCTTTGTTTACCCTGTCAGCTCCTGAGGTCAAGGATTGCTCTGTTCTCTGTGAATCCCCAACCTCAGGACAACTCTTGGCACTGAGCATGTTCTCAGTAATGATGAGTAGAATGAATGATGGAATGAAAAGGAAGAGAGATTTAAGAGAGGTTGTGTAGAAGTAATCTACTGTAGTAGTTTACATACAGTAATCTACTGTAGTGATCCTCAAGCTTTTTGGTGTCAGAACTCATATTTTTTTTTTTTTAAGTGATTTCTGCACCCTTACAACCCAGAGACCAAGAGTTGCACACTCTACCGACTGAGCCAGCCAGGCAACCCAGGACTCTTTGCACTCTTAAATATTATTGTGAAACCCAAAGGTCTTTGTGGAAATAACCATCAATATGTACTATGTTAAGATTTAAAACTGCAAATTTAAAAGTATTTACTAGTTGGGGTTCCTGGTTAGCTCAGTCGGTAGAGCATGTGACTCTTGATCTTGGGGTTGAGAGTTCAAGCCTCATGTTGGGTGTAGAGATTACTTAAAAGAAATAATTTAAAAAGTCTTTAAAAGAAAGTATTTGTTAATTTGTTAATCAACCTATTAGGTGTTATCATAAGTAACATTTTATGAAAAAATAACTATATATATTTTTTCTTTAACTCTCCTTAATGACTGCCTAGTAGAAGACAAATTTTTATATGTTTCTTTATTCAAAATGTCATAAGCATATGAAGAAAGTTTGGCTTCATGCAGATATGTTGTTAGAAAAGGAAAGAGTATTTTAATAGCTTTTTCAGGCAATTGTGGACATTCTTCTCTGATTTTATACCAAACTTCACAGGTGGCACCTTCTTTAGGATTGGTTGTAATGTGTAATCTGAAGCCTTATCACTAACTTTGAATGGATCTTTTACCCATGTGTGATTTGGTAATAAGTTGGTCATATTGGTCTGTGGAGGTATTCAGCTTTTCCAAATGTTGAAACATTTCAGTACATAATATCAAACAAACAGAAAAGAACATGCATTAATACCATCACCAATCTCATCAGAAATGTCTCTAAGTATTAGGAAGCTGCAAGTTCATGAAGTTTCCTAACTGCTAATTTTCACCTGAAAGCTAATAATTCATCATTGCAAACAAATCCTCTCAATTATTTTTCTTTGAATTATTATTTTTTACAGACTGATATCTTTGATTTTTGAGAAAATGTCAGAATATATCATAGTTTTGTCTACTATTTATTCTTTCAAATAAAAATGGTTATCCATGAAAACAAAACAAAACATCTAGATCAGTTTGCAAGTCAAAAGTCACCCAAACACTTTTCTTAGACAATCTTCTTATTCTAATACACAGCTGAAGTGCTTTTTCTGCACTTACCATTTATTCACATGGATTATTAAAAAGACATGTACTTAAGGGTAAGAGCTAATAAAGTAATTTTTTTTTTTACTGCTTCATCAAGGATATTAAGTAAACCAACCCCCACCCCCCAGAGTGACTGCTATGGACACAATGAGGGCGGGGATCTCTTGATAAACTGCCTTGATCCATAGGAAGCACCAGCAATTTTACCTACTGTTTTTGCACCATCAGCTTTTTTCATAACAAATAAAGCCTTGATATTATGATGAAAATATTGTTGGCCTCATATATCTTGAAAGTGTCTCAGGACCTCCATGGATCTGTTCACCACACTTTGAGAACTGATGATCTAAAGTATCTGTGGGGACTTGAGGGACAAAGGGCCAAGCTTGCCTTGTAAGTTTTGAACCCAGTTGCCAAGCATATGGCAGGTTGTGAATTAATGTTTGTTGAATCGACTAGAGAATCCATAATTGTATAAATATTTGCTTACTTGAATGAATGCGGTGATGTGGAGAAGAATGGTGGAGAGAATATGATCTAGAGTGGAGAAGGCATGCTTTTTGGAATCAGAATGCTTCCAAGGTCTGGCTTTACCACTGGGTAGCTGTGGGTTTAATTCTGTGGAGCCTCAGTTTTATCAGTAAAATGGGGATAATGATATATAGATTTATGGCAAAAAATTAAATTGGACTAAATGAAATTATGTGTATAAGTTTTTTAATAGATACAATCTGCCCCCCAACACGGGGCTCAAACTTACAAGCTCATAATTAGGAGCCACACACCCTCTCCACTGAACCAGCCAGGCTTTTTTGTACAACTGAAGTCTTTAATAGCATATTTGGTTGTATAGAAATGCAGAAAATATGGAGAGTTATAAAATCAGTTTGCGATATTTCAAGGAGACTATCTCAGGAGACATAGGTGGAAATGTAGATTTAAACTGACTGGTAGGTATAGGCTATGGACATGTTCGGGAGATACTCATTCAACTATTTACTGAGTCTATTACTCCAACAGAGGAGACTGCGGACAGTAAAAAAATAAAAATAAAAATAAATCGATATCTCTGAGGGAAAGACGATCCAGATCAACAAGGAATAAGAGAGAAAATACTGGCCAAAGGTCAAGCACAATTGTTCAGTGGGTACATCCTGGTTTCCAGAAATTAGATGATTCCTTTAAAGTCTAACCAGGAAACGGCTTCCACCGCCTTCTTAGCGCAGTGGGCAGCGCGTCAGTCTCATAATCTGAAGGTCCTGAGTTCGAGCCTCAGAGAGGGCAGGCGTTTTTGCCTAGAAGCTTGTTCGCAGCAGGTGACAACC
>NC_138376.1:1406566-1439886 GCF_054177405.1 Leptonychotes weddellii | reverse complement strand
GCGCACCTAGAAGACAGGGAAATATTGGGCATCTTTGAAGCGTAGTAAATTGGCTCTTTATACCCTTTTTTCCCGTTTGGCTCCACTCGTGGCAGGACTGGCGATGTCCCGACCCACATTCCAACCGACTGCGTGTGGACGGTGAGGGGACACAGGGAGGAGAGGTGGGGTCCCCACGCGGGCGGAGGTGCTCGGAGAGGAAGGAGGTCGGTGTCAGGCGGGCACCCACCCCCCCGTTACGAGCAGCCTTGAGAGGGGAATTGTAGTGGTGACAGCCCCTCTCCGCTAACCGGACCTGGGATTTGCGCGGGGGTTGAACCTGGGTGAAAAGGAAGGCCAATGACGGGGACCGAGAGAAGCTAGACTGTTCAGAACCTGCGGGAGCCGGGCCTCCAGACAGACCCTGGCTTGCGGAGGGGATTGCAAAGTGCCGGAGAGTCAGCAAAGGAAGGTTACGACCCCCAGTGGAATTTGTAGAAACTGAATTCACGCAGGAAGGAAGGAAGTGCTGGGAAGTCTGTCGTTAACGGAGTGTTGCCCCACTGCCTGGGACCCCATCACCACCGGCCCGGCCTCCCCTCTTTCAACTGTAACGCCGAGCAATAGCTTCAGAAACCCTGCAAAATCCGAGAAGGAAACAAAGGGGCCGTTGTCTGTGCCAAGCCAGAACCCAGATCGTTTCCCCCCTTGTGTTTTAGAGGCTCTGGGAGATGGAAACAAATATGCGAAAGCTTCCCAGCAGAAAAGCAATTCCACCCCATCCTTTCTCAGAGGTCCAGTCGGGGGAAGGGACTCACTCAGAGTGGGCAGTGGGACAGTCCTTGCCTTCGTGCTCTTTCTCACAACCTTTTCAGGTTTTCAACATGAGCCCAAGCCCCAAGACTTCTGAGGGTGATGCTGAGGGCCTGAGGAGGTCCTGAGAAAGGGATCACGGTGGATAATAAGAAATGATCATGTCTTTCAGATCCACAGATGCCGTGCCCCCTTGACTTTTAAGGCCACCCAGGTAGAGTGAGGACGGAATGACAACCCAACATCCCAGACAGTGCCCTGGGCGAGAGCATGAGCCCTGTTGTCCCCACCACGGGGCACAGTTGCCAGGTTCGTGGAAGGGAGCATGTCCCATCTGGGGAAGACCGTGTCGGGAACTGCCTGGTGAGTTAATACAGGGATTCCAGAATCTCCTTTCTCATTTTTCAAAGTTATGATGATCAACTGAGTGTTGTGGCTGAAACTGTGGCTGTTTGGGAGGTGGCTTTGGGGTAGGCCATTCCAGGCTCTGTGTTTGCACATCTGTTCCCAGTGTGTCTAGTCCACGTGCAAGCGGAAAGACCAGGAATACGGGGGAAAATGATCATTTATATGCAACTTAAGATAAGCCCCCCCTTTTTTTTAGTTTAAAATGGCAGTTAAACATTGTCCTTTAGACATAAAAAGGAGTGTGGTGGGTTTTTTGTTGTTGTTGGTTTCTTTTTTTAAGTTGCTGAACAAAATAATTGGTAGAAAGAAATCAAGGTTCAGCTTTAATTTTTGATGCTACAGGATCCATCTGGAAACAGATGGGGACCATGCAGAGTCTGGAGACAGTCATGTAGGTTCCTGCTTCTCACTCGGACCCCCCTCCCCCACTATTGGTGCCTAGTACTTCACACTGTTCCTGGTCCATCTCCTCCACAGCCAGGTGGTCAGCTCCCGTGGAGCAGCAGTGGGCTTGCCCTTGAGATCGAGGGGGGCGCTGCACACCCCTCCCTTGGCTCAGTTCTCTCAGTCACAGGGACAGATTCCAATTCTGACTTTCACTTCGTATTCCTGGCAACTACAGAGACCTAATCCCACAAATTCCATACTGAATGAATAAATACGTTATTTAGGTGTCTCAAATAAAAGAGTGGCTAACTGGGCTTTGGTGACTGGGACAGCCTGACAGAGACTCGATCTAGGGCCTGGTAGATCTGCAGGCCGTCCCTGTCCAGGGCCTGAGACCGGGAGGAGAGGCGAGCGCAGTAGCCCTGGAGTGACTGGCTGCTGTCAGATGACCCGCTGGTCTTTTTTGCAGGTGCAGGCAGACCAGCAGGGCTAAAGCCCCACCTGGTGACAGTTCAGGGTCTGCAGGGGATGTCACACGGGCTGCACTCTGTTACCTCCCTTCATCCCTCCACCCCAGCAGGCCCTGTTTGATCTTTCCACACAGAGGGCCTGAGCAGCAGGGGAAATAAATGCTAGGGTTGAGGTTTCTGCCTCCTGAATTTCTCTACTCCTGTGGGCATTTGGCGGAGTAGCCGAGGTTCCGCTGTCTCGCCTTCAGGTCGCCATGGGAGCCAGTGAGGCTGCCTGCCTCAAATTTCCCCCTGCCCTGCCCTCCTCCCAACCCCAGCCCTGTCTGATCCCTGCTGTCAGCCTTGGGCAGGCAAAGGTGAGAAGGGCCATTAGTGAGATTAGGGATAAAGAATTTAAGGAGCCCAGGGTGCCTGGGTGGCTGAGTTAGTTAGTTCCTGATTCTTGATCTCAGGGTTGTGAGTTCAAGCCCTGCATTGGGCTCCATGCTGCTTAGAAAAAAGAATACAGTGAGCTCATTTTTGCTTTTCTTTTTTTCCTTTTGAAAAACAGAGTCGTACAGAGACGACTTGGGGAAGTTACCTTACTTTTAAATTTTATATATTTTTTTGAATGGGTAACAAATTAACACCATTCAGTATTCGAGAGGTTTCCCAAAAAGTGACAGGGTTCCCAGTGTTCAATTCCCTCCCCCAAATGCAATCAAAGTTAGCAAATGCTTATGTGTATTTCCACAGACACTTAAAGAATGTACAAGAAACTATCTACGTAGCTAAGTGTATTTTTACGTATCTGGTTCCTCCCTATATGTTCTGTGAAAAGCTGCTTGTCACAATAGACCTTGGATCTTTCAGGTTTTCACCTTGTGCTCCTCTTTCAAGCCCACTAAAGATTCTATTTTATGGCATTTACCGTATTTTATGTAAGTGTTCTCCTGTCGATGGGCCTTCAGGGAGTTTCCAGTCCCTCGACGTTACAAATAATGCTACAGTTGCTGTCTTAGGTACATTTTTGGGCATATGTAAGGCTCTCTGAAGCATGAATTCCTGGAAGTGCAGTGGCTGGCTTAATTTTGATGGATTTGGGCCAAATTGTGCTCCATTAAGTGTTGTACAAGGTTTGGAGGGAACTGAGAGGGAAGTGAACTGACCCTTTGTGGTCAGGGAGGAAAATATGTCAGGTGTCCCAGAGACTGACGTTTACTTACAGGAAAGACAATTCTCAGAGAAAGTGTCATTTGTTCAAATGACCCAACGTTTTTATGGGCACATTTTGGAGCAGGGAAGACATACAGCTCCTTGTTGGTGGGTAGAAGAAAGCCAAGTCTCAGAAACCCGTAGGTCTCCTGGGGTTACAGTAAGAAAAATAAAAGATATTCTGCCCGCCCCCCGCCCCCCACTGACCCTCCCACTCCCAGTGTTCCTGTACCTGGAAGGGGCCTGCGCCTTTCCCTCTTCCTCCCAGGACTTATCCCATGTTTCCCCTTCACAGCCTTCACGGGGTCTTCCTGTCCACAGAAGGCCGGTAAGGCCAGGGACTCACAATGCCTCTTGCATCCCTTGGGCGGTCCAGTTCCAGACAGCATCTCCAGCTGGACCCAGGGTCAAGGCCCCGTGGGCCTGCCAAGCTCCATCTGAGGGGAGCCCAGATTTGCCTGCGGAGAGTGCGGGGCCTGGGGTGGAGGCTGTGTGAGGAGAGGAGGTTCTCCTGGATACTGACTGAATGAATATTTCCAGACACTTACACCTCAAAATGAAAGAGAGAGAAAAATAGAACTGAATACACACGAATAAAGTAAAACTGACTTGCTGTGCTCTTAGTGGCCTGCTGTGAGCGCACTCTGCCTCGTGGGCTTGGCAACAAGTCCACTGAGCCTGAGCCACACAGGTGGAGGCCTCTGGCTTTCTTTTCTGTCCCCTTTCCCTTAGAAGCTGAACTTTTGGCAGTAATAACGGGAAGTTGCCCTTTGTTCTAATCAGAAAATTAAAAAAAGAACATTTGCGAGGCACCTGGGTGGCTTAGTCGTTAAGCGTCTGCCTTCAGCTCAGGTCATGATCTCAGGGTCCTGGGATCGAGCCCCGCGTCAGGCTCCCTGCTCGGCGGGGAGCCTGCTTCTCCCTCTGCCTCTGCCTGTCACTCCCCCTGCTTGTGCTCTCTCTCCCTTCTTTCTGTCAAATAAATAAATAAAATCTTAAAAAAAAAAAAGAATTTAAAAAAAGAACATTTGCTCCTGTTCTTCCCCTTTCTTTCCTCTTCTTCTCAACACCACACTTGTAATTACATTTTATTGGATAGAGAGCCAAACAACTAACTTAGAAATGGGCATTTTAGGCACAGGCAAGGTCCCAGAGGCATGAAATCATCCGGAATGGAGGGGAGCTAACAAGTGGTTCACTTGCAGAGAAGGGAGAGTGGGAGGACGTTCCAGAGGATGAGGGCCTCTGAGCACTTTCTTGTCGGCAAAGGTCACCATTTTACCATTTTACACCGGACTGAGACGTGGCCGAATCTGTGTTTCTCAAATGACAGCTGTTTGTGCAAAAGATGGCTTGGGAAGAGATGACAGCTAAGTTCAAAGGTCAGGAGAAGCGTTAGGACATCTGCTTGGTGGACCTGTCGGAGCCACGGAATGGCTCCACAGAATACGGGCTGTCAGGCTAGACTCATTTACCCCTTCAGTGTGCATGGCACGAGGGCCTCCCCCAGCCGTCAGCCTCGGGGCTCCATGACGTGGACGAGTCAAGACAGACATACGCCTCACATGCTCGTATGGGGAGATAAAAGTGAAAACAAAAAAACCTAGGTAGTTTCAGATATGATGGAAGTAACCACTTGATGATTCAGGGAAAAGTGCTCTGAGGAGATGATTCTGAGGTGAGCCTAAATAATGTGGAAAGTCAAGTATGTAAAGACTCCTGAGCCTTGAAGCAGAAGGAATAGTAATGCAAGGACCTCGAGACAAAATTCACTTGGGTTAACGAAAGGGAAAAATGCAAAGAAGCTAGTGTTTCTAATTTAGACAGAAGGGTAGAATTGACAGAATGTAGTGAAAGACTGAATGCAGATGATGATGAGGGATAGAGAAGGCCTTAGGTCTCTGGCTTGGGCCATTGCCTGGATGGTGGTGTTTTTAAATTTTTCTTTAAATTTATTTATTTATTTGACAGAGAGAGAGACACAAGCAGGGGGAGTGGGAGAGGGAGAAGCAGGCTTCCCGCTGAGCAGGGAGTCTGATGGGGGACTCTTGGGATCACGACCTGAGCCAAAGGCAGCCGCTTAACTGACTGAGGCTCCCAGGCGCCCTAATGGTGGTACTTTTCTCCAAGACGGAGATTCTTCACTAAAGCAGGTCTGGGGAAAGAAATTATTAGGTTCTTCCATGTCCTATTAGTTCTGAAATATTCATGGGATGTGCAAGTGGAGATATCAGTGAGGGATTATGGCTAAAGGTTGGAACTCAGGAGAGATGGCCCTTCAGATTATCGATAGTGCTTGTAATGAAGCAAAGATAAATAAATTGTATCGGGCTGGACTACTCAAGACAGTAGCTACTAGTGACAGGTGGCTATAAAGTATTTGGAATATGCTATGAAATGGGATGTGCTGTAAGTGTAAAATAGACCCCATATTTCAAAAACTTAGCATGAGAAAAAGAATGTAAACTATCTCAATAATTTTTATATTGATTACTTGCTGAACTGGTAACATTTTGGATATATCGTTAAATAAAATACAGTATTAAATTAATTTCACTTGTTTCTGTTTGCTTTTTTAAATGTGACTATTAGAATATTTAAAATTATATGTATGATGCATATCTCTATTAGATAGCACAGGTATAACGTAATCATTCTGAACCTCCTGCTGAAAAGGGGATCACATTTATAGAACCATTTACATACAATATAAGAATGGTTACAGATCCCCCCGCAATTAGCTTGAGGTAAGAAGTGGCCCAAGGACAGAACCTCAGAGAACATTCATTGAGAAAGATGGAGAAAAAGTGGGGACACAAAGGACCCTGAAGAGTTCAAGGAGAACTGACTGCGCTATCTAAATCCAAGGAAGAGATCATTCACATGGGAGGGGGAGGGGTGGAGAGTATTTCAAAAACTGTAACTCTAAGTAAGAAAAAATATAGAAGTTTCCATTGGATTTTACAATTTTAAGGAGATCATAGTGGTCTGAGTTATATCAGTTTTAATGAAATGCCACACCCAAGTGTCCTGCAGTGGGTTGTGGACTGAAGGAAGTTTGGACATTCACGTACATTTCTCTTTCTGGAACTTGGCGATAGAGATAAGGCTGAAAATGTGCCAGTTTCTTGAAAGTGGAATTAGGGAATTAGGTCAAGGAGAATGTTATGTCTGTGCGTATAGTGGTTGCTGCTAATTAATGAACAATCATGAATATGATCTAATATCCACATTTTTTCAGACTTCTGATTGTCACAGACTCAATCTCCCTTAACAGGTGACCAAGAAACCAAATAAAATCCACACTTTCTTTAATGTTTTAAGTCTCCTTTCATCCATAGAAGGTCTCTTGCTTTTCTTTTTAAATTGTTATTTGTTAACTAATATACTTTATTTTTTAGGGCACTTTCAGATTTGAAGAAAAATCGAGTGGGAAGTACCTAGTTCCCAGTAAACAATATCACCCTTCCTCCTGCGTAGTTTCCTTTATTATTAACACCGTGCATTAGTGTGGGACATTTGTTATAACAGGTGAATCAGTATTGATACATTGTTATTATGGCCTGAGGTCCATAGTTAACCTTAGGATTCACTCTTTGTGTTATACATTCTGTGGGTTTTGACAAAAGTATAATAACACGTATCCACTATTCTAGTATCTTACAGAGTAGTAGTTTATGATAACAGACTTGTTGAAGGGGCTGCGTCTTTTATCCTACATAATTTCCCACATTGTGGATTTATTCAATTGCATCTTCTTGATGTCCCTTGACATATTTCTTGATTTGCTCTATTTCTTATAAACTGGTAGTTAGAGGTAGAAGCTCACTTAGCTTCGGGTTCAAAGATTTCAACAGTAAAATTTGAGAGGTATTGTGTGCATCATTTTATGAGGTGTATAATGTCCGAATTTCTCCTTTTTAGTCATCAATATTAACGTTCATACATGGGCTCAAATGTCACATACATAACATATATCTTGTGCATATAATCATATATTGATACATAAAATTGATTCACAGAATAAATTCAGACAATATCATTAAAAGAATAAACATAAAAGCAAACAAAATATTAATTTTCAAATGAGCACCTTAGAGAAAAATCAAAAGCATACCTTCAGACTCAAAAATGGGCATTTCAAAGATCATAAAAATGGGAATTTCGAATGACCTATTTCTTAGGTTCTGCAGAAACTGCTCTCGTTTAAAACTCTACCCTTAAATACTCTTTAGTTATAGAGCACTACAATAAATAATCTGTGCATTTAACATAAGGAGTAAGAAAAAGAAAGAGACTCTAAGGAAAGCAAGAAAACAGAATGGTAAATGGAAACTTGGGGATTAGCTGGAATGTAGCAAATCTAGTTTGTCATTTGAAAAGAAACTAAAATGGCCAATTATCAGTCAAATGTAAGAAAAAAAGATGAAGAAAGCACAAGGAAGAAGCAAAACGAATTAGTGAATGTTATTTTAAGAGTTTGGAGATGTGGTGGGATGATTTTTTGAAGACTTGATTGGTGTTTGATTTTCCCATGCTACCCACTCCATCCGGTCAGGGCAGTAGCCATAGGTTATAGAACCTTCTCTGGGGGTGCAGTAAGATTCAGCATTCTGTACAGATTGCCTGCGCACTCAGGAAGCTCCCATTCTAGGAAAGAGAAAAACAATCCAATAACTTAAAAACATACTTTCTAGAGGACATAACGTTTGTGAAGAAGATACAACAGGGAGTGAGACCGGGCAGGCAACATTTTAGCTATGCTTGTCTGAAGAAGGAAAATTTGAGTTGAGACCTGAGTACTTAGAAGTGCCAAGCGTGGGCAGGAATGGGAAGGAAGGGATGCTGGAAGGTGGACCAAGGGTCTCCATGAGGAACAGTGACAAGGGAACGACAGAGGTGCCAAAGTTTCTTGGATCTTTTCCCAGGTAAGAAGCCCCAGGTTTGTAAATAGAACAAGCAATATACAAACCAAGGAAGGGGGGTGGGAGAGGACATCTCGAATACTAAGCGGGTGCTCTACCACTCCAGCTAACTCCCTGTTGCCAACCCATGGGCAGACAGACCACACCCCCCTCACTTTCCTGGTTGGGGGTGGGGGGGCTGCCGGGAACTTTGGGCCTTCAGGTGCCAGTCAGGATCAGATGGAGGGCGGAGATGATCAGACATTGGAGTGTGAGGAATGGAGACTTCCTTGGAAAGCCTTGTCCCCACTTCCCAATTTCACTTTCTTGATCTCCTGGAAGTAAAGAGAACACATTCCAGATGCGGAGACACCATGTCTATTCCAGCCTGCTCGAGTTGTGATCGCTGCTGGTCGTTGCAGGCATGGCTGTCCAAGACAAGCAATGGGGCAGCCTCTGGCAGCCAGGGCCTCAAACCCCCCGTGTCACATCCCCGGGCCGGGCCACTGGAAAGCCCTATTCCCATTTCCTAAAGAAGCCCCAGAAGCCCCAAGACCTAATTCTGTTCAACTTCCCAAAGGTGAAAACTAGTCCACGATGGGGACAAAAGGAGCCGCTGGGAGAGAATTTGTTTTTTAAGATTTTTTATTTATTTACTTGACAGAGAGAGAGAGCATGAGCAGAGGGAGGGGCAGGCCCCCCGCTGAGCAGGGAGTCCCCAGACCTGATCCCAGGACCCCGGGATCATGACTCCCGAAAGGCAGTTGCTTAACCGACAGAGCCACCCAGGCATCCCTGGGAGAGAATTTTGAGGCCAGTGTCTACGTGAAAACACAAGCTTTGCTCAGTTTGATGGAATGATAGTTTTAAGGAAAGACAGAGAAGACAAATGCCAGTGTCAGTCCCTTCCCGGTACTGAGTATCTGTGGGGATAATGAGTCTGAAATAATAGTTTGTTGTGAGCCTGAAAGAATGGCCTAGTTTCCCCCTCTTCTCCTTTGTAAGTGCAGTAGAGACTCTTCCACTTTCCTCTCCAATTCTGGATATAGAATCCACACACTTGACCTTAGAATTTTGTCTATCGCAGGCTATCTGCTGCAACGCCTCCCTTTCAACTTTGATCCGAGCCTCACTGTGGTCCCCAGTTATGCTAGTCTGTGGTGGAGATCTCTTAGATTTCTCAGAGAACACCATTCCTGAGGCTGCACACAGTGCTTTTCTCCTGTAGGGGTGGGGAGTGAAGAGCCTCGGAGGGGAGACACTACTGTGTCTTGAGAGTTTTAATCCATATCCTGTAGATTCATTTCTGAAGCACTTGCTTAGCACCAGGCCCAGAGGATGAGGCCGGTGACCTACACAGACACTGCAGCCCCAGTATTACCTTACTGAGCCATCACTGTGCTCCAGACCCTGTTCTTGATGCTCTACATGTATTATTGCTGGGAACACACCTAGAGGTAGCCTACAGTCTCCATTTCCTTGTGAAAAATCTTACGAAAATTTCTTGCCGCAGACCTCAAGACTCTCATGGCCAAAAGGGAAAACAAATGGACGCTATACATTGCTCTTTGAATTCGTCCTCCTCCATCCCACCCCCTTTTCTCTCTGTCCACTTGGCAACCACATCTTCCTTACATTGTCTAGACCTTCAATCCGGACGGGCCAACAGAAGAGCGCCTTTTCCTTTAGTATCTCAGTGAAGGCTAAGTTGGCTCCATTGTCCCAGAGTGGTAGTGGATTCCAAGTGTGTTTCCCACCAAGCAGGATTCTTGTTTAAGATACGAACATAATTATTTCCTCTAAGTATAACTAACAATAAGTAGGGATTTTGTTTAATTAGTATTTGGTGAATGGAGAAATGGTATACAAATAATTAGAAGCCATGGAGGAGGAAGTAATTGGCAATCAGTAAAGACTGGGCAGTGAATAAGAAGGCTGAGCCCAAGGGGTGTCTGGGTGGCTCAGTTGGTTGAGTGTCCAACTCTTGATTTTGGCTCAGGTGCTGATCTCAGGCTCATGAGATCAAGCCCCGCATGGGACTCCTTTCAGCAAGGAGGCTGCTTGAGATTCTCTCCCTCTACCTCTCCCTCTACCCCTCCCCCCTCTCACTCTCTCTCTGTCTCTCTAAAAATAAATATATATATATATATTTTTTTTTTTTTTTAAAAAAAAGCTTGAACCTGACAAATCCACAGGAATCTCTATGTGAGAGAAGGAACCGTGGCTGGGGAAGAGGAGGAGGGCATGATCCATGGAGTGACTGGTGGGTGCAGGCCTTGGCCTCTGGCCTTCCGGAACTGCAGGTGGTTTGGGGTAGCTTCAGGGCAGGGTCTCCTTCATGGTCCCAGTTTATGAGGAGTGCACACCCTAGGAATGCGGTTCTCATAGGAGAAACAAATTCAACAATGTGCATTGTTATTTTGTAACATTTATTGGGTTCATTTACAAATAAGGACATAAAAAAACACATTTAATCAATAAAAATATTTTTCTACTATGATCAATATAGGACAATGCTGAGAGGGATCAAGTGGTGTCAAAGAGAGAGATTTGGGAGGTGGAGAAGAGAAAAAAGTTTGAAAAGAGGGACAAACCCTGGCAGCAGCCCTAAGGACCCACAGGATCTCCCAGAATCCAGTGCAAAGATCAATGCGCCCTTCAGCATGGCTCTGCTAGGGCCAACTGAGCTAAATGTCACATGACTTGTAGTTCATATAGAACTTCGTCCTGTTTCTTAGTAAAATGGGATAATGTTGCCATTTCAAAAATATATTTTTAAAATGTGGTTCCTCTTGGGAGTTAGAGGAAAACCTGGTTCCCAATATATTTTGAGCACATTCTCAGAAAATTCAGGGAGATGAGCAAAGCACTGGACCTCTCCCCCTTCGTGAGGTGTATCTGACAGCAGAGTTAATATGCTAGCCCACACCTTCCCCATCGTCCTTCTAAATCTCTTTCCTTCTTTGTCTTTCTTCTTAATACTTAGCCAACTCTCAGAGAATCTGATAGAAGACAAATTGACATCTGCTACACGACCATGGGTTGCCACTGTGAATAAAATACTAAAACAATATCATGATAAAAATAAATAATAAAATTTAGTAGTTATAAAATATAAAATGTATTTTTATTTAAAAAAGAATAAACATTAAAACATCATAAAATCCAGACTCTCCTGCGTGTACCTCCTGACACAATTCTCAGGCTGTTCCTCACGCTTTGCACCCCAAAGGAGAAAGTTTGGTTTTCCCAGACACACATTTTTTAATAACTTTGAGCTGAGGCCCCCAAACCTGTGTTTCTAAAAGACATTTTGACCCATTTGTTCCTTTTTTGTTTTTGCATGTCCCATTTCGTTGTTTTTTTGTTTTTTGTTTTTAAACCCCAGGGAAGCACACGGAGGAAGCGCTGAGCTAGAGAGGCCGGCCTGGTGCCCGCCCCGCTGCAAAAGCTGGAGAATGCGGGCGTCGATCCCACTACCTCTCGCATGCTAAGCGAGCGCTCTACCGCTTGAGCTAATTGCCCCTGCCGTCTCTGCTTTTCAGCCTATTTTTATCACCTTGACGCAAATTTCATTCCAGTGCCACTTCCCTTCCCCAGGTGGTTCCCACCGTCAGGCAACCTCACTCTACCGAGGCAGAGCCGGGACTGGAGCTTGTCGGAGGCAGCCTGGGCCCCGGGAGGCACCGCGCACCCCTGCGTGGGGAGGGGAGGGGGCAAACCATGCGGGAGACCTGCTTCACCTTCTCTGTCTGGAGTAGATGCGGGAGGGCAGGGCCCCTCGTTAGCACAGGTGCTCCGGGTGCTCTGTTGAGTGCATCACACGTCACTGCCACCTTCTGCGCCCCATCCCACAAATCCGGGAATACAAGTATCTTTCCACTCACTGTTCCTTCAAATAAGTCACCTTTTCTCTGGTATCTATTAATTGTTTCTCCATGAGTTAGGGGCTTATCTATTGACTTATGGGCTTATCTATTGAATTATAGATCACTGAATCTAGCCATGCTTTCTTAAAGAAGTGACTGGACTGGGGGCCTCTTTTATGGTGATTTATTTTACGGTGGTCCAGACTGTGGTGCCTATTTTAAAAAATATCAACACGACTGAAGCATAATCTATCCACAACAAAACGCACACATTTCGATGAATTTTGACAAGTGTGTACACGCAGGTAACCATCACCACGATTACGATACAGGACCGTTGCATGCTGCGAGTTTCCTGCGGCCGCCGTGACCAAGTGCCAAAAGCTGGGTGGCTCGAAACACACGCTTACGGTCTTGGTTCTGGAGGCCAGACGCCTGCGGCCGAGGGTGCCGTCGGGCCCCGCCGTCTCACGGCCCCCGAGCGCGAGCCTGCCCGGACCCGGTTCGGTTTTCTCAGCGTGTTTTGGAGATTGCGCCCAGCGCGGCTGCATGCATCAGCTGGCCACTCTGTTCAGAGCCGGCGACTCTGCGACAGCGCCACCCGCTTGCCGGGGGCTTACCTGGGGGCCGGGGGGCCGGCGGGCCCGCGTTAGGACAACGCGAGCTGAGTGTGAGCCGTTCGGCGCGGCGCTGCGAGCCCCAGGCTTTCGCCAACTCGCTGTGTCAGTCGCCCCGGTTGGCCTCTTTCCCCCCGGCGAGGGCCACCGGCCCCGGCTGCGGTCCCGCCGGGGGGGCCTGGGCGGCGAACCGAGCAGACGGTCTCCGTTTAGGAACGAGGAAGCCGAGGAGGGAGAGGTCTCCTCCCACGTTGCACCAGCGGAAGACAGATGGGACCGGACTCCGTCCGAGTTCGCTCTCTCGGCGGCTGAACCCGCGCGGGTGCGACCCTCTTTCCAACCGCAGCGATTTGGGGTCGGGAGACGCGCGGGGCCCGGCTGCCCTGGGGCCGCGTTCCCTGTGGGGTCGGCGCCCGGCCCCGCGCGCGCAGAATCGGGGGGCCGGGGAGCGGCCGCCTTCAGCCCTGGGCCCGCGCGCGGGGTACGGAGCTCTCCGGCCGGGAGACGGATGGCGGAGGGGCCCCCGGGGATGCCGGCGAGAGCAGGGACGCTGCGGCGCCGAGAGGCCTGCTTCCCAGGCTCCGTCCCCGCTGGAAACAGCAAGCGTCCGGGAAAAGCCCGCAGAGGGCTCGGGGTCCCCGACCGCGTCTCTCTCAAGCCCCCACCGATCTGAGAGCGTGGGGGTGCTCTGACTGCCCAGGAATTTCGGCGGGCGCCCCAGGCTGGAGGTCTTCCTTTTTTTCTTCCCTTCCTCCTTCCTTCCTTCCATCCTTCCTTCCTTCCATCCTTCCTTCCTTCCTCCCTTCCTCCTTCCTTCCTTCCATCCTTCCTTCCTTCCCTCCTTCCTTCCTCCTTCCCTCCTTCCTTCCTCCGTCCCTCCCTCCCTGCTCCCTCCCTCCTTACTTCCTCCTTTCCTCCCTTCCCCCTCCCTCATCCCTCCCTCCCTCCTCCCTTCCCCCATCCCTCCCTCCTTCCTTTCTTCCTTCCTTCCTCCTCCCTTCCTCCCTCCCCCCCTCATTCCTCCCTCCTTCCTTTCTTCCTTCCTTCCTTCCTCCTCCCTTCCTCCCTCCCTCCTTCCTTCTTTCTCAGCACTGTTATTGCTTATTATTGAACTATAGTTGACATACAGTGCTATATTAGTTTCCGGTGTAGGACACAGCGATTCGACAATTCTATACACATTACTCAGTGCTCAACATGATAAATGCAGTCACCACACAACGTTATTTCGATATTAGTGACTATATTCCCTATGCTGTGCTTTTTATCTGTGACTTATTTTATAACCAGAAGTTTGTACCTCTTAACCCCCTTTATCTATTTCATCACCCCACCCCTCTGTCAACCACTAGTTTATTCTCTGTATTTATCAGTCTGTTTCTTGTTTTGTTTTGTTTTTTTGTTGTCATTTTTTTTTTTAACGATTCCTCATGGAAATGAACTCAAACGGTATTTGTCTCTCTTTGACTTATTTCACTTAATACAATACCCTCTAGGTCCATCCATGGTGTTACAAATGGTAAGGTCTCATTCTTTTATGGCTAATATTCCATCACATATATATACACACCATATCTTCTTTATCCATTCCTCTATTGATGGACGCTTAGGTGGCTTCCATATCTTGGCTATTGTAAATAACGCTGCAATAAACATAGGGGTGCATGTATCTTTTCAATTAATGTTTTCATTTTCTATGGGTCATGGAATTACTGGATCATACAGTATCCCTAATTTTAATTTTTTTTTTTGGGTGGGGGGAACCTCCATCCTGTCTGTCCCGGCGGCTGCACAGTTTACATTCCCACCAACTGCGCACCAGGGTTCCCTTTTCTCCACATCCTGGTCACCGTGTCTCAGGTTTGTTTTTGTTTTCGTTTTCTGACAACCTAAAAATATCTGTTTCCGTTTTTTTCAGGTTCCAAGGGGTTTGACCCGTGGGTGGGGCGGAGGGGTGATCGCTGGGGTTGGTCACCAAGTTCAAAATTTGGAGGCAAGGAGGGGAAGAGCTTTTCTCTGCGTCATGTTCTTTCATGGGGGAAATTCGCAGGCAAACAGATGCTGATAAGGAAACGCAGCAAGCCGCCGGGGTCTCTGGAGATTCTGGAACAGTCGTGGGACCCTGGCACACGCGAAAACAGACTCATTCCCCCCACCCGCTGGAGCTGAGTTTGCAACGCTCCTCCTCGGGACTGAGGAACAGAGTAACTGCGGCCCCTCCGCTCGGAGGGCGGGAGGGCTCTGCGGGAAGGCGCCACAACCCGCTGATTTCCGGACTGTTTCCCTTTTCCGTCTTCTCCCTCCCCCTCTGGCCGTCGGCCTGCAGCCCAGGCGCAGGGCCCGGAGAGGGTGCGCGTTTCCTCTCCTCCCTTCCTCGCAGCTCGCTTTCCTGCTCTCGCTCCGCCTGTGCGCGGGGCTGGGCCCGCCGCGGTCTGGGAAGAGGAGGAGGACGCGGGGGCTGCGCGGCCCCAGCCGGGAGCACGTCCCGCCGGCGCGGGAGGAGGAGCCGCGGGGTTTGCCCGGAGGGCGGTGCCTGGACCCCGGGCGGCCGACGCGCGAGGACAGGCAGCCCGTGAAAAGTGCGTTGGAGAGACTGGGAGTCAGTCCAGAAGGCACGAGAAGAGACAGGACACCAGCAGAATGCGCCGAGGGGCTGCGCGGCTGTCCCAGCAGCCGGGCCTCGGCCTGAGCTCCTTCATTTGCTCGGTGATTCGCTGCGCGGCCGCCACGCCACGCGGGCCCGGGTCCTGCGGCTGCGCCTGGGCGTCGTCCGGCCGCCGCCCCGCGGGCTACCCGAGGCCCCGCCGCCCGGCCGCCGCCCCGCCCGTTACCCGAGGCCCCGAGGCCCCGAGGCCCCGCGGCCCCGCCGCCCGGCCGCCGCCCGCCCGTTACCCGAGGCCCCGAGGCCCCGCCGCCCGGCCGCCGCCCCGCCCGTTACCCGAGGCCCCGCGGCCCCGCCGCCTGGCCGCCGCCCGCCCGTTACCCGAGGCCCCGAGGCCCCGCCGCCCCGCCCGTTACCCGAGGCCCCGAGGCCCCGCCGCCCGGCCGCCGCCCCGCCCGTTACCCGAGGCCCCGAGGCCCCGCCGCCCGGCCGCCGCCCCGCCCGTTACCCGAGGCCCCGACGCTCCCCGAGGGAATCGCACGGAATCCCGGGGCGGGAGGAGCGGCCAGCCCGGCGGAAACGCGGCAGGCGGCGGGGACGTTAGGCCCTCTCTCTGGGGCAGAGGGGGTCCCCCTCTTCCCACCGCGAGATCCGCGGAGCGCCCTGCGCGCGTGCCCCTCACTCTAACGGCCGTGAGCCCCAACTTACAGGCGGAGTCTTTCCGTGCTCAAGGTGTCAATGGACTTCCCTTGTTTCACGAAGAAATGCAGACACAAAGACTGCGGTGGGACGTCTTTGCCAAAAGTGACTTTTGCACATAGAAATATGGGCGTGCTTTCCCGAATTAGGTAAAAAGGCGGGTAGAGATGAAATTCTGCCTCTAAGGGAAAATGGGTGGAGAACCCGGTGGGAACTGTGCAAAGGCCACGTGTAGAGGAACAGGTGGAGGGCAAGGGGCGGTCATTTCGACTTCCGCCAGTGACTCAGTGGGAGTGAGCTCTGGAAGCAAAGCAGAGAGGAGGGAAAGAAACGGGCCAGAGGAAGGATGAAGGGTGGCGAGGATGTCTTTTAAATAACGTGCTCACGAAAACCCAGGGTCATGAAACACCTGAGCAGATGATATTTGAACTTTTCTTGGGTAACACTGTATTTTAACTGAAATTTCGGGTTTAGAATGAACCGGGGATCGTAACTTCTTCCAAGCTCCAAGATGAATTCGAAGAGAAAACTCCCTTTCAAAGTGATTGGAATAATATTGATCTTTGATATGTAGCTAAGGATGGGAAGTGTGGGGCGTGAGCGGGCCGGTTAGCTCAGTTGGTTAGAGCGTGGTGCTAATAACGCCAAGGTCGCGGGTTCGATCCCCGTACGGGCCACGTGCGCTTTTGGTCCTCCCCACTTCATAAAAAATGCTGTGTTCTAAAAATCCTAAGAGATTAAGAAAGTCGAATAACGCATGCTCGTTGATCTTGACAGGGTGCAGAGTGGTCAGCTGTGGTTTTGTGCTTCTGATCTCTTGGCCTGGGAGATGCAGATGAGAAGGGGATTTAAAAGACATGAGACTCCAGAAGGTCACTGAAATCGGGAGCAATGTGAAAAACAGAAACGGTGGGCTTTCCCATCTTCTTACATTTGCCAAGACGTCCAGAGATTCCTCAAGCATAACTAGCTCCTCAGGTGAATTTTTCTAGTTATGCACCTGCTTACTTGCAGAGGGCTGTCCTTGGCCTGAGCAGGGCAGGTAAAGCCTTTCAGGGCAACTCAGGCCCCAGCCTCCGCCCCCCTACCCCTTCGTTCTTCACTCCTACTTCCTCTTTTTTCTCACACTTGACTCCAGGGGACGGGACTTAAGGAGATGCTTCATACAGATCGCCCAAACTTTCACTGCTCTTCGGCCAGCTACTTGTTAGACCCAAAACCATTTTCGGGGAGGCATCTTGTCCCTGATGTCTCTCCCAGTTTTCTGAGGTTGGGTTGTGTTCTTTCCACAACTCCCAGAGATCCAGGAAAACATCCATTTTGTGGCATTTACCAAGTTGTGAGTGCCTGTTGCTCAGCCACCTTCCCCGTGAGATTGCAAGAGCCTTGGGGGCAGGATGCTTATTGCCTAGTGCTAAGTACTTTTAAATGTCTGCATTAATGATAGAAGAACAGAAGAAATGTGTGCAGGCCTGAAGGGAAGAGTGTCACCGGTGCTTCAAATGGACCTTACAGGCCTGTGGGATCATGCTGTCTGAACACAGTGCAGTGAGGTCCAGGGAGGGGTAGGCTAGGGTACACGGTGATGGGTCCCATTTCTCTGCATGTATCCCCGAGACTCATTCAGAATTGCTCTATGTGTCCCCAGGATCAAGGTGGTGGTACCAGGATCAGGACAGAGCGTGTCCACTAGATCCAAAATCAGGGAAAGTCTAGAAAATTGAACTAGGTTGAGGCTGGGAGATGGGAGAGAGCGATCTGACCGCTTCAGACCTCAGGAGATGGAAGGATAAATATGGACAAGAAATGATCCCTTTTGGTTCCACCATTTGCAGTCTCCCTGACATTTACAGGTAAATAACTCTTTCTAAAATCTGTTTCATTACTATCACTCTTCCACACTTTGACCACTCTTGTTTCTTAGTTTTGATATCTTGCATTCCTCTCAACACTTTGGCCCTTCTATCTGTTAGTTAGGCAGTTAGGGAGGCTCTAACAGGATGCCCGGAGGCCAGCAAGGAGGAGGCCGTGGCCAGCTGTGGGGAAGGTCAGAGGCCTGTCCTGGCAGCGTCCACGAGAGGCCGGATCCCACCAGACAGGCCCAAGATGGCGGCGCCACGACAGGAAAGCCCTGAGCAAGTGAGGAAGAAAACCTGCTTCCAGCCCCAAGTAATAAATATTCTGCCCCCTAGTTAACAACCGTCAGTAATATAGAAACCCCAACCCCCAGTGCACACAGCTCTCTCCCTTCCTCTCACTGCCCCTCCTCTTTCTCTCCCTTCCTCTCTCTCTGCCCCCTCCAGCTCTCATATCACCAGAGTGTACTTTTCACTGTAATAAACTTTCCCACTTGTGTTGTTTATCCGATGTGCTGTGTGTCTGTCCTTGAATTCCTTCTCGTGACAGGACCAAGAACCTTGGTTTGGCAACTCCTTCAAGTCTGGCTGGGTCAAGGCCCCGGAACCCAGGGTCCCGGCAACATATCTGTCTTGTGCTTTTGCTTTATAAGGTCAATTAGATCCATTGGTGGAAGGTGTTCTGTTCTTCAGTATGTCTGCTGATCTGTCCTCTACTAGATCTATCAATTAATGAGAAGTGTTGAGTCCGCAACTATAACTATGGACTTTTTATTTTTCTTTTCAGATTTATTAGCTTTTGTTTATGAGTTTTGAAGCTCTGTGGCCAGGGCATACACATTTAGGGAATACACAGTTATTTCTTTGGTGAGCTGACACCTTATAATTATGTAACATTTCTCCTTATACTTGGAAACTTTCTTTGCTTTGAAATCTGCTTTGTCTGATATTAATATAGCCATTTCAGCTTTTTTGGATTGATGCTTGCATGGTGTATCTCTTCCTGTTCTTTACTTTCAATCTTATACATAACTTTTAATCTCACATGTAATTGTATTTGAAGTTTCTTATAATGAGAGTATCTATTTTTTATTCTGACAATCTCTGATTTTTAATTATGTTTAGATTATTTACATTTAATTTTATTATATTTTGATAGGTTTGTCTATCAATTCACTGCCTAATAATTTATTAGTGGTTTGTTCTCTTTGTTTTTCATTCTTTTTTGTTCCTCTTCCTATTTTTGGCTTAAATGTTGTCAGTGATTTGTCACAGTCACAGTTCTCTAGTGATACGCATACTGAACATTTCACAGTATACTTAGAATCATTAAGTTATCATTCCAGTTAAAGAAAGAAATGTCACCACCTTTTTTTTTTTTTTTTTAAAGATTCTATTTATTTACTCGAGAGAGACACACAAAGAGCACAAGCCGGGGGAGGAGCAAGCAGACTTCCTGCTGAGCACAGAGGCTGACCAGTGGGGGATGGGCCTGATCCCAGAACCCTGAGATGGGGACCTGAGCCAAAGTCAGGCCCTTGACCGACTGAGCCACCCAGGCGCCCCACCTCACCGCCCTTTAATCCTTCTGCCCTAACCTCTTTATGTTATGTGTGTATAGTACGTGTAGCTACAAGGAGAAAACCATCAGACAATGTTGTAATTTTCACTTTCAATCATCAACCATCCTTTAAAGAACTCAAGAGAGAATAACAGTGTATCATATTTACCCAGATATTTCCTATCTCTATCTTGTTCGTTCATTCTTAGAATCTAAGTTTCCTTAGGGTATCATTTTTGTTGTCTCACAATTTGACTAACTCTTTTTTACTACTTTTGCTAACAATGGATCCTCTGTTTTACCTTCAAATGAGGATGCATTTCTTTCACCTTTATGTCCGAAGGATAGTTTTGCTCTATTTAGCCTTCTGGGGTTAACGGGTCTTTTCTTTCAGCATTTAGTAAATGATGTGTCATTTCTTTATGGCCCTTATGGTTTCTGATGAGAAATGCATAATCATTCAGTCATTCAAGGATTTTTTCCCCCTATTGTTTCCAGGAGCATAATTGTGATATGTCTGGGTGTGGATTTATTCAGGTAAATCCTGCTTGAGGTTTGCTGGACTTCTTGAATCTGACTTACGTCTTTTGCCAAATTTGGGAATTTTTCAGCCATTAAGAATTCAATTTTCTTTTTTTCAAGAACCTCTTTCTCCTTTTCTGGGTCTCCAATGATGTAAATAACATTTCTTTGTTATTCTCCTATTTGTCCCTGGAGGCTCTGTCCATCTTTTAACACTTTTCTCTCTGTCGTTTAGATAGGGTCGTTGCTATTGTTCTATCTTCGTATTCACTGAACTTTTCTCAGTCATCTCCTGCTACTGAGACAATCCAGTGCTTTGGTTCATAATTTTGGTTAATACATTTTCCAGTGCTGAAATTTCAATTTGGATGTACAACTTCAGATGATCTGCTAAGATTTTCTAACAATTCATTTCAAAGAATTCTCGCCCTGAATTCTTGGAGCATTTAATCATCACAGCTTCAAAGTGTTTACCAGATGTTTCCAACATCTGTGCCATCCCAGAATTGGTATCTGTTGATTCTCTCTTCCCAGTGATTTAGGACTTTCTTGGTTCTTCATATGCCAAATGGTTTTGGACTATAACCTGGCCATTTGTATGATCTCACTCAAATCTTACGGAAAATGCCGCCAGTTTTGTTTTTGTGGGTGCTTTGCCTTGTTTTCAAGTTCCCAGTACCAAGCAGCCTTCTAAGTTGTGGTTTCATCCATTCCATTTTCAAAGTCTTTACAATACGTTTCGGAGATCTCTGGAGCATGTGCAGCCCCATGGCCAGTGTGGACTTGGGCAGTGGTCTACCACTGCAGTTCTCAAAGTCTGTGCTATGTTGTTTAGGGTTAGAGACACTTGCTCACAGCTCGAGAGTGTGGTCAAGAGTTCATAAATAACTTTACGTGTTTGCTTTCCATGTGTCTTCCCCAATATTTTCTGGCCACCTGACAAGACTCAGTCCCCTGACAAGAAATTTGGCCCCTTACTTCCCCGCTCTGCCCAGCGCTTCTCAGGACTGAGCCGCATGGAAGGCCAAACTGCAGGAGAAATGGAGAAAGAGAGCAACTGGGTATTTCCCTTGGGATCACAGCTCCTCTGAAGAAACAGAAAACAAATGATAAATTGATGGCCGATCTGTTTACCCAGTGCAGGTAGAGTGAGCGAAAGCCTGCCTTTGAACTTGCCCAGAGGTCATATGAGAAAGAAACATCCAAATGACTGTGTTCAAAGTGTCTAATATTTTCTCAATTCGTTCAATAGGCTGGAAGGTGCAGGCTTGTGAGTTGGAGATTTGGGTGGAAATGGTAAAATCTGGAGAATGTGGGCGTCGATCCCACTACCTCTCACATGCTAAGCGAGCGCTCTACCACCTGAGCTAATTCCCCTGTCCTCTCTGGTTCCTTCTCCAGGTTTTCGCCTTTCTCGTCTCCACTTCATTGTTCACTATTCTGAGCAGCCCCAAATACGGGGAAAGTCAAAGCCTTTATAATGAAATCAGGGCGTACCTTCTCCAACATGACCAGGGCCAGAGAGCAATGAGTACCTATTCCTATACCAGAGAAAGGAGGAGAGAGCAGCTCTGGGAAAACTCTAGCATCCCCCAAATTGCACGATTCAGACTCGGCTAGAAGAGGACACATCCCGGGGTGGGAGGGAGGACTCACCC
This sequence comes from Leptonychotes weddellii, assembly GCF_054177405.1. Taxonomy (NCBI): domain Eukaryota; kingdom Metazoa; phylum Chordata; class Mammalia; order Carnivora; family Phocidae; genus Leptonychotes; species Leptonychotes weddellii. The sequence continues at coordinate 1,418,347 of NC_138376.1, read as the reverse complement.
AGAACATTCCGGCCAAGGTGGCATAGTTAGCTCAGGATGGTTATCTGTTTCTTAAAGACAAAAACAAAAACACAGCAACAACAAACGGGGGATTATGACTCTTTCCTTTCAGCTGGAGCTGCCTGGAACAGAAGGGGGAGGTGATTTCTCCCCGAAGGCAAAAGAAGCCAACTGTTTCCGCCCGGTTTCGAACCGGGGACCTCTCGCGTGTTAGGCGAGCGTGATAACCACTACACTACGGAAACTCGCTTTCCGAGGAGAATCTGTCTGTGTTGAATTCTTGCTAAGGCCTGTCATGGAGCGGTTCCGTATCCATACCATGAGAGAGAGCAGAAAAACAATTACAAACAAAACCCCCAAGCCAAACAATCCCAAAAAAACAAATAGTCAGAGCTACAGGAAATAAGAGGAGAAATCACATCAGAGTGAAGAAATACAAAATGGACATGGAGGGGTGCAGATGAGGAGTGAACGTAGGGTGTATGTAGGGTTTCTTGTGTTAAGAAATACACCTGTTCAATTGGAGCAGTGTGTGTGTGTGTGTGTGTGTGTGTGTGTGTGTAATAGACACGGAGAGATATGTTGAGGAGAAGGGGTTGTGGAGACTTAAGAACCTTTGAAAAATTCCAGGCAGGTGGTTTATACAATCAAAGTAACAATTTTGGGAAAGGTTTTTAATTTGGAATGCCAAAGAGGTTGGACATGGGGAGACTAGAATTGAAGAGAAGGGAAAGAAGTTATAGAGCTATGAAAGGGTTGGGGTTTATCCTATTACCTCTCGAGATTATCAGTATTGTGAGTCTTTCTGTATCGTCAGCGCCTGGCATAGCATACATCCTCCACGAACACCACAGAATGGATGAAGGGATACCTGAATGAGAAGAAAGAGAAAGATTCTGGAGAGGTGGGGGGTAGGAAGGATTTACAGTATTGTCAAGACACTAGGTGTAGAGATCTGAGGGAGAAGGAGTCAAAGGCACTTAGAAGTTTTGAAACAGAAGGGATTTTGGATTAATGTCTGATGAATGGAAGAATAAATCCACTCATTTACAAGTATCTGTTATATGAATGAAAGAATGAATGGGTCCTGGCAGGTGGGTAAGGAATCTCCTTAAAGAAGAACTACCCGAAGATCTTACTTCTATTCTTCTTTCATGGCTTTTCTCTAAGAATTCCCCTAGTTTCACAATCTTTTTTTTTTTTTTCTGACAGTCTGGGGTCTGGGTCTATGTGATCCCTCCAGACCCATGCTACTCAGAGACCTCGGACCAACAAATTCTCTTTTGCATCCTGTCTCTCTAGGTGACCCTCACCGGCCTTCTTTGTGTCCCCATAAATCTCGTTTACAAAGTCATGGGGAGGCCTTCTCCTCACCAGGATCTCTCTGTCCAGAAAACAGGAGTAGGAGGTCCACCTTCCCACTAGCCAAAAATTGTGAATCTCGAGTTGGAAATGCCCAGCACGGCCCAGTGCAGATGATGATCACTCTCTTCACAGCTCTTTTCAGGCTTTCCTTCTTTGTCTATAGCCAAATGACAGAGAGTATTGGTCAAAATCTAAGCCTGAGCTGCCTTGTGTGTGAAATAAGATAAGGACCAGAAATGTATAAATTGCCATTTTTAAAAAAGGTCCAATATTTCCTGGAGTTGAGTTCAGGAGAAAAGCTTTGGGGATCACAGTTGCCTATGAAGAAGGAATGAAGGGTCATAACCGGAGAAAACAGGTGTCTTCCCCACCAGCTCTGAGTGCAAAGAAAGCATTCTAACATCTGACCCAATTCCCATGCTTTAACCCTCTTCTTGACTTATGGTCATTCTAGGCATGTGCCCCAACTAGTTGTATGGGTCTAACCTGGTACCATAGGGTTACTTCCCTGCCATTGAAGAGGACCCGACTAAGGGCAGATCATCTCAAAGGTGACTCTGGCAAAAGCAGAGTGAAAAACTAGGAATTCTGTCAGGGTGTGTGGGGGGAAAGGGAGACCTACAGTATATCATCATGAGAATGATCTAGTTCTGAAACAATTTCACTATCTTGAATGACAGAAGACAAAGTGAAAGGTCCCAACTGGGTGGGGGACCCAGTTGAAATGACAGGGCTTTCCCAGAGGTTCTCACTATAAAAACAGGGTTGTGATTGTTACCTGATTTAGAAATATGGCCATCTAGGAGGAGAATGTGGGGCAGCCTCTCTGGGCTTCACATCTGCACCATCATCCCCTCCCAATGTGGCCCAGGTCACTGGGGAGGGCTTGATCCCTCTCCCTAACTTCCACAGAAAGATAAAATTGGCATAGGGAGACCCTAGGATCCTGGGACAAGGATAAGATAGGGGAAGGAGGGGGGAGGAAGAATTTTTAAGAGAACATTGAAACTGGCTTTTACTCAGCATTTAATTTTAAAGAAATTTAAAAGTGATCAGGAAAGATCAGCAACAAAAGTGCTGATGCTCCAGGGGTCAGAATCCCTTCTCATTCTAATTATCTGTCAGAAATTCTGAGATTTTGAGTCAGAAATGATGGGGAAAGGCTTTTCTCCATCATGAAAGAAAACCTTAACATTTCTTTTCTTCCTTTCTTGCCTGAGCTCAAGAGAGAACAACTCAGGTGCATTTACCTTTCAAACCGCAGAACGAAATCAAGATCGTTTCTCTCCACCATGGACATTCCGGTCAGATTCGCTGCCTAACCATCCTGAGCTTTAGCCCTCGTGTGTGTACTGAGACCCTGCTAAATGCTCAGATTATGTCCTTCCACAGCTGGGCTTCCTGCTTTTCCCAAGAACAGTCAATTTTTCCAGCCCATCTGGGGCTCTTTCCTTACCTGGGAACCCTGGGAAAACTTAGAGGGGAGGCCTGTTCTGTCCAAGCAGAGAACCCTGGTGGATTCTAACCTCCATCTGCAAATCCGTTCCTCAAGCCTCTAATGAGCATCGATTCCACAGGAAAAAGACAACCGCAGCCGTAGCTGATGCCTGCTGATCAGTTCCTGACCCTGCTCCAGGGGCGCCAATCTACCCAGAGAAGCCCTCACTTCTCCTTTTCCGTAGCAAGAAACATGTTAAGGATTTTTCCGGTAGCACTATTTATCCAACTAAGCCCACTCAGCTTACGTGCAAATAGCTCTCATTCCCTCCAGTTGCCTTGGTAGGTAAAAATTACTCTAGTGACCCTGTTAGAAAAGCTTCGCGCACAAGGATCTCGGCAAGCAAGAAGGAAGGAAAAGCATCTCCAGGGTGACAACTCTCCTGACTTTCCAGAAAGCTGACGGAGCCGCTTCCGCCCTCCTGACCCCCTCGACTGGCTAATGATCACCCCACAGTAAACATTATCGCTAGTTTATTATGCATTTTTTGTATCTGCTTCTTGTCCATTTCCCCTACACCTCCCAACTAGGATGTAGCTCCAGGAGGGAGGGAATTTTTGCCTTGTTTTCACTCTTTAGTGACTGCACCCAGAACCTTGAGCACATTCTATGGGTTCAAGAAATATATGTTGGATGATTAAAAGAATAAATGATTTTCTACTTCTCTCACCTCTTAACTGTGGTTGGGCGACCTTCAGAGAAGGAAGTGGGAAGAGAGATTTCCCCTGCTTCTTCCACAAGACAGAGAGGAAGACCAAAAATACAGCATAGCACAATCTAAATTTCTTCACCTTCATTTTCCTGAGAGTACCGGGAAGCCCAGCGAACTACAAAACTGATTTAACCATCCTCTGCAAATACTGCACCAGTCTTCAAAAATTCTTATCAGGCAGTGTTTGGTAATTTTACTTTCTGTTACTGTCTTTTAACCGAAGTAACCTTACGCCCTGCCGACTGTAAAAAAAAAAAAAAAGCCCAGCCTGCCCTCTCTGAGGCTCGAACTCAGGACCTTCAGATTATGAGACTGACGCGCTGCCTACTGCGCTAAGAGGGCGACTTGTTTTGGGCCCCCCCATTTAAAGTAAAATATCAAATATTATTTTCCCAGCACCGCTGTTTTGTTAGTTTCCAGCGTTTAAGGAACACAATCGATGCTATTTGAGAATCACTCCATATAAGCCAATGCTGCACCCGAAGGATTTCACACCCACGATCAGTGAAATCCAAGCCTTTCCGGGATTCACCCGAGGGTAGGTCCGTCTGCGCTGCGGGACTGGGGGCAGGTATGCCTGTCTTCTGCTGCTCTGGTGTCCTAATGATGTGGGTTTTCCTGCCCTCAGAGATCTCAGGTGGTCTTACACCTTCTGTGGTCTCCTTTGTTGAAAATAAACATGGGAGATGCTTAGTTTAATAGTTCACTAATTGGCGGACTGAATGAGCGAATAAATAATCCTCACATTTGTCTACAGCCCAAACTTCTCTGCCTTAGTCTGTTTTATCCCCACTTACATCTACGTGACGGGAGACATTCTCCCTACAAAACATACAAGCTGAACTTAATTGAAATCTTGCTGTTTGCTTTGTCTTGTCAGGTACCATTAATTATACTGAGAGATTTATGGAGATTATCTCATACGGTCCAATTGGATTTTGACAACAAAACTATTCATCAAAATCTCACTTCCCAGATATAATGGAGGTTCAGATACTAAGTATTGCTCCTATGGTCCCCAGAGCTGCTAAGTGGCAAAACCTGACCCATGAAGCAGATTTTTAGGTTCCAGAATGTAAGCTCTGTCTCTGCTCCAGCTCAAGGCGTCTCTGTTCGCCGCAGTAGCTCATTCATCGATACAGAAATATCTAACTTTCAACCTCCTGTGTGCTGGCCTTTTGGGCTTAGACTTCCAAGTCAATATTGACTCATTGTCCTCCTTCAAATCCCACATCCAGTGACTTGATAATTACTGAACATTGTTCTTGTGCAATTCTTTTGAATCTATTACTTCGTTTCCATTCATGTTCTTTGCCAGGCACTGTGCTAGGTTCAGGTGATTCAGGAGGAATCTGATGACTGCAGACCTCAAGAGATGGGAGGAAATATGGACAAGAAATGATCCATTCCCACGTTCACTGCTTTGTCTCCCTGGCCTTTACAGATAAATAACTTATTCTAAAATATCGTTTTTAATAACATCACTCTCTTTTGCACACTGGCATTCTTGATTTTTTAGTTTCGATATGATCTTGCTTTTCTCTCAATCTTTGGTCGTTCTTTCTTGCCTACATTGTAATTTTGTTCTGTAAGGTCAGTTGGTGGATGGTGGTGTTTAGTTCTTCAATATATTTGCTGATTTGTTGTCCACTAAATTTATCAATTACTAGAGAGAAGTGGGTTTTTTGTTTGTTTTTTTTTTAGGACTTTATTTATTTGAGAGAGACCATGAGGACAGGGAGGGGCAGATGGAGAAGGAGAGGCCTGGCCACTGAGCAGGGAGCCTGTTGCGGGGCTGGGTCCCAGGCGGAAGGCGGACGCTTAACCGACTGAGCCACCCAGGCGCCCCAACAGAGAGAAGTGTTAACACCTGCAACTATAATTGTTGATTTTTTACTTTACTTTTTTTTTTAGGTTTATTAACTTTTGTTTGAGTTTTGGAGCTCTGTGGCCAGATGTGTGCACATTTAAGACAGTTCCATCTATTTGGTGAATAGATACCAAATAATAACATCTCTCTATGTGGAAAATTGCTTTGAAATCTGCTTTGTCTGATACAAACATTCACTTTTTTTTCCTTCATGGTTTAATTTTCCCCATTTTTTTACTTTTACTCTACTTAAGCCATTAAATTTAGGTGAGTTTCTTATAGTCAGCACATATTTGGTCCATGTTTTATTTTTAATATAGTCTGACTATCTCTAGTATGTAGCTGATGATAAATCTAAAACTAGATTTATACTAGTTACATTTAACATTATCATGGGTATGTTTGTATATAAATCTATTATTTTTACTTTGTTTATGGTCTGTTCCCTCTATTTTTCATTCTTCTATTTCTGTCTTCCTACTTCCTTTTGGCTTTTTAAAACATATTTAATATTCTATATTAATTTATCTTTTTTTTTACTAGATCTCTTTGTATAGTTATTTAGCAATTAGTCTAGATTACTAATAGTGATTGGTGTATGTATTACCATATACACAATTAACATTTTACAGTCTATTTTAGAATGAGTGTTATACCATTCAAGTCAAATATAGAAACCTTATCACCATTTAGGTCCCTTTATTCTAACCCCTTTGTGTTGTGTATATAGTATATTTAGATGATGTGCTATAATTTTTGCTGTCAGTCATCAAGAGCTTACTTAAAAAAATAGTAAAAAACTTTAAAGAACTCCAGGGAATAATAGTCTATTGTATCTACCCAGATATTTCCTACTCTGCTATTGTTCCTTCGTTTCTGATGTTCCAAATTTCCTATCAATTCTCTTCAGTCTAAAATCTTTTTTTTAGAGCTTTTCTGCTACAAATGAGTTTTCTCAGTGTGCTTTCAAGTGAGAATGTATTATTTCACCTTTATGTCTGAAGGATATTTTTGCTACAGATAAAAATTTCAGATTGACAATTATTTTCTTTCAACATTTAAAAAAAAATTCCTCCATTTCTTTCTAGCTTCTGTGGTTTCTGATAAATCCACAAACACGCAACACCTTTTCATTTTCCTCTGGCAGCTTTCAATTTCTTTTCTTTGATTTTTAGCAGTTTGATTGTGATGTGTCCAGACGTGATCTTTCTTTGGGTTTATCCTTCTTGAGCTTTACTGAACTCTTCAATCTGATTTATGTGTTTTGCACTTTCCGGGACTGTGTTGAATTTAGGGCCAAGCTGCAGGGGGACACGTGGAGAAAAACAGCAAGTGGGTATGCATCCTTTGGGATCCCATCTTCTCCGAAGAAACTAGACTTACTATAAACTGGCAGTCTACATACCTACGTTTTGTAGGGCCGTCACTAGCCCTGTCTTGTCCATTCCCATACGTCAAAATTCAAAGAAACGGCCAAAACGCTACTGTGTTGAAAACGCCCGCCGCTTTCTCATATTCCTGAGGGGGTTAGGGAGCCGAGGGCGGACAAAATCTGGAGAATGTGGGCATCGATCCCACCACCTCTCGCATGCTAAGCGAGCGCTCTACCACCTGAGCTAATTCCCCGGCCACGCTCGGGAGCTCTTCCGATTTTCCTTCCAGGAGTAGATGCGCGGGTCTCCCCTTCATTATTCACTGTTTCTGGTGGCCAAGAACGCAGAGCAAGTCAAGGCCATTAACGCAGAGCAGGATTCAGCGCAGAGCGCCTCCTCTCCAGACGGCCCCGGGCAAGGGCGCGGCGGTCACCCGGTCGTCTGCGGGAGGGAAGGGGAAGAAAGTCGCCAAGAGAAAGATCTGGTGCCGCCAAAACTTCCCGTCGCACGTTTTCCGGGAGAGGAGCGCGCACTTCCCCGCAGGGCGGCGGTCGGGAGGCCGGGGGCTCCTGGGATGGGGACCGCGGGCTCCGCGCAGCTGCGGCCTCCGGGAGCAGGCGGTGGGGACCGTGCTGGGCTGTGGAGGCAAAAGAAACCGGCTGTTTCCGCCCGGTTTCGAACCGGGGGCCTCTCGCGTGTTAGGCGAGCGTGATAACCACTACACTACGGAAACTGCCTGCCCGAGGCGCTTTTTCTTACTTCCGAGGTCCGCGTCCACCGTCGGGAAAGTGGGCCGAGCGGCTGTCACAGCAAGACCCACGACGCGCTCTCGCAGAAGGGCGCCGGGAAGCACGGCTGCATCCGCGTGCAGGATGCCCAACCGTGCGGGATGGAGATGAGGAGGGAACCCGCGGGAAGCGAGCCCGCACGGCTGTGGCAATTGTTGGGGGGCGGGGGCCGAGGCCTGTTGATTATTTGAATTAAAACCGAAGGGCCTCGGAGCGCGCGGGGCGGCTGGAGCGGGGCCGCAGAGGGCGCGCACTTGGCCGGGAGAGGCCGCGGCGCGCCAGCCCGCCCTGTGCCCGCTTCTGCGCCCTGCTGTCCCCGGCCGGCGGCGCGGTCTCCACGACCCGATGGCAGCCGCGGGGCTTTTCCCCGGGACCGCAGGTTTAAATCTGGATAATAACGGACCTTGGATCTTTTTGGTTTGTTTTTTTTTCTTTACGGGCGCACACAGGACGGGGAGGCAGTGACTTGGCTCCCACCGCGAGTGATGGGCTGTAAGAGGTGGAGGAAGGCGGGGAAGAGCCGAGGGGACGGAACCCGGGTAGGACGGGGAGCCCGGGGACAGAGAAGGCGCTCCCAGCCGCGCCGGGAGGGGCATTTCAGTCTGGGGGGCTGCGCGCCGCCAGTTCCAGGGGGTCAGCGCGGACACCCATTCCCGAGCCGGTTTCAGCGGTGGCAGGAGCGGCTCTCAGCTCCTGGAGACTGAGATTTCTGCGCAGGTTTAGCCTGGGAAATAAGAAAGGGGAAAGCCTGACACCTGGAGACGTGAGATCCAGGTGAGAATGTGTGGACCCGAGGCCTCTGCACGGGGCGGCTCGGAGAGATTACATAAAACCCGAGAGCGACGGAACCGAGGGTTCTGACACCTACCAGGGTTCCGCGAGAAAACCCCGCAGGCAGATCAGGGCCGGGGTGGGGGTGGCAGGCACTTACAGGTGGTCATCACCCCCCGCGGGGGCCCATTGCCTAGTGCGCCCGCTTTTTAATGACACCCAGAACAAGTTCCTCCGGATGGCCTACTACATTATAAACAGAACCAGTGAGGACCTCTTCCAAGGCCATATCTGTGCCCCAAGCCAGATTTTTCTCTAGGGACCCAGTGAGCTGCAGACTGACCGGATCACACTGTAAATGCCCAGCCGGAAGGGCCGGAAGGCAATGCCTTCCCCACCGGCTGACAGAATCTAGTGAGAGTCTGAGCAGGGGTGCGAGGGCCGGAAGGTCATGAGCCACAGTGGGCTGAGCTCATCCCACGCTGAGCTTTTCCCCTTGTTCGCCTTGAGGCCTAAGCCTTAGGGACACCACGAGCCCAACATGCGGTCCCGGCAAGGGCCTTCTGGGAGCAGAGTGGATCCTCAGAGACCCAAGACGGCTTTGGGACTATGAAGTCCCGTCTGGAGAACTGAGGAAAAGAAAAATCTCGTATTTGGTTGTGCTGAGGAGCTGTCTCCCTGCTGTCCAATGGAGGCCCGTGTCCTAGCGGCCGCCTTTCAAGTCTTCCTTCCGCTCTTGCTCCAGACTGGACCCAGCTGGCTCTTTCATCCCTGAGGCCATTACTCCAATGTCACTGCCGGAGAGAGCCCTTCCCGGACCTCTCTAGCGGAATCAAGGCCCTCCCTGTCTCTCTCTCTCTCTCTCCATCTTCTTTATAAAATTCTGTCTTGGGAAGGATATTAATTATTTCCCATATTTCCTCTAGAAGATAAGCTTCTGGACAGGTTGCCGCTCTCAACCCTCTCAGGGTCTAGAGTTAGGATGATGCTATTCTCAGCTCTCGCCTCTTCAGACCTTAGTGACACGGAGGGGAAAAGCTTTCCTCTGGGTCGTTCTTCCATAGGGTACATTCAAGGAGGAACCTTACTTAAACTAAGGCAACACGGCAGCTGTGAGGCCCTCTGGTTTTCTGGAATGGACAAGGTAAATGGGCACAGCCTGGAAGGAAGCAAGATAACACCACCCGTGACATTTCTGAATACTCGTTTCTGCTTTGCAGTCATACGGTACGCCTTTTGGAGCTCTTACTGATTCAGTGAGAAGGCAATTGCCATGATGAATTTCTAAGAAATAGAAGTCATTGGCTTTTCCTAGTGGCCTGCATGATCATCCAGGGTTCTGGCTGTGACTGCATCAGGGGGAATCTGAGTATGGTAGTCTGGGATCTTCAGCTTTCACTCCCTCTGCCCCAAAACGGAATCTGAGGCTTTGACTGGAAGCTGGGTTTTGTTCCATTCAGAAGAAATATATACAGAAAACCTTCTGTGCTTCTTTCTGGGCACTGGCTGTCAAATCAGACAAGAAGGGGAAAGAAAATCTGAGTTTTCTCAATTTATTGTTCTCTTTCTCTTTCCACCTTCACTCAAGGCAGTGCTCACAACTATTTCTTTTTTTAAGATTTATTTATTCAAGAGAGAGGGCATGAGTAGGGGGGCAGAGGGAGAAGGAGAGAGAATCTCAAGCAGATTCCACGCTGAGCCGGGAGCCTGATACTGACATGGGGCTCGATGTCACGACCGTGAGACCACAACCTTGAGATCCCAACCTGGGCCTAAACCAAGAGGCAGTCACTTAACCAGCTGCACCACCCAGGCGCCCCCACACTTACGTTTTAAGGATGAGAGGTCATTCAGCTGCTTTACTCAAGGGAATTTGCGAAATCTCAGAAAATGAGAAAATGAGAAAAATGAAAGAACAGGTTTTGAAGGTAAATTAAGAATGACTTACTTTTTCTAGAGTCCGCATGGGATAAAATTCCAGGAGTGAAGCTGTTGGACAGGCCAGCCATCTTCATGAATGGACGCCAGAATAAAGTATTTGGACAGTCTCTTTAGCTAAGTTTGCTGGTGAATGAATTTAGTGTGGACCGTAACTGAATTCGCATCTCAGCACCACTCCAACAGGGGCCAGAACTAAGAGCTGAGTGCAAAGGCCAGGAGGAGGGTCAGAGCATATCAGAGTGGTCCAGGCAGAGAATCTGAACAGTCACTCTGTTGGAGTCAGACACCTTCATTCACTCCACAAATCCTCATTTGAGGGCCTACTGCGTGCTCCTAGGCTCGGGGGTGGGGGGTCAGCGTGCCTCCTGGGACCCAGGGATCGCTGCTAGGTGGCACTGACCCCATGGCCCTTGGGTGAGAAACCCCTTCAAAATCTGATCTCATATTGAATTATACAGGGAGGTACTGATGCAGAGAAACGGCATTCCCTAAGGCAGCGCGGCACCTGGGAGGAGGAATTAGGGCTCAGTTTTGATGCAACAACTCAGTCCAGCAGGGTGATGGATGGAACTTTCCTCTTCCCGTCTGAAGATCCCAATGTAGGGGTTCAAAGTGAGTTTATTATCCTGTGTACAAAACATCAATCGACTTACTATTTCAAGAACAAAATTACTCCAATCAATAGAGACATTAAGAAAACATAGACTCCCACAGTCCCTTTTACAAACAGCAGGTTTGGGACTGCGGTCTTAAGTTGATGCACATTTCAGGAGAATGAAAATACGCCCCTTTTGGAAAAACAGGTGGAGTGCAGACTGGGAACTGGGTAAGAATCCGGGAGCAAAGGGGCAGAAGGTGCATGTTTGTTGGCGGTGGTCAACCTGACAGTCTGGGAGAGGGAAGAAGAAGAAAGTTTGTTGTCAGTCAGCCTCCGAGGGTCACTCAGGTAGTGTGGAGACAAAGCAGGAAGTAGGTCAGGCTATAGGGTGACAGGGTGCGTTGCAATGTAACTGGGGCCAACACGCTAGGCAGATGACATTTGAACTTTCCTACTGCAGTTTCATGGTGACTGAAGTTTTAGGCTAAAAATAAAAGGTAATAAAGTCTTCTAAGCTTCTAAATGAATTTGAAGGGGAAGGTGGAGTCACTCTAGAATGTGGATTATTATTCACCATTCAGGGAACCGCTTGAGAGATCTGATTAAGGTGCTGGTTTTCTTAAACTTCTATTGGTTACAGTGCGCTGCTAACATCCATGACCTTGTTACTGATCTGGGACCTGGAGATAGCCATGACCTCACTAGTGATCTGGACCTGGAGATAGCCATGACCTTGTTACTGATCTGAGACCTGGAGATAGCCATAACCTCGTTACTGATCTGGGACCTGCAGATAGCCATGACCTTGCTAGTGATCTGGGACCTGGAGATAGCCATGACCTCACTAGTGATCTGGACCTGGAGA
>NC_138376.1:1390981-1406066 GCF_054177405.1 Leptonychotes weddellii | reverse complement strand
GTCTCATGGGCTGGCCAGTGTCTCCATGGTATGTGTTCTCCAAAGGACCACAAGCATGCCGGCTACCTGCAGAAACCCGAGGTTCTCTACCACAACCCCCCTGAGATGAGAGCCACGCACACTGTTCTCCTGCTGGTGCTTTGTTTTCTTTTCTTTTATTGGTCAGATTGTATTATTTCTTTATGTTTATTTATTTTATTTTTTTAAAAGATTTTATTTATTTATTTGACAGAGAGAGAGAGAGGGAACACAAGCAGGGGGAACAGCAGAGTGAGAGGGAGAAGCAGGCTTCCCGCAGAGCAAGGAGCCCGATGCGGGGCTCGATCCCAGGATCCTGGGATCATGACCTGAGCCGAAGGCAGACGCTTAACCGACTGAGCCACTCAGGCGCCCCTATTTCTGTATGTTTAAATTCTTTCTTTGACAATAAGTGCCTAATATTAAACATTCTAGAAGTCTTAACCCTCGGTTATGTAATTCTCAGCCCGTTTGTGCTGATTCACAGAGATGGACATCTGGCTGAATGTTGGCACTCTCATTAAGACTTGAGAAAAGGACTGTTTCATTGATCCCTCAGGTAGCAAGTTTGAAATAAGACTTTCTATGGCTGCGAGTAAAAGAAAAAATGAAGAGTAGCTTCAACAAATTAAAATATGATGTTATACAGCAAAGCTGGTGACTGGTAGCCCTGAACTGACACAGGAAGGAGGTCATAATGACCTCCGGGGGTTTAGCCATCTTCTGTCCGTCCTGCCCCCCTCGGGAAGGGTAAGCTAATTCCAGTTTTCCTGATTATAAGATGCCTCTTTTACCCCCAACCTTCCTACAGGAAGGAGAATAATTGGCAAATTCCTTCAAAATACTAATGTATTTTCTCTTTGACCTGTAAGTTTCATTTCTAGGAGGATTGCTTATATGTGAATTGCAGTATAAAAATTATTATACATTGTGGCGATTTTTAAAAATCATGAACTAAATATCCAGCAAATAGGTTATTTTGCTGGCTGTGTGAAAATATCCTAGAGGATCCAGCCATACAAAGGGATTTTATTGAGCTTATGAAAGAATGGGTGAGTTCAACATGTATTGCTTTGGAATGATGTGCAAGGTGTGTTTATAATTAATAAATATAGGAATTCAAAAGCAATGGCATTCAAAAGTGGAATGGAATACTTTATCTCAATCTTATCTCCCTCTTTTGCAAGAGTGCAAAGGAAACTTAAAACAGAATTACCTGGTTTCAGAGAAACAGGGTAAATGAAACAAGTAAGTAGAATTTCCTTTTACATCTCTCTCTGTTTTCTGAGTCGCTAAATCTTTGAATATATCTTTTTAAAGATGGATAAAAAATTTATTTTGAAAATAACCTGTGGCTTGTTTCAAGACACATTTGTTAATGCCCTCACATTGCCACTGTCATTCCAGCCCCATACTCGTGTCCCATCAGAGAGCTACACAATAATTTGGTTTCTACAGTAATTTAAATAAGAAATTTGGTTCGTATTTTTCTTGAAGTGGAACCCAAATAGGTATTTGAGTAGAATTCATCATTCCGGCAATAAGATATGTCCTCAAGCTGTTTTGAAAAACACCTGATGTTCTTTTACTGCTTTCACATCTCTTATAATACAAAATCTTAGAATTGATATAAACATTTTCCACCCATTGTTAAGAATGCCTGTATTATATCTGTTTTATCCCCTTGTATACATTTGAGTTTTTTACTTCTCTCCTAAACTTCCCTTTGGTTTTGTGTTAACACAGTTTTAAGTAACTTATTTATGTTATTATGCTATATTGTAATACGTGTAGGAGCTTAACTTCCTGATAGAACTGTGGGTGCCTGAAAGCCGGGACTATGCTATTTATCTTAGTTGCATAACTTTCCTATGACATCTTTTTCTATCACAGAGAACAAGACAAAATAAGCACTCTCTGAATTGGTCATTGGTAATTAACCCAAAAAGAAGGGATGGAAGAGCTCGGAAATGAAACTAAAAATAGCATTTTAAATTAATTATGAAGAAGAGGTTATTGAGTACTAAAAATAGAAAGTATCCAGATGAACACAGAGATGTGTGATTGGTGACAAAAAATGGTTAGGATCGTGTGTTAGTCAGGGTCCTCCAGGGAAAACAGGATCAATAGGAAGTATCTATATCTATATATCTTATCTCTCTGAAATGATAGGAATTGGTTCACTCCATTAAGGAGGCAGGGAAGTCCCACAGTCTGCTGTGTGTAAGCTGGAGACCAGGAAGCTGGTGGGGTAGCTCACTATGAGTCCAAAGGGGCTCCTTGTTTAAGTACCCAAGTCTGAGGGCCCGAGAACCAGGAGCTCCCAAGTCAGAGGCCTGGAAAAGATGGACTTGCTAGCTCATGAAGAGAGAAAGAATTCACCCTTCCTTTGCCTTTTTGTTTCATTAGGGCCCCTAACAGATGGGTGAGAGGACATCCCCATTCCGTCTATTGAGCACATGCCGATCTCTTCCAGAAACACCCTCATGGACAAATTCAGTTTTAACAGCTATCTGGGCAACCCTTGGATCAGTCAAGGTGACACACAAAATTAGTGATCACAGAGACCCTGGCATTTGGGTTCTCAAATAAGTGCTATTCTGTGCTTCCCTCGGAAAAGTTAGAATTGAGTTGAGAAATTGAAATTGAATCTAGACTCTTCTGCAGAAAGTAATTTCAAATTGAGAAACACATAACTAAATTGTTACCCATGGACAGGAGTGGGAGGTAGGAAGCAGAAGCTAGGAAGTGTAGAACACCCTGACATGGCTGGGGGCCCCATCAACTATTGCTTGCCTCTCATTCATAGTTTTGTTACCAGTAAAATAGAGTAGGAAGGTGAAGTCAGCATTGATTTGGCCTGTGAAATCTTACAAAAATTTTCAAGTAATGATAACTGAAAATGCCTCCAATTTGGTGAAATGCAAACTTCTAGATTTAAAAAGTTAAGAGAATTCTAAGCAGTATAGACTCAAAAATGTTTACATCCAGACCAGTTGTAATCCAGTTTGTAAAAATGAAAGCGAAATATCTTGAAAGCAGCCAGAGTTAAACGATATATTACCCACAATTCTTAAATGACAGTGGATTTCTTAGAAGAAACCATGGACCTGAGACGAAACTTTATTGATCATCTAACCCTATTAAGTTCCTTCTCGACTGGTGATCCACAGTGAGATTTTGGGGTCTCAGGAAGTATTGTCAGTTCAGAGCCAATGACCATGAATCTCCAAAAAGACAGATTCTATCCCTTTATCCACTCCACAGTCACCATAGTAGATGACTGCATGTCCCTCTGGGGGTGGCTGGGGGCAGGACTCTCAGTGTATGTTCTTCCCAACGTGGCAGGGTTTCTTCATGGGGATCTATCTTCCCCATGATTCAAGGGACTGTTTCTGAAATACAGATGGAATATTTTCTGAAATACCCCTGTCGGTCAGGACATGACTTCTCCTAAGTGTCCTCACGTGGGAAATGGGGAGTAATGGCCTTGCCACCAGCCAGAGTAATGAGGTGGGGTCACAGGTTGGTGCACGTCCAGGCCCTAGAGCAGGACCTGGGCGAGAGTAACCACTCAGGGGACACCCGCTGTTTTCCCCCAATCTCTGGCCTCTGGTACTGTGCTACCAGTAAAGTGGGAGTGTGAAAATGAGTAAAGGAAACCTCATTTAAAGTGGAGCAGGGGGAGTCTGAAGGGGGAGCTCTCCTGCACATGGCCCTCCTCATGTCCTGCATAACCAGTAAGAAGGAAGATCCCTCCCTGCCCCAGAAACAACGCACTAACCACACTTGCAGCCAAGGAGTAATCGCCACAACCTCAAACTCTTGTTCTTCTCTGATGAACTTTTGTTCAAATCAACCCTCCCCAATTGCCTCCTAAAACCTAATAAAAGCTGACCCTTCCTTTGTCTCTTTGGACTTGTCTGTGGTGCTTCCATAGTTTGCTTGTCCTGCATTGTCATTCCTCTGCTATTCCCAAAGAAACTCATTTTGCTAATAAAATAACTAGCCATTTTATTTTTGAGATTGACATCAGTTGGTGTCAAAGAAGTGGGATCCAGAGAAGACCCCCCAACAACTCCGAGGCTGGTGAGCAAACAGGGGACAGGATCCACTGGGTCCATCGAGCTCACTCAACCCTGGAGTTTGAGGGTAATTTTCCTCCTGGATTCAAGTTCTGCTCACTTTGCATTGTTTGAGCTCTGCAGGCTTTATTTGGGGTCTGTTCAAAAGCCTTGTCCTTTCTGTTTTTATGAAGACATCACTTTCCCTGACTAGTACTCCTTTGTTTCTGTTTTTGAAGCTTCTTGAAGTCATCCATCCTGTTCAAAAAACACATTGATTCCCAATGTTTTAGAAGAGCTATTGGAAAATAAGGCCCCCATAATTAAAATATCTTAGGGAATCCAGAGGCAAGATAGGTTCCATCTACCTACCTGGCCCCTGGGCCAGGCTCTTGTGCCTTTCTGGAAAAATGGGTGAACTTTTGAATAATTTGGAATTATAGTCACCATTATTAAGAACATTCCAACTGGATGATCATTTAAGAAGTGCACTTACAAGCAAAGGCTTCAAAATTCCAAAACTAGTTTCATTGAAAGTTTCATTGCCAAAAAAAGCTGATAAAAAATTAAAGACACAAGAAGTACCTAATACAAAAGACTGGCATAACTCTTACTGCTGCCTTGTAACCTCCTTTACCTGAGCACTCATTTTAGTAATCCTCTGTCTGAATTGCCTTCACGGGACCATGAACAAAAGTCTGCCATATTAATCACCTTACAGACACCCCTCTATCCACTTTCAAAAGAGGGTCCCAATTCAGGTCCCTCCCAGAAGTGACAAAACTGAGGGATTTTCTGGTAAACTGATACATTATTCCCCTAAACAATCAGGGGGAATCTCTGGTAGATATCAGAGCCTACAGAGGGGATCCTGGAAAAACTGGCAAAAGCCAGAAAAGGGTAAAAATTCTTACCAAAAACAGCTTTTCTGAATCTCTGTCTGTGGCACCCGGTTGAGAGAGGAAAAGAAAATTTCACATTGTCCCTTCCTTTCCAAATCCAGACCCATTGGTTATTGATTCTTTGCCTCCCAGAGATAGCTATCACTTCCTGGCTCTTATTTTATGTCCTAAGAACTTGGCTTGGCTTTCTGCCTTTCTGCTGGAGACACGCAGGTGGTTGGCTCTTTTCTTTGGGCTATCTTTGGGAGTGGCTCTGGATCTCAGGAAGGTAGTATTCAATGCACCCTTTTTGGGGTCCTGTCTTACCCCCAAAGGGGGTTATTCCATACGGCCAGAAATATGTACTCTTTGTTCTCGCTGGAAAATGATAAGACATTTAAAATAATTTTGTTTTAAGTAGATCTGTGGTCAAAAGTTGGCCAGATTGGAAGCTGATATTCAGAGCCTGGTAGGAATTTTTCAAAGTCTTCCACCCTACATTAAAATTAGAACCAGGTACCCAGAAAGAAAGAAACAAATGGAGGATAATGAAGTTGGAGAGATGGATCTATGATGTCATTTAAGTTACAGCCCAATTATTTGAGAAATTGGGAGCTACTCTCCTTACCTTACAACTTGTAAAATGAGAAATGCAGCTCTCGAGGCAGGGTCACGTTCTACCCATTTGCTTCCACCATTCCCAAAACCTCCCCTATTTGTCTCAAAAGGCTTGTAACCTCTTCAAGAACTCTTATCTACATCACCCCCAATTCCTAAGACCGAAGAAAAAAGGGCGGGGGAGGAAGACCTTTTAGAAGCCCCCTCCCCGGGGCGCCTGGGTGGCTCAGTTGGTTGAGCGACTGCCTTCGGCTCAGGTCATGATCCTGGAGTCCCTGGATCGAGTCCCGGGATCGAGTCCCGGGATCGAGTCCCGGGATCGAGTCCGACGGCGGGCTCCCTGCTCAGCAGGGAGTCTGCCTCTCTCTCTGACCCTCCCCCCTCTCATGCTCTCTATCTCATTCTCTCTCTCTCAAATAAATAAATAAAATCTTAAAAAAAAAAAAGAAGCCCCCTCCCCATCTAGCCCACAATTTCCATGAGGTTACTTGTCAAGGACAAATACAAATCCTCAGTGTCTTCTCCACAAATACCAGTAGAAAAAGTTTTAGCCATCTGAGCAGTTAACCTCAGTGTATTCTATCTGCCACAAAACTGGATCCAGCTGTTCTCTTATGAACTGGTGAGTTTTGCATTATTATGCCCATCTCATGGCTTAAAACTTGAGAACAATAAGGTCTCTGTTTGCATCTCTCTGTATGTTCATACATCTGTGCGATGCATACGTGGTATTTTTTACCTCCAGATGGCGCTGCCAGGATTAATTTGTAAAAGAGGATGGCAGGCTGGTGTATATATACATATCTTAAGGTGAAATCCTCAGTAGGGAGTTGGAATTTGGAGGTGGGGATGAAGAGTTTAGTCTTTAAAGGAGAGACAGAGCGATTTCCCCTAGGAAGATGAGGTGGCAAATCGTGGAGTCTGGGAAGTGATGCAGATGAATTATAGATGTACATTGAGATGGGGGTGGGGGAGAGGGGTGATGTGAATCAGAAGAGCTAGTTTCTCTGTGAAATAGAAGAGAAGCTCACTTGCTGAGAATGAAGGCATTATCATGGAGTTGGGCACTAAAGGGAATTGAGGAAAGTGGCAAAAACTGTTCTGGGTGGGTGGGAAGCATCAGGCCTAATATTGCCTGTAGGTTCTGAGTTTGTAGACCATATATACATCTGCAAAGCACATGGAATTAGCCTTACTTTCCTTTTATCCTCTAGGTCAGGTAAGAGTGTGTGATAAAAATGGGAAAATATGGACAGAGTGATGATGCTTTACATATTCTGTCTTTTTCTAATGATTTTGTGACTGGTCCTCAAAAACTGAATTCTGAACTCCTCTTAAGATGTCTGTAACACTTCAACAAAGGCAGAATGAAAGAGCTAGTCATTACTGCCTAGTGAACTATCTTCAAATTCAGTGGCACACGCCAATAATTACTGATTTCACACAGGCTGGTTGGAGAAGTCATCTGACCTAGGCCGGGTTCAGCTGGGAGACTCTGCTTCCGTCTGCCGGCAACAGGGACAGCCGGAGAGCTTTTCTCTCTATGCCTCTCGGCCCCCTCCTCACACCACTGAGCGAGCTGGGGCTTGTTCTTATGACAACAGCAGAGATACAAGAAAGCAAGTGGAAATCGGCAAGGCCTCTTAAGGTCCAGGCTGGGAATAAGCACACTGTTCCTTCTGCCCCATGTTCAGTGGCCAAACCCAAAGTCAAGGGACCATGTTTTTCAGTTATCTGTAAAACTATTTTTAAAAAACCCCACCTCAAATGTAGTGGGTTAAACACTACGTCCAAATGTAGTGACTTAAAACAATGATTATTTATTTGCTTATGATTTTACAACTTGGGCAGGGATTGACAGAGATGGCTTGTCTCTGCTCCATGGGGTGTCCGCTAGGCTTGGAATATCTGTGATGGCTTTTTCCTTCACGTTTGATATCTCAGCTGGAATGGCTGGAAACAGCTGGGGGCTGGCCAGGAATCTCTGCGTAGGCTTTCTCCGTGGTCAGCCGGAGCCTCCTCAGAAAATCACAGTCTTGGACTTCTTCATGGGATCTAGGTTCTCCCTAAAGGCAAAATGGAAAGCTGATGTATTTTCTTAATGCCTGGGCTCACAAATGTTACTTTCACAGCATTCCATTGCTCCAAGGAGTTAGAAATCCAGTCCAACTTCAAGGGGAAGAGACACAGAGTCCAGTGATAGGTGAGGCAGTTCCAAGGTCACATTGCAGAAGAGAATGAGAGCTATTTCAGAACTACAATCAACTATGGATGAAGACATACTCTCCACCCACAGTCTGGGTATGGATACAGAGAGGGACCAATAATTTAATCAGAGGGACCAATAATTTAATCAACTGCACAGCCTAATGTAAATGTTTGTATTAAGATGATTTAAGATGATTCTAGGGTCAGGCTGTTGTGCAGGTTTATCACAATCTGGAGGATGGTGAGTTGGCATCATAAACAGAAACCCACAGTGCAGAAGTGACTCCTAAAAAGACTTCTGTGTTCTTTATCTTTGATAAACACCAGAGGGTCTGCTAATTAACATAATGAAATACTAGAAATTGGTTTTCTTTAGTGAAATTTATCCTTGTTAATTAATTAGGATATTGGAAATATGGTCTTACTGGTAAATTAGTTGTGCCCAAGAATTGTGAATTCGATATTTAAGAGATTCTGTCTGAAGACAGTAAGAATTAAGTGAGCTCTGTAGTCTTTGATGTGAGGAACAATGCCCTAGACTGGAGCCTTCAGTGGTCCTGTGTCCTGCTGCTGGTTTTCCTGACTCTCATAGAAGTTTGGCTGAATCCTGCCTCTGAAAAATTATTGCATCTGCCTCAGTCTTCATGAAAAGTAGGGTTTTTTTGTTTTTGTTTTTTTGGTTTGGGGGGGCGGGGGGGGGAACCCAGCTCATACATACAGTGAACAGACTGGTGGTTGACAGAGGTAGAGGGGGTTGCAAAATGGGTTAAGGGAGTCAAAAGTCAAAATCATTACCTATTTCCCACCTACCTCAGGCACAGCAATATGCTGATTCCTGTGCTGTTCTACAGAGTTCTGGTTTGGGGGCTCTTTATCACTCATCTTTTCCCAGTCCCAGACAGCTGGATCATCGAGGATGCCAGGTTCTGTTTCTCGGCTGACAAAAGCTGCTGTATGGTCCCTGGTTGTTGGTTCATCAGGATATACTTAAGTCGGGGGGGGGGGCACTAGAGGCGAGGCCGCCTTCAGAAATCAGTATTTCCTTGCTCCCCCAAGCTGGAACTTTGATCAGGCTGGGACCTCGTACAATTTCTCACTTTTGAGTTCCCTGTCATGGAGTTCAGTGCTTATCCGTGCAGGGAAGTTACTTAGCACTTTCTAAGTACGCGCCAGGGGCTCCCCGAGCTGATGACCGTTGCAGCAAAGTGGGAAGGCGGGCTGTCAGGAGATGTGCACGGGAGAACGCTTGCAGGACCAGGAGCGGATAAAGAGAGAAGCTGACTCACTGCAGCACAACAGGATTCAGTCTGTAAGCGCTTGACATCGTTCGATTTCAAAAGCGCCCGGGCGAACGGCGAGGATACATGCTATAGAACGAACTCAAACACATCAAAGACGGTGGGACACGGTCGGGAAGGGCCTGGGAAAGCAAAGAGGAAAGGGTCTCCCTCTCTCTCTCTCTCTCTCTCTCTCTCTCTCTCGGGAGGCAGCCTCCGGCTGGAAAACGATGCTCCAGGTGAGGCTCGAACTCACAACCTCGGCATCACCCGCACACGTACCGCCGTATAAGTACCGCGCGCTAACCGATTGCGCCACTGGAGCATCCGCGCCTCGCTCCCGGCCACTGGCTACACGGCCTAGCAGCGACGCCCGGCGTCTCGGCTGGGGGCGCGGCCCGGGTGCCCCCGCTCCCCCGGCGGGTCGGGCTCGGTGCCACCGCGCCGGGGTCCTGACGGCGCGCGGAGGCGGCGGCGGCCGCTTGCAAGGCGACCGGGACGGACAGGTGCGGCCGCGCGGGCGCCCCCAGGACAGCGCTGCTCGCGCGGCCTCCGAGGGGCCGGGGCGCTGGCTCGCACGGACGCCGCTCGGCGCCTCGCTCCGGCTCTCCCGCAACCATCGGGTTGGAAAGCGAAGGATGTTGGAGGCCGTTGGCTGCGCCAAGGGATGTGAGCAACAGCCGGTGGGGAGCGAGCCCGCAGCTCTCGGCCCGCGGGCGTCCCTCGCTGGGACGGGAGGGCGGGAACCATCGAGGGAAGACGACAGACACAGGCCCAGGAGGGGGTCTCTGGAGTCCCCGGCGTCTCACTGCTACTTAAACGAGGATTTAAACAAAGACCTCATACTTCGGAGAGTTTTGAGATGAGACGATGGGGGAAGGAGCTCTCCGTACGGGTGTGAGGGTGTGTACCCAGAGGGCGGGGTCTTTCTTGTGGGTGGGCCATGTGGGAGAGAGATTATGTAGAATTCGCGGGCACTTCTATCCCAAGCACTTTCCTTCTTCTCTTAAAAAAAAATAGTTACTATTTTTCATGGATAGGTGCCTAGGATTTGTCAGAACAAACAAAAACTGTGGTGTAAGATAGAAAAACGTGGAGTGCTGTGAAAGGTACTGTGTATATAAAGTTCCAAGGAGGAAAAAGAGCCCCTGCAGTCTTCTTGACGTTTTTAGATAGTATTTGCTCTCAAAGGTAGATTGTCTTCCAACTTAAAGAGAAAAATTACCAGCGAACTAAAGGGCACTAAACAATGTCCCACTGCCTTCAACAACACGGATAAAGGAGATTTGGACACCAGAGGAAGTGTACTGAATTTTTTATAGATGCACAGACCCTGAGAAAATCCTAAGCTTTTCTTATGTGGGAAATGTGTAAGGGGCCCAGCCTTGCTCCATCTTTCCTTCCTCAACCAACCTGCAGAGTGTCCACCATGGGTCAAGCAGGGTGCTAGCCCATAAGGGTGGGGTCAGAGGCATTCCATGTCTTAATATCATTCTGATGAAGGAAGTGAAGGGTGTAGTAAGACCCACTGCACCCTTAACACAAAACTGTTTTCCACTTAACGTCTTCCCAGGTATGTTTCCCTGATTATCCTGTATTCTCTCTCGAGTGCCCTTTGGTCTTGTACAGGAATACAATGCTCCTGCCTACTCAGTATGAGAAGTTAGAACTAAGGGCATAAGCCATGGCTTTTGAGACACATGTGTGCCAAGGAAAACAGACATTGCCGGGTGGAGACGTATGGGAAATGATACGTTTTCTTTCTTTTTTTTTTAAGATTCATTTATTTATTTATCTGAGAAAGAGAGAGAGCACAAGCGGGAGGGGCAAAGGGAGAGAGAAACTCAAGCAGACTCTCTGCTGAGCGAACACAACTCTGAGATCATGACCTGAGCCGAAATCAGGAGTCAGACACTTAACTGACTGAGTCACCCAGGAGCCCCTCATTTTTTTAAGTCATCTCTACACCCAACATGAGGCTCGAACTCATGACCCCAAGATCAAGAGTCACATGCTCCATGGACTGAGTCAGCCAGGTGCTCCTGGGAAATGATATACTTTTTTAAAAACAGGGGCAACAGAGTAGGATTTCAACTTTTTGTTGGAAGGCAGAGTTCACACTTATGATGTCACTGAATGTTCCTACCAATAGGGACACAGGAAAGGGCCACAAGGTTCTACTCTGGAAGAGAAGGTTAGGATGACCTCAATGTAAAAAAAGGTGCTGTAGAAAACAGAGTGCAATCAAAAGATGAATGCTGAAACAGAAAGATTAAAAGAAGAAATAAGAGAAAATGTAAACTGGGATCATTAGCATAGGAGAAGGGGGGGAAGGGGCTATGATTTCTGGGAAGTGACAATGTCAGGGAATGCTGAGCATCAGCAACAACCTTACTTCTCTTGACATCACCAAGGAATGCATTTGGCATATGCCATTTTTTTCCCTCTTTCTATTAACAATTAATTATTCGCTGAGATCCTCCTGCATGTGAAGCATGGGGGTAAGTGTGATATCAGGGAGGTTACGTCAGGGCTACTGTCCTCCAGGGACTTCCAGGCCGGGTGGTGAGACAGGGCA
This sequence comes from Leptonychotes weddellii, assembly GCF_054177405.1. Lineage (NCBI taxonomy): Eukaryota > Metazoa > Chordata > Mammalia > Carnivora > Phocidae > Leptonychotes > Leptonychotes weddellii. Next base: position 1,394,422 of record NC_138376.1, on the reverse strand, counting down.
CCCAGATACCCAGGACTCGTGTGGGTCTTTAAGAATGGGGAGAAATCCCAAAGGAACTGAGGAAATCGAACGCATTTACCTTCCCCTCACATTTTTTCCAATCAGCACCCTTTTGTGTGAAGCGTGGGATCGTCAGACCATACTGCATTCTCATCCCCGTGGGCACTTTCACCGGCTCGGCCCTGCTGTGGGGGGCTTGGAGCCTCTCCACCTGTGTGAGGAGAGATGCCAGGCGGCTCCCAGCTCCTATTCCGTGCTCTCTTCTCCATCTGCACTGGTGAGGTCACAGGTGGGAGTCCTTCATCAAAATCAAGTTGGTTCTCTTCTTCCCAAGAATTGTCAGCCTCTCTTTCCACCCCATCACTCTCAGCAGGAACAGTGGCTCATTTCAGAATGGGGGTGGGGGGCGGGGTCAGGACTTTAGGGACACCAGCCCAGCTAGAATCACAATTCTAGAATCATTATTCTAGAACCACCTTCTAGATCTTTTTGCAGCTTCCTCTCCCTCCATCCCTCTGCTTCCCACCAGCCCCCAGTATTTTGTCTTCACAATCACCTTCTTCATCCTAGATAAGGGACAGGAGGAAGAAGATCCCCTTGACCATCCTGGCTCTGGGCTGGGGTGGTGTTGTGCTGGGCGGAGCCTCTTAGAAACTTGTCAGGGACTACTAAGGAAAAAGATAATCCAATGCAAACGAAAGGAGAGAAACAAAGTTGGGGAGCTAGCGGAAATAAGGTCTTGGGACTTCGCCCTAAGGCTGTAGACTAAGCTGAGCAGACACGTTGTGGGACAGGTGTCTGTGTGTTCTTGGCATTGCTGCTACGAAGTCTGTATATTTTGAAAGAAACTAGCTCACACAAGGAAGAGAAAGTCGCGTTTGTCTACTCGTCTTTCATCCTCTTCGCTCAGCGCCACGCTGGTTTTCTTATCTGGTGAGTGATCTTGGGGCTTTGGGAGTTCTTGGGGTAGGTCCTGAATCCAGAACCGTATCTGTGGGTTTCCACGCTTTCCCTTGAGTGCTGTTAGTTCCAGGCACAGATTCAATGCCATGGCATCATCTTTGTTCACTGCACCTGCTCCTGCTCTATAATGTTAGAATTTTGCCTTCATAGAGGACCTAGAATCCATTTCTCCTGAACATTCTGTAAGAACCATGTCTTGGAGGTGAGAGGGAATTTGTAAAATAGATTATAGTGAGGCATGGGGTGGGTGGGGGAAAGAAACAGGAGGGACAGAGGAGTCTGCACTTTGGGTTCCTACACCACACTCGCATTGGTCAAGCCTGTTTTTAAATATTTAGAATTGTTAAATTTCTTAACATATGTCAAGTATCATAGTCACTTCATCTTCAGCAGGATCATTCTCGCATCAGGAATTCTCTGCTTCGTCAGCTCCCATCACTGTTGGCTTCGGTGAGTTTTACAGCAACCAATCCAAGTGGACCCAAGCAAATACCAGTCACAATGGTGGAGAAACCTGGGAAAAGATGGCTAGCCTGACCTCAGCGGTGGTGAGAGGCTAACTGTAACAGAAACATCATGTCCAACCTGTAATTCAAGACTTCACAGCCGCACACACACTCCTATTTAGTCGCTGTGTAAGACCAGAAAGAGTTGCCCGTTGCTAATCCTTGTTCACATATGGGTTAGGACTCCAGGAGTTTAGGTTTTCCTAAGAGAGAAGACACACTTGGGGTGTGGGGAGGGATGAGTGTGCTTTGGCTCTTGGGGACTTGGAATGAAAACCTTCTCAACTTGAAGATTCCTTAGGCCCAATCCCCCACCCCCGACGTTCCTGGTCCCCTGGAAGTAGTTCCCTAAAAGTAACCACAGTTCTTTCTCCACCTGTGAATCCTGAGCTTTGATAAAAATCCTCAGCCCTCTGGAAATTCCGCGAATGGAATCTTTTCACTATTTTATTATTCAGGACTCTTTGTTGCAGGGAACAAAACCTTATCCAAAACTACCTTCAATGATGACAAAAGTCTGAATTTATTGGAAAGATGCAGGGGTAGCTCATAGACTCAAAGGAAGTCCTGGTAGAATCAGGGCCACACAAGGGACTTTGGGGACTAGAACCTGGAGCTCATTTCCTTCAGGATACTTTTTTTTTTTTTTTTTTTAGTAATCAGTGAAGGTTAGTGGAATTTCCTGATCCATAAATATAAACATTATCCTGAATTCTCCTTGCTCATCACTTTTGATGAATCACCAAGGCCTATCCTTTCCACCTCAACCAAACCTCTGTTCCCCTTTCTGAGCCCTCCTCACGCTCAGTGGCCGGAGCAGTCCTTGTCATTTCTGCCCAGACTATGGGGTCTCCAAATGTGGCTTCTCCCCCACGGCAGTCTGCCCCTAGCAGTGCCTGGTTCAATCTTCCTAAGACACAGAACTGACAGTGTTCTCCTTAAATGGTTCCATTTTTCAGATCTCTGGGTGGCTCGGTTGGTTAAGCATCTGCTCTTGGCTCAGGTCCTGATCCCAGCCAGAGTCCTAGGATCAAGTCCCACGTTGGGCTTCCTGCTCCGAGGGGAGCCTGCCTCTCCTTCTGCTTGTGCTCTCTCCCTGACAAACTAAGTAAAATTAAAAATAAATAAGGAATAAATAATAATAAATAAATAAAATTTAAAAGTACATATTTTGCCTTCTCCTTGCCCTCAGGATAAATTCCTTATCTTGATAAATAAAGTTATTTACAAGTTGGCACCAACCTATCTTTCAAAATGTTTTAATTTTTTTGTGTGTGCATGTCAGACATGCAAAGAAAGCATTAAAATGTACAGGAAATGGGTACCTTTCCAGCCTCTTTTCCTGCTGCCCCAGTTCCTTTCTCTGTGCCGATCCAAGCCTGGTTCTACCGCATGAGACTGCTTTCGTCAAGTATACCGGGCACCTTCTGCAACTTTTAATCTTGCACAGCCTGAACCCTTGGCCCTGTATTTCCTTCTTCACAAGGTCAAATTTGTTTCTCCTTTGAGACTAAGCTTTGCTGTGATCTGGTCAGGGAGAGCCTCCTCCAACTTCTCCTCCAGAGTTCATTGCTTGGCTTCCACGCCGCTCACACATTTTCTTCTTAATTTCTGGGGTAGCACTTCTTCTGTTTTATTGTAATTACGAGTTTAGATTGGTCTCTCTGACTAGATGTTAGTTCCTTGAGAAATGAGGATAAAGGTTTATCTGGGAATCCTTAGGGGTTCACATTTTGCTTGGCAAATGAGTAAACAGTAAATGCCTTTTGAGTTATTGAGATGAAATTTTAGAAGGCAGGGATGGAATTGGACATTGCCCTCAACGATGATGACGTTTTATTGGCAGCTGGAATATCGGCCAGGCCTTGACCTGTGTTCTGTTATTTAATCTCACAGCAAACCTGCAACGTGACGATCGTCCTCATATTGCAGACAAGGTAATGCAGTGACTGAAAACTTAATTTGTCCGGAT
>NC_138376.1:1370687-1390481 GCF_054177405.1 Leptonychotes weddellii | reverse complement strand
TCATGAACTCGTTCGTCAACGACATCTTCGAGCGCATCGCGGGCGAGGCGTCCCGCCTGGCGCATTACAACAAGCGCTCGACCATCACGTCGCGGGAGATCCAGACGGCCGTGCGCCTGCTGCTGCCCGGGGAGCTGGCCAAGCACGCCGTGTCCGAGGGCACCAAGGCCGTCACCAAGTACACCAGCGCCAAGTGAACAGTGAGTTGGCGGCAAATTGGAAACTAACGGCTCTTTTAAGAGCCCCCATATTTTCAAAGAGAGCTGCTGCTTGCTTTTATTCCGTGCTGGGCTCCTGTAACTTTACAGTAATGGCTCTGCGAGGTACGGCAATCACCGAACAATGTCAGACTTTTCCTGTCGCGATAACTAAGCGACAAGAAACGTTACCAGGTCCTGGCAAAGCTCTGTAACTCCTTTGTGCAAAGCAACCGCTCTGAGCTTGTCACTGCCCCTTGGGAACTATTTTCAAAAGGGCTCTGCCACCGGCTCTGGTAACCATTAGGATTAAGTAACTGGCAGAGAAAGCTAAGCTCGAAGCAAATTCAAATACACCCCGGTTACCTGTCGAGAGTAAAGAGCTGGGCGCGGCCGCGGGCGCAGGGGTTGCGCGGGCCGTTTGAATTTGCCGCCCTTCCTTTCCGCGCCCTGATTGGTTGCCGGCGCCTGCGAAGCGACCGCGGGTTTGGATGCGCGGAGGCCCCGGCCACTCCGGCCACTCCGGCCCCCGAGCCCCGCACACAGCAGCCGCTGGAGGAGACATTCTCCCGAGTCTGGGCTGCTTTTCATTCTCCTCGTCCTTAGCGTTCTGTCCTTGTAGGAATGACGTTTATACTTTTCCTCTTGGAATTTTCGTTGGAGAGAAAGGAATTTGGAGGGTGTCATCTTCAGTGTGAGAAGTACCCATGCTTTATTTCTAATTAGGGTGCCGCTTTCCCTTTGCCGTAGATCCATATAATGGAAAATACAAGACGAGACAGGACTGGGTTTGGGGGGGGGGGGCGGTCAAATGAAGGCAAAGAAGCTTGATGGCTATCCTAGACTGTCCTGAAACAAAAATCAGTAACTATTGTAAAGTTCCTTTTGTTGGTATTTTAAATCCTATGTTTGACATTGCCTGGAACCAGTGAGGAAAAACACACTCCGGGTCAGTTAGGTTGTAAATAAGAACCCGTCACCCAACAATAGTATGTCTGCATTATAACTATTCCATATTCTGTATCTCTTAGCTTAAAAGCCACGATCTATAAAGCATTTGGAAGCTTCCACTATGGCTAGTTTGGGGTTTAGGTAATTTTAAATGGATTTAATTTAAATACATTATTTAGTTTATCTAAAACGGATCTAAATTTAATACAGTGGTAATGCCTTAAACAATATTTTGTTAAATCCAGTGTCAAATATACACTTCTTTGTTGATTCAAATCCTACTCATGTTTCAATGCCCACTTCAATCTTGCCTGCTCTCTGAAATTTCCTTCCGTTTTTGAGCTTCTTCTAACAGTTTGTCCAGCATTTGGGACTGCCTCCATATATATGGATATATGGATTTGAATTGCTACTAACTGGTTTGTTGTATGTTTCCATGTAGAGAATATACAGTCATGAAAGGAAAAACAAAGAAAGAAAAGAAAGTTCTTTCCTTCATCTCCATCCCACACTAATGATAAGTGAGTATCTGTAAATAAACAGAACATAGATAATTTTAGTCACTTCTGTTGTATGAGACCCCGACCCTCTCCATTAATCCAAATAGTCAGATGATAATTTCCAAGCTAAATACTTTTTTTGTTGTTTGTCTTATAGGATATAGAAATCAGAATAAAAAGCCAGAATTTGTGAGAAAAGGACAGGGATTGAGACAGAAGATAAATCATAGGCAATAGTCCATTCCCAGATGAAAATCTGTAAAGACTGTTTTCGAAACTACGATGTTGAAAAGATCCCAGCTAATTCTCCTATTACTCAGAAAATTAGACTGCTTAAGCTGCAAACAAATCAGGTAAACAAATCAAATTTTCATCTTTGGGGTAATCTGCACCTTGATGGAGTCCCCTTGTAAATAAGGCAAAGTTTTGTTTTAATCCTTTCCTTGAAAAACAGTTATCACTTTAACCATTGCTAATCAGCTTCAGAAAAACTGGTTCAAAGCTAAACTAACACAGTATATCATTACAAAAAATGTGCACTGTGAAATATCATATCACAAAATAGATATTTGTTGCTCAAAGTACTTAAGACTATTTGCCAGGTCTTCCCCAGAAATCACAAACCAGAATGATGCCTAGAACATTGTGTTAGAACTAGCTGTTTGTATGTAGCCTTTTTTCCAGTTATATCAAATGATAATGTTTCATTTTTCTACTGTGTACATATTTCTTTTTAAACTAATCTCCAACCGTTGTTGAAATCAAGGCACCCATTCCCTAGGGAATTAATAGAGCCCCACTAAGAAAGTCTATGGAAAGATCGGTGGCCCTATATCTAGATACCATGCAGATATCTATTCTTCCATTATACCTTTGGTGTGTTAAAGTTAATTCCATTGTAATATAACTTTGGTTAATTTTATTTTCAAGTTTTGATAATATATGGTAAATATCCAATTAGTAATAACTATATTTACAAAGTATCCATTGATTTGAATGACTTCTTCTAAGCTTTAATTTCGAAGTGTCACTTTTCTTGATATTGCCCCCAAATGTTAGATATGCAACTCTCTTTATAGAGTTTGCATTGCATGAAGATATATTTGCATTCTGCACATAAAGTAGAGCAGAATTTTTTAATTTTAATAATAAAAAAGGGATTCCTGAAGAACTTGTTTTGCACATTATTAATATTTTTTCTCATCTTTATAAGTGAATCTGTTCTCATTTACTATGGAAACTATACTCTACACTTGACATTGGGAAACCCGATGAACATGTGGTTTGTGCTCTTGCACACCATCAGATCTACAAAACTATGATGTATACATCAGTATTTGATTGTCACATGGAGGGCGCCTGGGTGGCTCAGATGGTTAAGCGTCTGCCTTCGGCTCAGGTCATGATCCCAGGGTCCTGGGATCGAGTCCCACATCGGGCTCCCTGCTCCTTGGGAGCCTGCTTCTCCCTCTGCCTCTCTCTCTCTGTCTCTCATGAATAAATAAATAAAATCTTTAAAAAAAAAAAAAAAGATTGTCACATGGAAGCGATATATATGAGGCCCAGCCCGAGCAAGGACTGAAGGAAGAAAATAATTGTTAGAGCAAGTAGCTCACACTCCAGTTATTTCTACTTCTGGAACATAGTTATGCTTTTTATTTTTATTAACATGAGTTTTCTATAAATTGTTGATTGAGAAAGACTGTCTAGGTTTGAAACTAGGCCGTGGCACTTAAAATTTGCATTTACACATTAATTTCTCTAGCTTTTTTCCTCATTTAAAAAGGGGGATATAGTAGTGCTGATGAATTAACATTTTGCACATGCCTAGAACACTGCCTCGCATGCGGTAAGTATTCAACATATGGGCTGTAATACCACCGCTGAAGCCAATCAGAAACAGTAATAACAACGTACCACTCAGGAGGATCCGTGAAAGACAAGAGGGAAGAGAGGAGGATTGCTGCCGCTGGGAAGAATTGGGAGCATTGCATCTCATTGTTGACTTTTGCTGGAAAGAGAAATGATCTAAGATATCGATCTAAACTGACTGGTGTGTGGCTGATTTGCCTGGCGAGGCAAAGATGTGAAGGGGACAAAAGTGGAGGTTTGTTGACAAGTTTTGGGGAACAGGAGATGGATGGACTCAGAATGGTCCCGGAGTCTAAGAATAATGTTGGCCTATGCCAATGCCAGCCATGAGGTCCACTTCCATGGAAGTTCTCAGTAATCAGGCAGACACCACCAACCGTGTGCATGTCACTGAGTTTCTTTTCTCAGTACCTTCTTACTGCCCAAGCAATTTGTAAGCAAGGTGGCCCACAGAAGAGGTTATACAAGAGCTCTTCAACATAGACTTAGCTCCAGAGAGCTGACCCGGATACTGACGCTGCCAAGCGTCCCAGATGCTAGGACAAGTGTTCTTGGATCCATTTTGTCCTGGATGACGCAGATACTGGACTTCACTGAGATAGACACTTATTCTAGATTTGGTGTGTTTCACTCTCAGGCCATTGCTAGCAAGCTTACCTATGAATTTACTGGCTACTTTTTTTTTTTTTTTAAAGATTTTATTTATTTATTTGACAGAGACACAGCGAGAGAAGGAATACAAGCAGAGGGAGTGGGAGAGGGAGAAGCAGGCTTCCCACGGAGCAGGGAGCCCGATCCGGGGCTCGATCCCAGGAACCTGGGATCATGACCTGAGCCGAAGGCAGACGCTTAACGACTGAGCCACCCAGGTGCCCCGAATTTACTGGATACTTTATACCTCCTATCTCACAACACGATTTTGACCTATTTCAGTACATCATAGAGAAAAGCTAAGGCAGCGCAAAGACGGCCACGGGGCTACCTAGTCTTCACGTGTAGCCCAGCCTTCATGAGCCGCGGCCTTATCAGTTTCCGGGAGACTCCGTGAAAGCGGCATCTAGGAGTTTGGCAAGTTATTGGAGTCCTGTTCAGCTAGATACTGTGTAGGTACTGAATAGTGACAAAGAAGAGCCATACTCTCTGCCATTGCCAAACACATTGGTTAGACAACAGAGAGGCGGAAATGGAGGGGTCCCTCTGCCACGGGGCTTGATCACCGACTGGAACAACCTTCACTTTCCATCCTTGCATCTCAGGGCTCACTCTGTTGAGTTTATTGGATTTTTGGTTTTTTGTTTTTAAAAGTTGTAATATTCAAAGGAGGAATGCCTCTGCCTGTGGACACTGAGATGACTCTATTAAATGGTTCATTTTTAGTGTAAAGTTAAAGCAATTTTATTTGGATTCACTAGCCAGCTTAAGAGATATGTGGTTAAGTCTTGACTTGGGGGATTGAGACCTTTGGATTCCCCTGTTGCTCAATCTTCTCTAAGTTTTTGTTTTCCTTCTTCCCTCTTGCACTTTCTCTTTTTAGGAGGATGGGCAGCAAGTGGAACAGAGACTGTTTGAGTGTTCTTTAAAAGGCTGTCATAAAAAATACGCAATGAAAGCCAGTCAGCTTAGTCTCAGAAATCTTCAAATACAAGTTAAACTACACTAATGTAAGTTACTATAAAATTGATAAATACACAAATAAAGTTTCAGTAATTCTTAAGAATTGGTCACTTGATGAAATTGTTTTTAGATAACTGAGTTGAGAAAAATTGGCCTATTACCCATGTTTCCTCCTGTGATATTTCACATATTTATCTATTTAACGTAATCACTGATTTTTCTTTCCTTCTCCCTTAGTATTTTATTTAGGGTGTCTTGATGCCACATGTATAACTCTATAAGTACACAATATATAGATGGCCCAACGATAGAACCAGGAGAGCAGTGAATTCTGGATTACGAGCTATTTTCTATAACTAAAAAGATTTTGCATGCTCTTAAAATATGACTGAGACATGCGAAATGGGCAAATCATCATCATTATGGAGAAGCAATATGTGGAAAAGAGTGTATTTTGGTTTTTGGTCATTGTTTATTTCTCAGTTTACAAAAATTAATTGCATTTCTGTATAACAAACTTTTTCAGAAATTATTAAATATATATATAGAACCACATAATTGCTGCATTGTAGGGTTAAGAAGAAATCCAATGCTTTCAGACTCTTATTTAAAGGTATTAAGTGAAAAGATGTAGTATGTTCATAGATAAGAAATATTAAATAGCATAAAGATGTCAGTTCTTCTAAAATTGGTGTAATTATTTAAGGTACTTCCAGTCAAAATCCTTATGTTACTTTTGGAATTTGGAAGTTAATTTTAACATTTATTTGAAAAGCAAAGTGATAAAAAAAAAAATCCAAGAAACTCTCAATGCGAGGTACAACATGATTTAGTGATAAAAGACTTATATAATACTATGTGGTACGGCACACAGATGGAAACATTTACCAACTGAATTAGATAGGAAGCCAAGGATCACATCTAATTTTTTGTTGAAATTTCAGAAAAGAGAGAGGTGAGATTTCAGGTTAGTGAGGAAAAGACAGGTGGCTCAAAAAAATTGATCGGGGCAACTGGTGATGGGGTGGTTGTGGGGGAAGACCCCTAAATGTAAATAGAACATCACTAAGGCCTTCCGAAAATAAGATAGGAAAATATGACTATAGAGAAGGACTTTTTAAACAAGAAACAAAGGTACCATGAGGAAGAGTGTTACATTATATATCTCATTAGAGAGGCATTTTCTCTTAAGCTATTTTGCAACATCAAGACTTCTAGGTTCTTTCTTCCTTAATGTGGGAAGGAGAAAATATTAGTGAATGTCAGTTGAAAGTGAAGAAGGGATTGAAAAGTCTGTTTCCCCTGAAATCTGACCTTGACCTCACCTGAGGTCAGATCTTTAGGTTCAAACCTTCTTTTCTTCTCTCTTTCCTTCTGGGAAAAGAATATTGTTAAGATATCTTTCCTATTGGGCCTGGGCCTGGGCAGGCGCATGCGCACCGTCGTCATGACAACGCCTGCGCGGCGGCCTCGGAGTGAAAAGGAGCATGTGCGGCAGCGGGAAGGAGGCCGCCTGCGCGGGGCCCGGGTCCTCCCTTCCCGCTCCCACTACGACCCCTAATCCGTCCTGGGCCCTGGCCGACGGTAGTGAAACAACGTAACCTCATTTACTTAAACCTGACGTTTAATGATATTGGGCCCGAAGGTGGAGAACTGATTGCTAAAGCACTACATAAGAATGCAACTCTGAAATACCTAAGAATGACTGGAAACAAGATTGAAAATAAAGGCGGGATGTTTTTTGCTGCAATGCTACAAATTAATTCATCTTTAGAAAAATTAGATCTGGGTGACTGTGATCTGGGAATGCAAAGTGTGATAGCATTGGCTACAGTCCTAACTCAAAACCAAACAATTAAGGGAATAAACCTAAACCGACCTATACTGTATGGTGAACAGGAAGAGTCCACAGTTCATCTAGGCCACATGTTGAAAGAAAATCACTGCCTTGTTGAACTACACATGTGTAAGCATAATATAAAGAACTGTGGTATTAAACAGTTATGTGATGCACTGTATCTGAATAGAAGCCTACGCTACCTTGATGTCAGCTGCAATAAAATAACTCGTGATGGAATGGTGTGTTTGGCTGATGTACTGAAAAGCAATACTACCCTGGAAGTATTAGATCTTTCTTTTAACAGAATAGAAAATGCAGGAACAAAGTATCTCAGTGAAACTCTTGCTTCACACAACAGGAGTCTTAGAGCGTTGTCAGTAGTCTGCAACAACATAGAGGGAGAAGGACTTGTTGCACTTTCAGAGTCAATGAAAACAAACCCCACATTATCGAATGTCTACATTTGGGGAAACAAATTTGATGAGGCTACATGTGTGGCTTATTCAGACTTAATTCACATGGACCGTCTAAAACCAGATAATACAGATGTGGAGCCATTTGTGGTGGATGGACATGTGTATCTTGCAGAAGTCTCCAATGGCCTTAAAAAGCATTATTACTGGAGACCAACTTATGGAGAAGCTTGCACGAACTCACCTAACGCAGGTTTTACTCTTGTACCAGTAGGTGGACATCTATGAAAAACAAGCTCTAAAATAATTTTCACATATTTGTCTTATGTTAATATTTTATTGCCTATTACATTTTTCTTAAATTAGAATGTTTTACCTTTTATACATTTGGAAATGACTATATTAAAATGACTTTGTATAACTAAAAAAAAAAAGATATCTTTCCTATTTTGTCTATAGATACAGAAAACAAATTTGTTTGCTTGTTGTGTGTGTGAGGAAAAGTGTTTCATTTATAATCTTTTTTTTTTTTAAGATTTTATTTATTTGCGAGAGAGAGAATGAGAGACAGAGAGCATGAGAGGGAGGAGGGTTAGAGGGAGAGGCAGACCCCCTGCTGAGCAGGGAGCCCGAGGTGGGACTCGATTCTGGGACTCCAGGATCATGACCTGAGCTGAAGGCAGTTGCTTAACCAACTGAGCCACCCAGGCGCCCTCATTTATAATCTTAAAGATGCTAACTTTTATGTAAATGAAATATGAATGGAAACTATCAGTATGATACTACTTTTGTTTTTTAGAAAACTTCTCCCCGGCACTTTTCATAGGAAGGCTCTACAATGACAATCCATGAACAATGAGAATTGCCATCACCCAGATTATCTTTTCTCAATCCTTTTCCAAAGAGCAAACTCGACTATTTGGAGATTTAGTTAAGTGATACGCATTGAAACAGATTTGGGAGACATAGCAATCAATGGAATCCTAATTCAGAAAAATCATCGTAAAGAAGTATTTGAGGCAACTGAGGGTTGTGGTTTTTGTTTGGTTTGGTTTTAAAGCACTAGATATTGGATGATGTTACGAACGATCACTTCTAAGTTTTTTTCGGTGCGAGATTCTTGTATTTTGTTTACCTGTATCTGTTGGGACGTTTGTGACAATACTCGAGACGGAAATGAGGAGCTTGTGCGCCCCGCCCGCCCCAGCCAGCGCGGAGAGCGACCCGGCGCGGGCAGGATGCTGGTAATCCCCGCAGATTCGGGCTGTGCTCCCAGCCTCCCCTGCACAACCGCCCCCCCCCCACAAAAGTTTTTTAAGATGTCGGCCCAGTTAACGAATCTATTTCTCTTTTGGTCAACAAAAGGTGACACAGGGGAATCCAGACACGGAGAAATCAGCGCGACTTAACCGAGGAACAGGAGGAGGGGTGGGCCGGAGGGAAGGGCCCCCAGCCCAGGCTCCTCCTTCCAGCCCACCTGCGGGAGAGCGTCGCACGCTGTCGCCACCTGCTGGCCGTTTGGGACAATGCAACTAAAACTTGGTTTTGTTGTATGGTTTCTATTAGGCAGTCAGGTGCGAGGGCTTCATAATCGCATACATAAAGAACACAAGAAGCAAACACAAGAAACAATCCTGCTCCCAACATAGTGCTTCACCGCCCAGCTCCCCCATCAGTAACAGGGAGCCACATTTACTAGTTTTGTGGGTAGCGGTCTGGAACTTCTTCATACAAACACAGAAACATGGACTCCTCCCCACCCCCAACACACACACTTTAATTTAAATGGCCAATGGTGATGTTCTTCTCACGGTTCTACCCATTGCTTTTCTCATTACCTGGCTTGGAACCCTTTCCTTAATAACTAGAGCGGCTGAAAATTCTCGGCAGGTGCACCCTAGTAACCTAAGGAAGGTAACCCAAGGCCAAACCTGTTCCTACACTGGGAACCCCTAAAAGTGAGCCTGATGCTCATCTTTAAGAGGGCCGAAGCAGGTCAGGACAGCGGTGGGATGGGACCTCTGGGCTTTGTAAGTGGAGACACAGATCCTAACACCGAGCATCACCTTGTCAGTGGGGCCGTGGTTAATAGTCATCTTTATCATTGAGCGACCCCACCCTAATTTCCTATACCTACTTTCTACTCTATTCGTCTTCATAATGTGTACCAAGATCTGACATGCTGCATGTTTTACCTATTCTTTGGCTTCTCGTCACCCTAACACCCTCCCCACTAGAATGTAAGTCCCTTGAGAGATGTATTTTTCTGTTTTAGTCTATTTTGGTCACTACTTGTATTTCCCAGCTTCTAGAACAGTGCCAGGCACAGGGTACATCTCTGAATAAATGAGTGAAGTCATATTTCTTGGATCCACTGTTGCCAAATGGGAGACCCTCAACGAATTTTCTTTACTTCCTCTGGTGGCTGATACAGAAGATCAAAGACAACTCATCCCTTCCCAGCATTCTCTGAGCACTCCTGGTTGAGTTCCCAGTTTTCTCCCCCTGCAAAAACCTTTGGTTTTGTTAAAACTCGGATTTCCTCTCATTCCTGATGTTTCTCATTAATGATTATTGGCACATATATTATTTTTATATACCAAATAAGGCAATGAACACATTGTGTCACTTCCAGATATCCTGCCCTTCTCTGAGTCTCAGACTCAGGACCTTCCTTCATTAGGGGAGACATGAAGCCTGCCAGTTTCAGGGGGTGAAGCTAACGGGAAATTATAAATCCCCTTCTCTGAGACTGCTGCCTTCTGGATTTCCATTTCTCCTGGAAGAGAAACCCTGGTGTCTAAGGACTTCTCCCCTAGAGCCCCCAGATGTCCATCCCACCCTGCACCTATGGTGACCACCGCTCAAGGGCGCTGCTGTCCAGCCTTTCCCTGCTCATCCAGCCGAGGGACCCTGTGGCCTTCTGGGTGGGCACAGTTAATGTGTGCCTTTGCCTGGTCTTTTTCCTTCTCTTTCACTTACCTCCAACTCCCTGCCTTCTGAAAGTTCCATCACTCTTTCACAGCCAGACTATGGAGTAGGCCATCTGGTCCGACGAATGAAGGCACACATGACTGCCAAACCCGTCTCCAGCCTCAACTTCTCCTCCTTCCTTTAAATCTGCACTGGCAACTGTGTGACCTGAAACGTTCTTCAAAATACCACCAAAACCACCATGCAGGGGTCATCGATCACTACCGCCATTCAGGGCTGTGTGTCGGGGAACCAGAAAAAGGGAGTCACTCACCTTGTTTTATTTAATCCAATTTATTATTTTTTTCACAAACATATACTATTATCCTCATTTTAGAGATGGAGCTGAGGCTTGGCCAGGGGTGGGAGGGTGTGGAGTATCTTCCTAAAGTCACGTGGCTGATACCTGGCAAAGTCAGTGTTGGCAGGCAACATGTGTTACCCCCAAATCTGTGCTTTCTCCACCCCAGTCCATGTCCGTCCCCCTTCCTTCTCCACGAGTGCTCACCAGCTCATTGAACATATTTACACAGCTGTGGGTTTCTTCATGCACCAGAAAGATCCCCACCTCCAATGGCTTGCCAAATCTTCCAGATTTTGCTCCTGCAAGTTCTCTTTCTGTTCATTCATTCCTTCATCCAGTTGTGGTACACAGTATTGTAGAGGAAATGCCGTGTCACACAGAGCTCACCTCTGATGCCAGAGGCTGATCGAAGGCACGTGGCCCAGCATCTGGGGCTCTTCCGTGTTGGGATGTGCTCTGGCTTCTCCACCCCTGGTGGCCCCTTTCTGATGGCCCACAGCTAAAGAAAGAGACTTCAAAGCTCAGTTTGACCATGTGTAGGAGTGCTGACAACACTGACTCCATTCTTGACTCCTCCCTCTTCGGGTTTGCAGGATGGCCTCTTTGGGGCCCATGTTCCCAGCCCTTGGAGATTAATAGACATACTTTAGGAATGACTGCCAAGGGCCGGATGCGGCGGGTGGGGGGGCTTGCTGTGGCCTCCCGTGAATCTATTAGAGATAACATAGTCTTTCCCCTTCTTGACACACAGGTGGGGTCACAAGATCTAATTAAAGGTTAGCTGTCAATCAGGTGCAGGTGACCCCTTTGATCTCACTACAGTGCCCTTCTGCGAGGCCCCCCCCCTTGCTCTATAAAATCTGGGGACTACTGTCTGGACTTTTTGGAGAATAGCCATGCAGCTGCCCTGTCTCACTTTCCAGCAGATTCTCCCTGTCAGTAAGTTACCCTGAGTAAAGCTCTGTGTAAACTGTATGGAGCCCCCTGTTTAGTTTTCCAGTCTCAGTGCGCCTTCTCAGTTTGGGGCACACTTTACTGTCCCTCCCCCACCACCCAACAGGCACGTAACTCCTCCGCCCCAAGTTCTTCAAAAGATCTTCCGTCTTCTTGACCTGCATTTCAAACCATGACTCAACACCATCTACAATTTCCCAGCTCATTAAAAAAAAAGTCATTTCTACCATGAACGACTGTTTCATACCCAGTTACTAAATACATTCTTTTCTCGGAGAGAAATTCCCATTCCCATGTCTGTGGCCTCTCTGCTCTGTTCTTGCTTCAGCCTTATCCTTCCATGCTCATTCTTGATTCCTTTGATCTGATAAAGCGTTTTTCTCTCCCCCCACCCAGCTCTTTCTTTAAACTTGTTTTGTGTTTTTGCTCTTTTGGAGGGGGGGGTTGGGGGGGGAGGATGGCTCCTGTTTTGAACATTTCCCATCTCCTCAAGAGCTGTAACTATAACATTGTAACCAGTACACATTCCAACACCTAACATGTGGACTTCAGAAATTGGTGATTTGTTTTGGGTGGAAAGAACTGGTTTTTTTCTTTGGAACAATGTATTATAGGTGTCAAGATAGGAAATAAAAAAACAATTTGTATCTCTCATTTTCCCTAATTGACAGCCTCCTCTGTTCAGGCCTTTGCGATGTTTTGTACCAAAGAGGTTTGTCTTGGTATGTTTCCTGCTAGAAACAAAATGTGACTTCTCAATTAAAAATTCCAAAAGTGGGGCGCCTGGGTGGCACGTCTGCCTTTGGCTCAGGTCATGATCCCAGCATCCCGGGATCGAGTCCCGCATCGGGCTCCCTGCTCCTTGGGAGCCTGCTTCTCCCTCTGCCTCTCTCTCTCTGTCTCTCATGAATAAATAAATAAAAAATCTTTAAAAAAAAAAATTCCAAAAGTGTACTGGCATGCTCTTAAATGTTGTCCATATGGTGCATATCAAATAAATTCCTTTCTAGGACAATAGATTGTTGCTTTGCAATCCATTCTACTTATCTGGTAAGCAAAAGATATTGGATTCAAATCCTCACAGGATTTTGGTTTTGCATGTCTAGTACTTCTTGATACTTATTTCTTCCCACAAAACTTGGCCCTGGATTAAGCCTCATTTGCCTTATCTAGTTAGTTCCACACCTGACCTACAAGCACCTGGATAATTGAGAATAATATAATAGTGTATAATGGTGCAGAGCGCGTGGGAAGCTCAGTTAAGCGTCTGCCTTTGGCTCCGGTCATAATCCCAGAGTCCTGGGACTGAGCCCTGAGTTGGGTTCCCTGCTCAGCAAGGAGTCTGCTTCTCCCTTTCCCCTGCTTGTACTCTCTCTCTCTGTCAAATAAATAAATAGAAAAATAGAATCTTTTTTTAAAAAATGGTGTATAATGGTGCAATAAATAATAACTGTTGAATAAGTGCCTATTTGCCAAGAACTGTTTCAGGCATCTGGGAAGCAAAAAGGAGTGAGACATTACCCTTGCTCTCATAGTCTAATAGAGGAGACCAAAGGTGCTTTTATACTTAATCCCAATAATCCCGCTGCCAGGAACAAAAGTGATGTGTTCAGGGCCTTCCTCAACTCCATAGTCCCCAGCTCCAGGGACCTAGTACTGCGATCCTATTTGTTCCCATTCTCAGTCCTTCAGGCTCCCATGAACACAACCCAGGAAGAGGCAGAATGGCTTCCTCCATGTAGGAGTAGGACCAGACCCTCCAAACTACTTCTGTAAACTCAAAAATCATCCTTGCCAGTTTCCTTCTATTCCATTCTGATAACAGGGCAGGTCAGTATAACATTGTGTTCGGCCTTTCCAGCATTATTTGATTCAAATACCATTTTGAAATATTTTTATTTATATGCTTGATCAAAAAGTTCATCCTTTGTAAAATATTAAACTGAGGATTAACAAACCATAATATCTTTGAATTTATGTTTACATTAATTATGTTACAAAGTCAATACTTTAAAGTTTGTAGATTTGAATTCTAAATTTCTTTCTTGATTAAAAATAATATACACATGCCAAAATATTTGATTGACTCCTAATGGCCTGGAAGTTATGGTAACATCTTATTAGGGCTAAAGTGTTAATTTGTACTTTAAGAATGCTTACAAGACAATTTCAGGAAATGCTAACAATTTAAAATTTAATGTCCCTGGTTACTTTTCAGTTGCTTTTAGTCTTTTGGGGTATTATAAGCTCTGTGAATATTTTTGTGTATGTCTTTTGGTGAACTTATGCATTCATTAATTTCAGGCATATAATTAGGAGTAGAATTGACAGTTTATAAGGTAGTCATAAACTTTTCATAAACACTGACAAATATTTTTCCAAAATAGAGAAACCAATTCAGTCTTCTCTCAGCAATGTAAAATGATTTTAATTGCTTCATATCTTTCCCTTTATAACTTGTTAGGCTTGTTGATTTTTGTCCTTCTGAGAAGATGTGCAGTGATATTTCATTGTTTTAATTTGAATTTTCATTTCCCTTATGAATAACGATGTTGTATACCTTTTCATATGCTTCCTGTACCTTGCACGTCATTAAATGGAGGAGATTATTCGTGTCTTTGAGTATTTTTTATTGGGTTATTTAACATTATTTGTTGATTTTTAAGAGTCTTTTCCATATGGATATTTCCATACGGACATATCATTGACCCAACACAATTTATTAAGAAGACAACCCTTTGCCCATTACACTTCAGGGTTTGTCACAAATCAGGTGGGTATATTTTTAGTTCAATACCAATCACCCTACTACCATAGCTTAAGATAAGGATTAATATTAATTTAATAGTCCCCCAAACTTGTTCTTCTTTTATGATTGTCTTTGCAATTTTCGTAAGTATTAGATCCAAGGAGATATGTTTCCTAACTCAGGGGTTGGCAAATAATGGTGTGTAGGCGAAATCTAGCCCATCAGCTGATTTGGGTAATAAAGTGTTACTGGAACAGGGCTATGGCAGTCACTTGTGAGTTATCTATGGCTACTTTCTCGCTACAACAGCAGAGCAGTGGCAGAGATTCTAAGGCCTGCACAGCCTAAAAAACTTACCTTCTGGCATCTTAAAGAAGATGTTTGTAAAACCCCTATCCTAACTCATTTTATAACAGGGTCATCACTTTGATACTAACATCAGGCAAATACACTACAAACAAAGAAAACTCCTGACCAATATCCTTCACAAACACAGATGCAAAAATTCTAAACAAAGTTTTAGACATTAAAATCTATTCATATATTAGAAAAAATAATACAGCATGATCAAACATTCCTGATTTATCCCCAAAATGTAGGGTTGGTTTAACATGAGAAAATCAATCGGTGTAAAACACTGCATTAACAAACTAAAAAAGAAAATTCATATGATCATCTCAATGGGTGCAGAAAAGCATTTGACAAAATCCAACATCCATTCCTGATAAAAACTCTCAGCAAACTAGGAACGGAAGTTCCTCACCCTGATAAAAGGCATCTACAAAAAACTCAACTAACACCATTCTTAAAAGGGAATCACTGATTTCTCCCTAAGATTGTGACTAAGATAGCTATGTCTGCTCTCACTACTTCTATTGAATGTTGTGCTGGAAATTCTAGTTAGTGAAATCAGGCAAAAAAAAAAAAAAAAGAACAAGAGAGAGAAGAAGAAACAGAGAGAGACAGAGAGAAAGGAAGGAGGGAGGGAGAGGAAGAGGAAGAGAGGAAGAGTCATCCAAATTGAAAAGGAAGCACTTGTACTGGATTTACAAAGAGCTAATAGTACTGATGAGTGAGGTCAGAAAAGTGACAGGATGCAAAGTTAATGTACAAAACACAACTGCACTTTTATATACTGAGAACATCAGAAATTGAAATTTTTTTTTTAAGATTTTATTTATTTGCGAGACAGAGAATGAGAGACAGAGAGCATGAGAGGGGGGAGGGTCAGAGGGAGAAGCAGACTCCCCGCTGAGCAGGGAGCCCGATGTGGGACTCGATCCCGGGACTCCAGGACCATGACCTGAGCCGAAGGCAGTCGCTTAACCAACTGAGCCACCCAGGCGCCCAAGATTTTATTTATTTATTTGAGAGAGAGAGAATGAGAGACAGAGAGCACGAGAGGGAAGGGGGTCAGAGGGAGAAGCAGACTCCCTGCTGAGCAGGGAGCCCGACGCGGGACTCGATCCCGGAACTCCGGGATCATGACCTGAGCCGAAGGCAGTCGCCCAACCAACTGAGCCACCCAGGCGCCCCAATCAGAAATTGAAATTTTTAAATTTATTCTATAATATGATAAAAAATATGAAATGCTTAGAGATAAATTTGACAAAAGATGTTAACTGCCTGTGCCCTGGAAAATACAAAATATTCCCAAGAGAAGTTAAAGAGGCAACTCAATGTGAAGATATAGTTTATTCAGAAGTCAGGAGACTCAGATTGTTAACATGTCAGTTATCCCCCAACTGATCTTTAAATTCAACAAACCCAATTAAAACCCAGAAGTTTTCTTTGTAAAAATTGATAATATGATTCTAAAATTCACATGGAAATGAAAAGGATCTAGGATAGCCAAAACAACTCAAAAAGAAGAACAAAGATGGGTGGCTCTCAACTACTGATTTCAAAGAATTATTATAGAAAGCCAAGCAACATGGTGTCACAAAACAGGCAAATAGGTCAATGGAACAGAATAGAGTGCAAGAATAAACTCACTCATATATGAACAACTGATTTTTGAGAGAGGCCCAAAGGCAAATTGGTGGAGAAAGGATATCCTTTTTATTTTTTTAATTTTTTAGAAGATTTTATTTATTTATTTGACAGAGAGAGAGACAGCGAGACAGGGAACACAAGCAGGGGGAGTGGGAGAAGGAGAAGCAGGCTTCCTGCTGTGCAGGGAGCCCGATGCGGGGCTTGATTCCAGGACCCCGGGACCCGGGGACCATGACTTGAGCCGAAGGCAGACACCTAACGGCTGAGCCAGCCAGGCGCCCCAAGGATACCCTTTTTAATAAGTGGAAAAACTGAATATCCACAGGCGCAAAAAAAAAAAAAAAGAAAAAGCCCATAATTTACAAAAACAACCTCAAAAAAAAAAAATCACAGACTTAAATGTAAAATGAAAACCACAAAACTCCTAGGAGAAAATGTAGGAGAAAGTTTTGTGACCTCGTGTTAGGCAAAGAGTTCTTAGCTATGACACCAGAGATACGATCCAAAAGGGAACAAATAAATTGGGGTTCTTCAACAAAAAAATTTGCTCTTCAAAAGACAAGAAAATCAAAAGTCAAGCCACAAACTGGGAGAAATCTTTGCAAATTCACTCATTTGATAAAGGACTGTATTTTTGGTATGCTCAACATTCAACACTGAGAGAATAAAGGGTCCAATTAAATAAATGGGCACAAGATACGAACAGACACTCCATAAGAAAGTATGTGATTGCCAAATAACTACAGGAAAAGATGTTGAGAATCATTAGCCATTAGGGAAATTCAAATTAAAACCATAACCAAAGACCACTACACATCTACTAGAAAAGCCGAAGTTAAAAAGACTAATCATGCAAAGTGTTGGAAAGGACATGAGGGAACTGGAACTCTTGTGGTAAACTTGTGCTGTCAATGGAAAATGGAAAATAATTTGACTGATTCTTAAAAAAGTTAATCATGTAATCTACGATATGATTCAGCTATTGCACTCTGAGTTTCTACTCAAAAGAAAATGAAATATATGATCATTGTCGACATGGAAAGATTTTTCCCTTCTTCCCTTGGTTCTTTGGCTGGTCTAACAATTAAACTGACATAAAACAGATTAACAGGAGAAAAACAAATTTAGTTTCATAGGTGCCGGAGCCCCATAAATACATGACTCAGAGACGTGAGCAAAGCAGGCAGCTTCTATACTTTGGAGACAAAGAAACAATAAATTTCTG
Source organism: Leptonychotes weddellii (assembly GCF_054177405.1). NCBI lineage: Eukaryota > Metazoa > Chordata > Mammalia > Carnivora > Phocidae > Leptonychotes > Leptonychotes weddellii. The sequence goes on along the minus strand of NC_138376.1, from coordinate 1,372,894 downwards.
AAGAATCGACAAGACAAGCTGGGCTTGGGGTAGTAAATTAGTGAAGTAACAAGATTTGTCTATATAGCCCTGTTGGTCCTAAATTCCCAACTCTGGTGAGAAAGAGGTCTCCTACCCTCCTGGTACAGGGAGGGTACCTTTCACGTGGAAGATTTATTTCCTGCTTTCAGGGGGAAAAATGAGGGTCAGAGAGTTCTTCTTGTACCAGCTGTCTCTCAAGTAATTTTGTTCAAAATAATCAATATGCCAAAGTGGGATATTCCAGGAGGGTCTATTCCATTCCCCTTCATCACACGAAGACTCATACACAAATGCTCACAGCAGTCCTCTTTGTATTCGCCAAAATCTGGAAATTGTCTAAATGTCCATCAATACAAGATGGCCACAAGATGTGGTAATATTCATGCAATAGAATTCTACTCAGCAGGGAGAAGGAATGAACAGCTGCTAGACAAATGTGTTGGTTTCCTATTGCCCTATTGCAGCATGATACATTACCACGGTTTAAAAGAAAAAAAAAAAAGACAACAGGCGCCAAATCGAGTTGTTCTGCCAAATTGACTGGGCTCACTGAGGCAGACACTAAAACTAGGAATTAAACCTGCCAACATTAAGAACTTAAACACCGAACAGGCTCAAACACTGTAGCCAGGACCCTAGTCTCTCTCATTTCCAAACTCCATCTCTAGCTACAAGTTCCCAGTCTAGAGGGGGGGGGTAGGGGTTGACTTGACGTGAGTGTGATGCTGATAATCTTAGCTCCCCCCACCTTTTAGATGACTGACTTTCTCTTACACAGAGCAATGTAGTGAGCTACAGTTCCACACGTCATCTCAAGAGGCAATGTATAAATTGCACCAGCCTCAAATATTTATCCTGCAGCTTCTCTCAAAATTCACCGGGCCCTTTCAGTTAGGATAATGATCCTTCCCCTCCTGGGCAAAAATAATGGAAGTTGCCTCTCCCTGTTAGGGATGGGGGACTCACATCCAGCATCCAGGGGACCACGCTCATCACCAGCATCCTCGCCTGGATCTCAGCCACCAGCCTCCCCAAGATCACGCTGGTCCAGATCCTTTGAATTCGACTGATGTCAAGACGTTGAGGACAAGTGAAAAAGCCATGCTTGGTGCTCCCTCTCCAGATGCCCAAGACAAGCGAAGCAGGAGCTGTGTTTGCAGATTGTCAAACAGGGATTTTGAAGTAGTCCAGGTGAACAGGATATGTCAATCAATGCCTTTCTGAGTTTTTCTGCCAGGGTAACTGGGAAAAAGAAGGATTTACCATTGTGGTAAGTGATAAGGACTGAGAATGTTCTTGTTTCCAAATGATGTTGTAATACACACATAAAATGCATACATAACACTAGAGAGATATTTGAATTAATAAATTTAGAGAGGTTGCTAGATACAAAATGATGTACAAAAATCAATTTTATTTCTTTATATATTATGGTTACAGAGTGAAAGATGATATTTTAAAGAGGTCGTTTCTCCTCAGTTTAATCAGTGGAATCAGTTGTACGCCTATTAACACACCAGCATTTTCCTTCCTTGGCAACTGAGAAGATTAATGTAAATTGATGTGGAAATGAACAGGGTCCAGAAACCTCAAGATCAACACAAAATGCAAAAACCCGAAGGCATTGCACTAAAAGTATCATTTGTGATAGGAAGCCATCCTATTTATAGCCACCTGGGACTGTTCCACAGACAATAAATCAATGAAAAGCAAAATTTCAAAAAGGCAGAAACGTATATAGAACCCGAATGAAAGATAGAGTAGGCGCTGCAGAAAGTGGGGGAAGGACCGCCTTTTCAGTAAAGACTGCTGGGCTAATTGGACAAGAATAGAGAACAAATCTGAAAATGACCCCTCTATGTCACCTTAAAAATTTCAGTTCAAAATGCAGTGTATCTGGAATGGGAAATGAAAAACAGGGAACCTCACATAAGATAACCCCAGTGAAAACTAGAGGACTTCATGGAGGGAAGGACTTTTCTAGGGGAGAGAATGCCATCACCATGAAGCAGAAGACGGAAAATCAGCATATATTAAAATTATGTTAAAAGAAAATGAAACCACTGACAGTGGAAAATGGAAAAACACAAAATGGCAAAGAGCTCATTTGCCAGAAAAATAAAAAAACAAGCAAAACACTCCCTAACCAAATAAAGATAAAGAAGCCCATTGGAAAAAAAAAAAAA